>NC_067401.1:449177317-449518000 GCF_016432865.1 Antechinus flavipes | reverse complement strand
TAAAACAAGCATTACATAGCATAAGAAAATTTAAAAAAAAGATTGCTGCACATGAATCTGAAAATCTATTACATTTCACTTCTTATTCCTTTTAAATATATTGTTATTGTGTAAATTCCTTATTCTTTCCTTTATTTTCTTTCCTCTCCTTCCATCTCTAAAGATGGCTACCATTAGACACAAATAAGAAAAACACATAAAATGATTAAAAAATTATCAGTTCTTTCTTTGGCTACAGAAAGCATATTTCTTCATATATCCTTTATTTTTAACGTGTATACTTATAAAAGAAAAAATGACTTATTTGCTTAGAGTTGTTTTTAAAACAATATTGCTGCTGTTGTCTAAAATATTTTTTTGGTTCTGCTAATTTTGTTCTTGATTATTACATGTAAGTCTTTTCATGTTTTTCTAAAATCATTGAACTCCTCATTTCTTATAACAGAGTATTATTTATCACAATCGTATACAACAAAGCTAACATTTTCTCAAGGGAAATCTTCTGAAGGAAAACATCCTAACAAGTGGAATAACTTAAAAGAGAGAGGTTGTGGGTTCTCCTTCATCACAACTCTTCAAGGAAAGCTTGGACAATTGGTTGGGTGGCACAGAGCATGGGGGAGATTTAATTACTACTGAGGTCTTATTGAATTCTGAGATCATGTGTTATTTTGCAGTCCATATATTTTACTTCTTTGTTCCTTATTTACTCTAAAGAATCAGCTAAAAGCCAAGCTAGATGAGTTCTGTAAACAAAATGAAAGAGAGTCTGAAGATCACTGCACAGCTTTGCTTCAGGATATTTTCAGGCCTCTGGAGGAAGCAGTGAAGCAGAATGCCTTCTCCAAACCAGGGGGCTATAACATCTACCTTCAGCAGATGCGAGCGCTCCAAGAGAAGTACAACCAGCAGCCCAAGAAGGGGATCCAGGTAAACTTCCCTTTGGGCTTAGCATTGCAGACTGAGGGAAGCCAGAAATTTTTCAGAATCTTTTCCAAGCCTAAAGATAAATAGTAAATAGTACTGTCAGTTAGAATGATTCACAGGTCAGCTTTGCTCACGTGACTGAACAGGCCTTGGCTTTCCCCTTACATCATTATTTCTTGTTTTAAATGCATTGTCCTCCTTTCCTACAGGCAAACAAGACTCTGGAAGAATACTTAAAGTCGAAGGAAACTGTAGCTGATGCAATTAAGCAGGCAGACCAAAGGCTTACTGAAAAAGAAAATCAGAGGAGAGGTGAGAAATCCATGCAGGAGACTCTCCCCTGCCTAGTCCAGGGAATTGTGTGCGCCCTCTGCTTTCAGAAATGTTATTTAAGATGCCTTGATGTCCTTGAGAGCATTGGAATTCAACAAAAACTCTTTTTTTGCTTCCTAAATCTTTAATTCTCCCTAAAAAAGTGCTGGGTACTCTAGTGAAGAGCTCTAATAAGTTTTTCCTATTAAGTCAATCTAAGAGAACAGGGATAAAAGATCGGGAAGTTTATTTTTGTTCAGTCTTTTTATCTGTGTCTAGCTCTTTGTTGCACCCCATTTGGGCTTGTCTTGGCAAAGATACTGAAGTGGTTTTCCAATTCCTTCTCCATTTCATTCTACAAATGAGGAATTTGAGGCAAATAGGGTTATAAACAATTTGCTCATGGTCACCCACCTATAAGTGTATGAAGTCAGATTTGAACTCAGGTCTTTCTGATTCCAGGCCTGACACTCTATTTATTACACCACCTGGTTGCCCTATCTTCTTCCAGTTAAAATTTTAATTCTTCTTCCTTCTCAGAGCAAGAGAGGCAAGCACAAGCTGCAGCAGAGGCTGCAAGAAGGATGGAAATGGAGCTAAGAAGACAGGAAGAAATCAACCGGGAAATCCAAAGGAGACAAGAAGAAGAACAAAGACAAATGCTTGAACGTATGGAAGCTGAGAAGAGAAGATTGTTGGAAGAGCAAGAGAGAGAGAGGACTAGGAAACTAGAGGTATTTCATTATCCCAATTCAACATTTGTCTTCTTCCCCATTCCCCTTAATGACTTCTAGAATTGGAGATTACTCAGCTACAATACTTGAAGAGTAAAAATGTTGGCCCTAAAGAAAAACATTAATATAGTCCGGGACAACATCTCTTTTTATTAATCCATTTTGCAAACATTTATTAAGAATCTGCTTTGTAGAGTCACTGTGTCAGCCTTGAAAGATTGGGTGGGAAGAGGTAGATATAAAGTAAAAAAGGAAGAAGGAAAGTAAAGAGGGAAAGAGGGAAGAAAGGAAGAAGAGAGGGAAGGATGGAACTGAAAAAAAGAGGAATTGAGAAATAATTTTCTTCTCTAAGAAAGGGAAAAGGGAGAAAGGGAGGAATTGGAGAGAAAAAAGTGTGAAGGAGAGGAAAGAAAGGAAAGAGAAAAGAAAATTTTAATAATGGAAGAGAGGGTAAAAAGTGAATGAAAGAGAAGAACAGGGTAAGAGAAAGGAAGGGAGGCATGGAGGGAGGAAGGAAGAAAAGAAGGAGATAGAGAAGAATGGAAGGAGGGAAAAGAAGGAAAAATTCAGAGAATTCAGGGACTTATTCTATTTTTCTGATTTTCCAGAGTGCCTCTACTATTACTCCTTCAACACTATTGCCCTGTATTGTGAGTTTTCTTTATATTCCCTGACTAGAGTACAAATTCTCCCAAGTTAAGGATGGCATTATATATTTTTGGTATCCTTCACAGAGCTTGTCAAAGTATCTTGTACATTCACCTGTTCAATGAAGAAATTTCATAAGCAGCTTGAACACAAGGCTGCCAATCAGCAACAAACCCATTCAAATGTAACCTCCCTGAAGCCAGAGGCTCTTACTGTATTTTGTCTTTTGTCTTGGCAATGTCTCCCAACCCTTAGGACCTAGTGGCAGAGCTTGTTGGCTCAAATGGCATTGCTAAACCCAAGAGAGATGCTTCACCTGTTGGATGCCTTTTTGTTTTCATTTCTTCTCAGGAAGAAGCACGGAAAATCCAGGAAGAGCATAATAGGGCAATGGCTGAACAGTTACAACGGCTCCAAGAATTGCAGCACCAATGTCACAGACATAGATCGCATGACTGTACCATATCGTGAAGATATGAGCTTCATCATCTCTATATTTACAGCCTTGTGTGGGTCCAGGTGGAAAGAATCAGTCACTCTGCAACAACCTCTCCTCTTCCTCAGAGACTTCCTCCTCTAGTAGGAGATAGTTCTATTTAGCCAGTTAGCATCTTTTTTATCACACTCATTTCTAGCTCAGAAACCAATCAAAAAGGTCTCCTTTTTCCTACATTAAGTGGAGAGGAAGCATCTTTGATCATGAACTGATTATTCATGGTTATCTCAAACAGGATGTCTCAAAGACATCTTAAATTCAACCTGTCTAAAACCAAACTCATTATCTTTCCCAATAAATCCTGCCTCTCCTAAACTTTCCTATTACTGTTGAGGCTGCCACCATTCTGCCAGTTATTCAGGATTAAACATAGGTGTAATCCTGGACTCCTTATTCTCACTAACTCCAATATCTAATTTGTTGTTAAGGCTTGTTGATTTTACTTCATAACTCTCCTATATATGTCCTATTTTCCATGCACACAGCCACCAGTCTGGTACAGGATCTCATTACCTTTTATCTCTATGATTCAATAGCCTGGTGGTTCAAGTCTCTCCTCTCCTATTCATTTTCCTTTCACTTATCAAACCACTCTTCTGAAAGTCTAATCTGACCATGTCATTCTCCTACTCAACAAACGCCAGAGGCTGCCAGTTGTCTCTAGTATCAAATATAAAATCATCTCACTTTTAAAGACCTTGATTATCTGTTCCCTTGTTGCTCCTCCTGTGTAACATTATACCTCCCAACTCCATACCCTTTTCACAGGTTTTTTCCCTGTGTTTGGAATATTTTCTTGTCTTTGTCTCCCAGCTAGTGTTTTCTCTCTGAGATTAACTCTTCTTTTTCTTGCTCTATTTTGGAATTACATTATTGTTTAATAGTAAGCAGCAGTGTGTTTTTGCATTTCTTTGAATTCCTATTACTTAGCACAGTGTCTGGCACATATTAGGTGCTTAAGAAGAGCTTGTGGAATAACTAAAGGGCTATAATGCTACAAAGTAGAGAACATAACTCTCTACTATGTTCTCCAAGTATCTTTATTTGGGGGTATGATTGGAAAAAAAAACAGGCCATTATCAGACAGTCCTCTCCCACGATAATAAAACTGTTGCTATTCTGTCCATGATGTCTGTTTTCTTCAGTTCTATGCCTTTTATTTTTATGCATAAAAGAAAATGACTTGCTTGGGAGTTTTTTTTTAATTGCTATAAGTACTATCTTTCCTTTAGGGAATGTAATTGAATCAATGTCATTTGCTATAAAAATATATACACGTATATCTCCTACTTGTATATAACAATATTAACAAGTCAGCTCTTGTTAGGATCTTTTTGTACTGGAAGTTTATTCCTCCCTCTACTTTGCAGTCAGATAACATTGCACAAGGAGAATCCCCAAGGTAGCAGGAGATAGGGGCAGGAAGATGGGTTGAGCATTGTTTTCAGTTTTGATTCCTCATTTGAAAAGATAATTCAAGATCATTTTCCTCACACTTGCTAGCTAATTGGAACAATTCTGTGTTTATTGTCTTTGATTTTTTAAAATTTTGCCCCTAACTAAATCCAAGAAGTTCTCCCTCTCTTTCCCCAATAATAACTTCAGTTAGAATGTCTATTTAGATCTAGAAAGCCCTACTGAACCTAGCATCAGAGATAGGATTCTCTACTTTTTTTTCTCCTAAAATATGTCAAGGGTGGAATTTTTCCATAGAAAAAAAGAGAGAGATAGCTGAGAAGTCATTTTTGGGCAGCCACACTATAACCCAAATCTGGAAGCAGATGTGGAAATTTACAGTTTCCCATTGCTATCTCCAACCTGCTTAAAGAGTATCTTTTAATAATTCTTCTTTAGACATGTAGGTCTTCCATATGTTTCCCTTCCTTTGCTTAGTGTGGACCACATATTTACTAATGTGGAGAAACATTTGCCATAATATGATTGGAATGAATGAGTAGAGAAACTGATTGAGTTTCATCCTTACCATCAAATCCTCTGAACTCAGGAGTATTCCCTCACTACACCCTCAGAAGCACAAAATAGTATAATTTGAAGAGATCTCTAACTTGGATCATCTTATCCAATATTTGGATCTCCACAGATTATTTAGTCCCATTGTAGTCCTTAACCTCAGGGAGTTCCATTTTTGAATCTCCTAAGCCTTACACAGAAAGGTCCCTAGAGGGAAGGAAATAAAAAGCTTACCCTCAAATGTTGCCTTCTTCATGAAGCCTCAACTCACCTAGAGCTAATAAAGGCTTTTCTCTCTTGGGACTTCAACTCACATCCTGTTTCCTCTTCTCTTGTGCTATACTATGGCTGCAAATGTGACTTTTTGGAATGAATGTATAATGGAAAGCAAGGGGACCTGGGCTTGGATCCCAGTTAAACCTTAGGAGCACTATGTATGAGATCCTGAATGGTGGGTGTGGTGGACAGAGAGAAATTGAAAGATTGATAAAAATTATTCCTTGGAGCAGGTAGGGAAAAGGCTCTGATAATTGAAATCAGTCTCATTCCATAATCCCACTCTCAGGTGGTAATCTAGTCAGAAATCCAAGTCAAGTCCCTGTGGCTAAATTTTCCCTATAAAATTACTTATGCTTGCCCTAAAGAATGAATGGGTGAGAAAGCAAATCATAGAAACTGTAATGACCGCGTATTTAAAATCAGCCAGAGTCAGGAATTCAGGTTAAGGGGAAAATCTTCAATATTTATTAAGGTGAAGAGATGAATAAAGATTGCAATAGCAATATGGGCAAGAAAGATTGCTATAGCAATATAGGCAGCTGCGACAGGAAGCCAGCTAACAGAGAGCGATCTGAGCTGAGCAAACCGTCGCAATAGCAATCCCAAAAGTCTCTCCTTCCCCTTCCTTTTCCACTTCCCTGCCTCCACCCACCAAAATCGTCATTTCCTATACAACACATCAGGACTTGCACAAAGAGTGGGCGGGGCCATTCTTTCTCCAAGCTTATATATTAATAGAGTATGGTCCAATTACTATTTAGCCTCATGTGCTTGGGACCTCAGTGCATCAACTCAAGCCTCAGCCCATTACAAGAAACAATCAATAATTTCATCCAAGAGAATGACAATAATGAGATAACATACCAAAATTTGTGGGATGCATTCTAAGTGGTAATAAAGGACAATTTTATATCTCTAGATGCTTACTTGCATAAAATAGAGAAAGAAAAGATCAATAAATTGGGCTTACAACTAAAAAAGCTAGAAAAAGAACAAATTTAAAAACCTCAATCAAATAACAAACTTGAAATTCTAAAAATAAAAAAGCAATCAATAAAATTGAAACTAAAAAAACTATTAAATTAATAAATGAAACAATGAGTTGATTTTATGAAAAAAACAAATAAAATAGATAAACCTTTAGTTAATTTGATTAGAAAAATGAAAGGGTAAAATCAAATTGTTAGTCTCAAAAAAGAAAAAGAACTATCCACCAATGAAGAGGAAATTAGAGCAATTATTAGGAGTTATTTTGCCCAACTTTATGCTAATAAATTTGACAACCCAAGTGAAATGGAGGAATACCTACAAAAATATAGATTGCCCAGAGTAACAGAAGAGTAAATAAATTACTCAAATAGTCCCACTTCAAAAAAAAAATAGAACAAGGTATTAATCAACTCCCTAAGAAAAAGTCCTCAGGACCAGATGGATTTATATGTGAATTCTACCAAACATTTAAAGAACAATTAACTTCAATACTATTATAAACTATTTGAAAAATAGGGAATGAAGGACTCCTACTAAATTCCTTTTATGACACAGACATGGTACTGATACCTAAACCAGGTAAGATGAAAACAGAGAAAGAAAATTATAGATCAATCTCCCTAATGAATATTGATGCAAAAATCTTTAATAAAATATTAGCAAAGAGATTACAGAAAATCATCCCCAGGATAATACACCATGACCAAGCAGGATTTATACCAGGAATACAGGGTTAGTTAAATATTAGGGAAACTATTAATATAATTGACTATATCAATAACCAAATTAACAAAAACTATATGATTATCTCAATAGATGCAGAAAAAGCATTTGATAAAATCCAACACCCATTTCTACTAAAAACACTAGAGAGTATAGAAATAAATGGACTTTTCCTTAAAACAGTCAATAGCATCTATTTAAAACCATCAGCAAGCATCACATGTAAGGGGGATAAACTGGAACCATTCCCAATAAGATCAGGGGTTGCCCACTATCACCATTATTATTCAATATTGTATTAGAAATGCTAGCTTTGCCAAAAAGAGAAGAAAAAGAAATTAAAGGAATTAGAGTAGGTAATGATGAAACCAAATTGTCACTCTTTGCAGATGATATAATGGTATACTTCGAGAACCCTAGAGAATCAACCAAAAAGAAAAACTATTAGAAATAATCCACAACTTCAGCAAAGTTGCAGGATACAAAATAAATCCATATAAATTATCAGCATTCTTATACATCACTAACAAAATCCAATAGCAAGAGATACAAAGAGAAATTCCATTTAAAATAACTGTTGCTAATATAAAATATGTGGGAATCTATCCGCCAAGGGAAAATCGAAAGTCATGTGCTATATAAGCAAAACTGCAAAATGCTTTCCACACAAATAAAGTCAGATCTAAGCAAATGGAAAAATATCAAGAGCTCTTGGATAGGTTGAGCAAAGATAATAAAGATGACAATATTCCCTCAACTAATCTATTTATTTAGTGCTATACCAATCAAAATCCCAAGAAACTATTTTATAGACCTAGAAAAAAATAACAACAAAATTCATCTGGAAGAACAAAAGATCAAGAATTTCAAAGGAATTAATGATCAAAAGAAGGTGGCCTAGATGTGTCAAATCTAAAACTATGTTACAAAGCAACAGTCATCAAAACTATTTGGTATTGGCTAAGAAATAGACTAATTGATCAGTGGAATAGGTTAGGTTCAAAGGACAAAATAGTCAATAACTTTAATAATCTAGTGTTTGACAAACCCAAAGACCCCAGCTTTTGAGATAAGAACTCACTGTTTGGCAAAAATTGCTGGGAAAATTGGAATTAGTATGGCAGAAACTAGGTACTGACCCATATTTCATACCATACACCAAGATAAGGTCAAAATGGGTTCATGACCTAGGCATAAAGAATGAGATTATAAATAAATTAGAGGAACACAGGATAGTTTACCTCTCAGACTTGTGAAAGAGGAAGGAATTTGTGACCAAAGAAGAACTAGAGATCATTACTGATCACAAAATAGAAAATTTTGATTATATCAAATTGAAAAGTTTTTGTACAAACAAAACTAATGCAGACAAGATTAGAAGGGAAGCAATAAATTGGGAAAATATTTTTACAGCCAAAGATTCTGATAAAGGCCTCATTTTCAAAATATATAGAGAATTGACTCTAATTTATAAGAAATCAAGCCATTCTCCAATTGATAAATGGTCAAAGGATATGAATGGAATTCTCAGAAGAAGAAATTGAAACTATTTCTAGCCATATGAAAAGATGCTCCAAGTCATTATTAATCAGAGAAATGCAAATTAAAACAACTCTGAGATACCACTACACACCTGTCAGACTGGCTAGAATGACAGGGAAAGATAATGCAGAATGTTGGAGGGGATGTGGGAAAACAGGGACACTGATACATTGCTGGTGGAATTGTGATTACATCCAACCATTCTGGAGAGTAATTTGGAACTATGCTCAAAAAGTTATCAACCTGTTCATACCCCTTGATCCAGCAGTGATACTACTGGGCTTATATCCCAAAGAGATCATAAAGAAGAGAAAGGAACCTGTAAGTGGATGAATGTTTGTGGCAGCCCTTTTCATAGTGGCCAGAAACTGGAAACTGAGTAGGTGCCTATTAATTGGAGAATGGCTGAATAAATTGTGGCATATGAATATTATGGAATATTATTGTTCGGTAAGAAATGACCAACAGGATGATTTCAGAAAGGCCTGGAGAGACTTACACTAACTGGTGCTAAGTGAAATGACCAGGACTAGGAGATCATTATATACTTCAACAACAATACTATATGATGATCAGTTCTGATGGACCTGGCCCTCTTCAGCAATGAGATGAACCAAATAAGTTCCAAGGGAGCAGTAATGAATTGAACCAGCTATACCCAGGGAAAGAACTCTGGGAGATGACTAAGAACCATTACATTGAATTCCCAATCCCTACCTGCATTTTGGATTTCCTTCACAGGCTAATTGTACAATATTTCAGAGTCTGATTCTTTCTGTACAGAAAAATAATGGTTTGGTCATGTATACTTATCTTGTATTTAATTTATACTTTAATTACCCAGGCATGGGCTCTATCAATAAAAAGTTATAATAAAAAAATATTTTTTAAAGAAAGTTAAGGATTTTAAGACACAGAAGTAGAGAGAATGAGTAAATATATACATTTGTGAGATGTAATACCATGTATGGAAAGCATCTACCAGGAAAGTTCAATTCAAATGAACAGTGCATGAAAGGTATAATAATAAGACTGGAAAAATAGGTAGGAGCCATGTTGTGGAAGGCTGGAAATGACAAGTAGAGTTTTTTTTTAATATTTTAATCCTAGTGGCTCTAAGGACTCACTGAAAATTTTTGATGAGAGAGGAATGACCTAGTGAAATCTTTGTTTTAAGAATATTAATTTGGCAACTGGATAGAAGTCAAGTATTGGAGGTAGGAAGCTTCTGCAACAACCTTTACTTACTAGAGATTATAACAATCTGAACTAGGGAATCTGAACTAGGGAAGATGTTTTGTGAGGAGAAAGAAGATAAAACATGGGAGAGAAGTAAAGATTGACTCTGGAGGACTTGGACACTTATAAGATATGGCATAGGAAAGGAGTGAAAAGTCAAAGATAACTGCCAGGTTATGAATCTGGGTAACTACAAGCAAGGTAATACTCTTAAGATAAAATAGAAGACTTGGAGATGGGATGGGCTTGAGGAAGAACATAATGAATTCCCTTTCAGATAGGTTGAATTTTAGATACTTTTGTGAAGATTTTCAGCAGATAGTTGGCAAGGCAGGACTAGAGTTCAAACATGGATTGAGGCTAGATATATAAACTTAGAAGTCTTATTGATAGAAATGATAATTGAATCTAGGGGAGCTGAGAACACAGAGAGAGAAGTGGAAGAGAAGAAAACTCAGGACAGCAGTTTCCAAAATGGCCATACTGTAAAGCAGCCTAGGGAGTGATCAGACAAATACAAAGAAAACCAAGAGAAGATAAAGTAATATAAGTCAAGGCAAGAGAGAGCATCCAAAAGGAAGAATTGCTTGACAATTTCAAAAGCTGCAGAGAAGTCAAGAAGATGTTCTTAGAAAAGGCTGATGAATTTAGCCATTTAAATCCCTGATAATCTTGACAGAATAGCTTCAATCAAGTGATGGAATCAGAAGTCAGATTGCAAGGATTTGAGAAGAATTAGAAGAAGGGAGAATATGGAATATATGTACCCCTTTCTAAAGTACAGTTTATAAAAGGGAGAATAATTTTGGGGAAATTTCAAGATCAGATGATGCTATTTTAAAGATAAAGGAAAAATCTAGGCAAATTTTAGGGGGTACAGAAGGAATTATTAAGTGAAAAATTGAAGATTAAAGAAATAGAGGGGATATTTAAATGGACCAAACTCTTGAGAGAAGTGAGAATGAAAGAGATTAAAAGCTCAAGGGAAAGAGTTAACCATAGTAACAAAGCCAACTTCTTCATTATATACAATAGAAAGAGGTTGATAAGGAAATATTTTGAGGTACAGAATGAGGGAGAAGATAAATATAAGTCAGGTAAGCTCCATTAATGAATATAAGTCAGGTAAGCTCCATTATTTTAGCACCAAAGACAATTTCCTTTGCTAAAGGATAAATAGAAGGTAGCATAAGAACTTTAGCAACAGAAGGAAAAAAGTCTGGAATTTTTAAGGAGGATTTTCTTAGGACTGTGAGAATGAAACTGAAATGAAAGAAAATTAATTTGTAGTATTATATGACTTTGTCCTGCAATGTGGCAAGATATGATGGACAACAGGACAAGGAGGCAAAATGATTGATGGTCACCAATTCATGGATTTCAATTGGTGATAAAGATGAACAAAATGGATCTCAGAAGATCATCAGGTCATAAGAATTAGAACTGGGTGGGGGGAGCTGGACACTATCAAGTCCAATTCTTATTTTCAGAGGAGGAAGCAGACACAAGAGGTAATATGACTTGTTGAAGGTAAAGTTGTTCATGATGATGGCAAAGAGACAGTTTGGAAGTTAGGTAGAATCAAGCAATACACTTGCTACTCCTCTTCACCCAGTGCTTCAGGGGGACATGAGAAAAACAAAAGCCAGTAATAGGAAGTATACAAATCTATAGTGTCTTCTGGGGAGAATTAGGTTAATGAAAGAATATGAAAAGAGCATGAAGTGAAAGATCCAGCTTATAGAGAAATTTGTCAACAATAGAGCAAGAGGGTCAGAAGGCATAAGGAAACAAAAGAACAGAGGAAGATGTGGACCATGGAGAGGCAAAGCTGAAGTGAATAAGGATGGGAGATCAGGGGAAACATAGGTAGGGAAATATAGTCATATCTGAGATTCTGAGTCAATCACTCAATGGATCAATTAATAAACATTAATTAAATCTTTATTGTGTATCAGGCACTGAGCTAAGGACTGAGGAAAGAAAAGGTCCTAGAACAAGTTTTTCTCCTTAGTTTTTTCCTATGTTTAACTATCCATAATTTTACCCACCCCCAGTACCAAGAATGTACTGGATGAAAGAATCGAGAAGGGACAAAATGTCAGGGAACTGCTTGAAACTGGACTTTAATCTGCTAACTCTTCCCTTCCTACAGGTACCAATGATGAAGTACACATGTTCAATTTATCCCGACTGTGTATCCACCAATTCTTTCCAAAAAGAAATGCTTTATCTTTGAACAACCTACCCATGGGAAGAAGTTTGCCCAGCTTGAGAAACTTCATGACAGTGAACTAGAGGCTGCCTTTGTTGAAAAAACTGAAAACTTGGACTCCTATATCTTCCAACATTCCAAAGTGAAAACTGTCCAAGGAGATATCACAATCACTGGGCTCCGTGAATACTTTGTCTTTATTATTTGTCCTTACAGGACTTTGCTTCTGCTATTTTTAAAGGAAAAGAAGAGGAATGTAAAAAAAGAAGCACATTGAAGGTAGTTACTGATACCCAATATATTCTTATTGGTATTAGACCAATCATGTGTCACATTTATCAAAGATTGGGTATCTGGCTGGCACAGTGGATAAGAGCACTGAACTTGGAATCAAGAAGACCTGAGTTCAAATTCTGTCATAAACACTTATTACCTGGGTGATGATAAGCAAGTCACTTAAGTTTTCAGCTTTCTCACATAAAATGGGGATACACAACAGCACCTACACCACATTATTTTGAAGATCAAATAAAATATGTAGAATGTTTTGCAAAATTTAAAGCACAAATGCATGCTATTATTATTATTATTAATTGCCAAAAGAACTTTACAAGTTCCTATGCAATGCTTCTCATTACTACCATTTTGGACACTTCTTGCACCCATATCAAAAAGTTTCCTGAAAGTTTCACAGAATCATAAAATGATAGACTGTGAAATGCTCATTTGAAAACCTTTAAGATTCTATATCCAATACTTTCTGAATGGTGCAATAATTAAGATAGAATGAAAAGTCAAGCGAACATACCTATGATTTATCATGATATATTTTGACTGTTCTCTGAATGGTTCAGATCTTTGTTTTTCCCTATATATCTAGAGAACCTGGCCAGACCTATGTTGAGGATATCACCATTGGAGTGGTGCCCTATATGGAGAACACAGTCCTGGCAATGGGCCAAACAGAGAATTCAGCCGCAGTTCAAAGGGCCCTCAATACTATGAAGAGATAATGAAACAAAGGGTCCAGTTCCCCACAGAAATCCTTCAGGAGTTGTCAGACATACATGCCACTCCTATATCTTCCAACATTCCAAAGTAAAAACTATCCGAGTTATCACAATCACTGGGCTCCACGAGTACTTTCTCTTTATTATTTGTCCTTACAGGACTTTGCTTCTGCTATTTTTAAAGGAAAATGTGAGAGGGAAGCCAATAAAGTCTTCATTAAAGGTTCTTTCAAGGATGTGGACCAGAAATTTCAGAAAGAAGCAATACTTTGTTGTTGTTGTTGTTGTTTTTTTATTTATTTCATGGAAAGGAGGTTGGGCCCAGAAAGGAAAAAAGGGGGCTCTTTCTGAGACAGTAATAGCTTAAAAGTGTCTAAGATCATAGTTTTCAGTTAGTCATATAACCCTGAAAGTTTGCAATCTCCTTTAAGTAAAAGAGTCACATGGCAACTATTTTCAAAAAGATGCTAATTGACTGATATTATAATAAATTTATTATCAATTTTGAAAAATTAAAAGTTACACATGAAGAGTTTGAAGAATTGAGGATTGTATTCTAAGGCAAAGACAATAAGGGGAAAGGACCAAGCCTGATTTGTTCTCTTCCCCTAATCTTTAAGATCTCTTAGGATAAATATGCCAGAGGATCCTGCACAAGCAAGTCTAGAGTCAGGGTATGATCCTGCTCAGAACATCTGTGAACATGTATAGGTGGGAGGGGGAGAGTCAAGATTTTTTTAAAGAATACATTTCTAGAAATTTGCATAGTTTCTTGATATTTTCCCCACTGTGCTCTTTATACTTCATTTCCTTTACATTGTTCTGAAGAGCAACTAGAAACCAAGAGGGATGCTCTTTGTAACCAGAACATGAATGAGTCACATAGCAGTATAGAGCTTTGCTTCAGGATATTTTCAGACCTCTGAATGAAATAGGGAAGAAAGTGGCCTTCTCTAAATCAGGGGGTTATGATCTCTTTCTGCAGAAGAAGCAAGAAAAATACAACTAGCATTCAAGGAAGGAGATACAGGTATATCCTTGCATTAGAGATTAAGTTATATTACTGGTAAAGGGGAAACTTTAGGAGTTATTTCCAAGCTCTGATACAAACAATAATGTCCATTGTCAAGGTCAGTGTCCCATAAACAGCCAACTTTTGACTTTTTATCCCAACAACATTATTTCTTTTTTTCTAATTCACTTTCTTCCCATTTCCAGGCGGAGAAGACTACAAGAATACCTGAAATCTAAGGAAGACTAGCTAAAACAAATGAGCAGACAGATCAAGCACTCACAGCAAAAGAAAATGAGATTGCTGGAAAGGAACATGTAAATGAGACACTGGATAGTCGGGAAAGCCTGGGGTATTTCCATTTAAAACAACTTAGTTTCTCTGGGACAGTCAAAATCTAGCAAGGGATCTTTTCTAGTTCCAAAATTTTGTTCATCTCTGAGAACATCAACACTGGTGACCTTGGTGAAGATTAAAGTATGCAAAAAGTCTTATCCATGAAGCAGATACAATAACAATCATGGATATAAGTTGGCTGGGTCTTTTGCTGATCTTTCATCCTCTGCAACTGAGTGGATGAAGGCTGCTACAAGGCAACTGGAGGATCTGCAAAAATAGAATCAAGAGATACAGGAGCAAAAGGAAAAAAAAGTCACCTGGATAATGTGAAAGCAGTACCTGCAAGGGTGGAGGCTAAGGTGAAACGCTTGCATAAGTGTGTGAAGAAGCTGTTCTGAATTTCCAGGTATATGTTTGATGGCTTAACTGATACTTCATAAACTTTTAAACAAAACATGTTTTTAAAGGTTTCCACGTTTTTTGCATGAGAAGGAAGTTTGGAGATCATCTGCTCTAAGCCCATAATTTTATAGATGAGAAAAGCAAGGCTCCTGGTAGAGAAATTTGCCCAAGTTCACACAGCTAGCTAGAGAAAGAGCTGAGACTAATTTTTTTGAGAAATCATTTATTTTTCTTTCTTTAAACTTTCATTTTGTCAGTATTTTTGAAATAATTATAGCACTTACATAGCATTTTTAGATTCACAAAGCACTCTCCAAATTTTATATCATTTGATACTCACAACTATCTCAGGAAACAGGTGCTATTATCCTTATTTTAAAGATGAGTTACCTCAGATTGAAGGAGGTTTATGTTTTTTTCCCAAGGCCACACAGGTAGTAAGTATTTAAAGTAGAATTTGAATTCACCCCTTCCTGATTCCAGGCCCACTACTATATTCTTTGTGCTTCCTGGATGCCTAAAATGTATAATTGTTTACCTCCAAGATTTGAATTTTAGATTTCTCTGTCTGAGAACACATAAATTCTATAAAACTTTTACTTATTCCTTTTAAATAGAGAATAGAGACTTTTTTTCCTATGTCTCTTGGGATCCCAATTAATATGAATGTCTTATCTTCTTAATCTATTTCCTAAGTCTGTTTCTTTATCCTGAATTGGTTGTTTTTTTTTTTTTTTTTGTAGTTTTGTGAATAGGTTTTTTCTTCTCACTATACTTTCAATTTTGTTTAACTACATTTATGCTGCTATCTTTGGCTTTATATTATACTTTAAATGTAATGTTGCCATTTATTTACATGATTTGTTCCATTAATGGGGATGAGGGGAAAGAGAAGATGAATTAGCCTCTTTAATTTCAAAATCATGAAGCTGCTGAGTTGGAAGAGTCCAACCTCCACATAGTCCATCTATACTAAAAGAAATTTGGGAGGGGGGAAGAGGTGAGAGGGGGAAGGAAAATGACCTATATGTACCAAAAATATACATAGCAGCTCTATTTTCAGGGCAAAAAAAATGGAAATTGAGAGAATGCCCATCAATAGGGGAAAGGCTCAATAAACTGTGGTTTGTATTTGTGATGGAATATTATTGTTCTATGGTAAATGATAAGCAGGATGCTCTCAGGAAAAAAACTGGAAAGTCCTCCATGAACTCAAGCAAAGAGAAATGTACTATACACAAACTAATAGCAATGTTCTGGGATGACCAGCTAAAATGACTTTGCTATTCTCAGTAGTAAAATCATCCAATCACTCTAAAGGACTTATGATGAAAAATCCTATCCTTACCCATAAAAAGAACTGATTGTGTCTGAATACAGATCAAAGCATTTCCTCTTTTTTATCTCTTTCTTTCTTTTTAACTTCAGTTTTTCTTGTGGGTTTTTATTTTCATTAGGACAGGAGATTTATGTTTTCTTTCACAATTTGACTTTTTATGGGAATGTTTTGCATTGTAATGCCGGAGAAACTGAGTTAGGAGAAAGATTAGAGTTTTTAATATTTTATTAATGGGAGAGTAAAGTTGACTAGACAGGACTCTCGTCTCAAGTTATCCAGTCAGACAGAGATAAGGATATACTGGGACCAAGGAATCCATGTTGGTCCTAGGGCTGGAGGAGACTGTCATCTCAAAGAATCCAGAGTCCAGCATACAACTGCCAGCCGCCAGCCTCCAGCTGCCAGCCTCCAGCCATGAATGGAGGAACCCCAATTTCTTAAATACCTTTTCTCTAAACAAAGGAAGGGATAAGAAGCTGTCAGGATGGGGGAGGCCATAAATCCTTAAAAAAAAAAAAACCCAGAGACAGGATGTCTGAATACACAGAGATATCTTGGAATATTTTAGAGGGATATTGTAAATTCTTGAAGACAGAAAAGAGTCAGGAGGTCTACTCTCTTGTTTATCTTGCTAACAATTTATAACCTTAGAGTAATTGGTCCTCAGTCAGACCAGAGGGGGGTGGAGGGATTTACAACTTAGGGGATTGACACAGAACAGTTAAAGAAACTGAGACAAGGGAAACTAGTGCAGGGAAACTGAGTCAAGACAATTAAAGAGAACTGTGGCATAACAGCATAAATTCACATGTGGTTTCTTAATTATGGGTAGGTATAAGGGAACTCAAAAATTTTAAAAACTAAAGTAATTCTTTTCTTTTGAATGTAACTGGGGGAAATATTAAATAAAATAAAAGGGGAAAAAGAGAAAGGGAAAAAGATGGAGGATCACAGAACATAAAATGGATCGTTTTAATTATATGAAACTTTTTAAAAAATTGTATAAACTAAATGAACACAGACAAATTAAATCAAAGATAGGAAACTGGGGAAACTTTTATAGCAAATTCCTGATAAAGACTTTCTTTCTCAATTATATAGGGAACCAATCCAAATTTACAAAACTAAGAGTCATTCCTCTGTTGACAAATGACCAAAAGATATTAACAGGCAGTTTTCAGAAGAAGAAATTAAAGCTATCTATAGTTATATTTAAAAGGCTTTAAACAATTATTGATTGAAAATGCACATTAAAACAATTCTTAGATATTGCCTCACAATCATAAGATTGGCTACCATGACAGAAAAAATTAACAAAATGCTGGAGGCATTGTGGAAAAACTGAAACACTAATGCATTTGGTGGCCAAGAATATATTCAGTGGCTGACTTTGTTTTCTTAGTACCATCATCAATAAGCCCCTACCCAAAGAACCATAGGATAAAATGCCCTGCCTAAACTCATGGATAGAGCAGATATTGATCTACATTCATTTCAGTGTTGATCAGAGGGCCAAGCCCCATTGAAGTTGACCTGAAGCCATATTGTATCACTCTCTAGATACATTTTGTGCCTTTAAAAAAAAAACAAAACAAAACATGTGGGCCACTTGAATAGTAATTGAGAATAAGGGTGAAGATGAGAGCTAGCATTTTATACATCACTATAAGTTTTAAAAAGCAAATGTTATCTCACAACAAACTGGGGAGTTGGGGGTAATTATAAGTTAAGGAACATGACTCTAGTCACAGATAATAAGAATCCAAGACAGGATTCATACTCAAGGTATTCCTCACTCCAAGTCTCTCACTGTATCAAGCTCCCTCCCCATTTAGGACCATGATTCCAATACAAGTGGCCTGGTGTTCAGCTGTTACAGACTTGAGCATTGAGATTCAGCTCTAGTCTCCAGTAGTGGGGAAGTATCAAGTCATTGCAGAGAAGAATTAACCTCTAGCTGGTTTTTCTCATGGCCCAGGAATATCTCCTAAGGAGAAATCCCTAAGGCCTTTTCCCTTTTCCCCTTCTTCTAACCTACTTAGGGCTCACAGCTTATGCAGTAGAAATACATAGAGACCCAAAGTGCAATGCTGATGTCCTAGTCTTCTCTTAGGAGCAAAAGAAGCTATTGGAGGAAGGATTTCATGAGAAAGCTGAAGAGATGAACAGAAGAAGCTACAAGAAAAGATTAGGGAGGTTGAGAGTAAAAAGTCCTCTTTGTGGTCCTCAGTTTTAGATGTTTTTAGCACTGGATTGGTGATCTTGTTACCTGGGGCAGGGAACCTCATTGGCTTGGGGTTAAATGCATTAAGCAGATTGTTTTAATGACCAAATAAGTTTCAGTTTCTCAAAAAAGTCTGTTAATGTATGAGTGGGTGTGTGTTCCTGATTCTAATTCGTGTAAGTATTAAAAAATAAAGTAGATGCTCATTTTATAACATAAAGGACAAGGGAGACAATTCACATTAAAAGCATCCATTTCCTCAGTGATAGTGAGATGAGACATCATTCAACTAAATATAAGATTTTTATTCTTTAGGTAAATGGTCTGGAAGGCAGGAAGCTTCAGTTTCTCCCCTTCTGTTCAATGGCTCAGAGGATTCAGAGCTAGGAGCCTGGAAAAGCATGAAATCTAACTTCCTCATTTTACTTGTGGCTCCTTGGTAGTGCAATAGGTGGAGAGGACTGAAAGACCTAAGTCTGGCAGCAGACACTTACAAGCTGTAGGACCCTAAGAAAACCAAACCTACCTGTACCTTAGTTTCGTCATCCCCAAAATGGGGATGATCATAGCACCTGTTTTACAAATTTGGCATAAGGATGAAATGAGTAAAACTCTTTAGAAACTCAAAGTGCTGTGTAAATGCTAGTTATTAATATTATGAAACTCCAGAAAACAGAGATAAAATGATTTTTTTTCAAAGTCACACAGAAGATGGAACTTAAACTGAGGCTTCTTGACTTCTAATATGTTCTGGCAATCATAGAGGACAAGTTCCTTAACTTCTCTTCAGAGATGAAAAAAACATAAATTTGTCCTTATGTTTCTTAAACTTTTAAAAAATTCAAGTGGAATAGTTTCTGATTTTGGAACCCCTAATTATATTCTGAAGTAGAAATATTTATGTGATACATGTTTTCAGTCTGTAGTCAAAAGACCTGAGCTCAAAAGCCTTACTGCCTTTATGATGTAGAATAAAATACTTAATCTTCATAAGCCTGTTTCCTTCTCAATAAAATAAGCAGACTGAACTAAAAGGTCTTTTGGGTTCCAGTTCTAAATCCTGTTTCTTTTTGGTAAATATTAGGAGTTTCAGAATCCTCTCTCTACTATTGTAACATGTTTAACATATTGAGCTTCCTACTCCTCTAAACTAATTTTGCAAGCTGTGCCCTTAGAATCTTCAAGCAAAGAGAACTCTCTCTCTCTCTCTCTCTCTCTCTCTCTCTCTCTCTCTCTCTCTCTCTCTCTCTCTCTCTCGCTCTCGCTCTTGCTCTCGCTCTCGCTCTTTCTCTCTCTCTCTTCTTTTTTAATTAAAGCTTTTGTATTTTCAAAAGATATACATTGATAATTTTTAACATTCATCCTTAAAAAACCTTGTGTTCTAATTTTTCCCTCCCTTTCCTCCGTCCCTTCCCCTAGACAGCAAGTGATCCAATATATGTTAAACATATACAATTCTTCTATACATATTTCTACAAATATCATGAGAGCTTTCTCTTAAATAATAAATGAAGTGTGTGCAGCTGACCAGCCTAAATATGACTCTTTGCAACTTTTAACTCAGAGGTTCCCAAACTTTCTCTGTTCACAGAACTCTAAGTGACTATGGTTTTTCATAGCATTCCAAGCACAAAAGAAATAGCTAAGAGTCCTGTTTATTAAACACTGTAATGAGGACTTAAGGCCTCACAATTTAACAAGCATTTAAAAAATTAATATATATAAACAGAAAGGGAAGATATTTTTATTTCATTCTTAAATAGCCACAATTACTAATGGAATGTATGTGCCTTTTAGGCACAGAACAGCTCCTCATATCTTGGCATCCATTATCACCCCCCCATTTCCTGTTTGCTTTCTAATTCAATAACTACCACAAACCCAGCTTTGCAAAGTCATCATAACATAAATGAAAATTTACTATGATAACCAAAAGCACAAGTGAACAGACTCATCTCGAAAATTCAAACATGTGAAGGAAAGGAATGTAGCATGATCTAATGTTGAATTGGTGAGCTGTCTCTTGGAATCAGTTCATCTGGGGTCCAATAGCTCCTGAGTAGTCCTGTGTCCCCTAAAGTAAAACATCACATGATGCCCCAGAATTCTCTGTAGCTCCCTGAAGGACCTTGACATATAGTTTGAGAATCACCTCTAATTCGGACTTCTGAGACTAATGGGAAAAAAAAATCTAATCCTCTTTCAACATTATACCCCATAGACCTGTATGTGCCAAAATGTTTGTGGCAGCCCTGTTTGTAGTGGCTAGAAACTGGAAAATGAATGGATGCCCATCAATTGGAAAATGGCTGGGTAAATTGTGGTATATGAACGTTATGGAATATTATTGTTCTGTAAGAAATGACCAGCAGGATGAATACAGAGAGGCTTGGCAAGACTTGCATGAACTGATGCTAAGTGAAATGAGCAGAACCAGGAGATCATTATACACTTCGACAACAATATTGTATGAGGACATATTCTGATGGAAGTGGATTTCTTTGACAAAGAGACCTAACTGAGTTTCAATTGATAAATGATGGACAGAAGCAGCTACATCCAAAGAAAGAACACTGGGAAACGAATGTGAACTATCTGCATTTTTGTTTTTCTTCCCGGTTTATTTTTACCTTCTGAATCCAATTCTCCCTGTGCAACAAGAGAACTGTTCAGTTCTGCAAACATATATTGTATCTAGGATATACTGCAACATATCTAACATATATAAGACTGCTTGCCATCTAGGGGAGGGGCTGGAGGGAGGGAGGGGAAAAATCGGAACAGAAATGAGTGCAAGGGATAATGCTGTAAAAAAAAAAATTATCCTGGCATGGATTCTGTCAATATAAAGTAATTATTAAATAAAATAAAATAAAATATTAAAAAAATATTATACCCCATAGCTAATTGGAGCCATCTATGATGTCCCCTTGAAGCTTCTCTCATCCAGACTAAACGATCCTCATTTCCTTCATTACATCTTTCAGCCTAAAGGCTATGTATCCAAGGTCTCTTTTATCTTTCTCCTTTTCAAAATGAAACTTCCTTCTGTAATATTGTGAATTGTGTCTTTATATATCAGATATAGAGCTCTCATGTTTTATATATCAAACATGTAAGAAACATAAAATATGAAATTAAAAAGATAAAATATCCACATGAGTTCTCATGTGTATTTGAAGAGACAAAAGTATGAGCATGCATGATGTCATGGATTATAAAGGGTTTGCTTTGGAACCAAGAAGATCCGAGTTCAAGTCTTATCCCTACCAGCACTGTGACCCTGGACAGACCATTTCATTTCTCAGTGTCCTAAACAATCCTCTATTAGCATAAATCACAGAGAAGATACTGGCCCACATTTGTAAAGGGAACTTCTTCATACAGATGATTCTTGTACTAATTAAATCTAAATCCCAATGAAAGAGCACTCATGTTTCCGACATAATAAATAGCTTAATTGATGTTTTCCTCCTCTTATTTGCTCATACATGTAAAAGGATGACTCATGTAAACTGATGATGATGGTCTTGGGTGAACTTCCCAAGGTGGAACAGGGAATAGGGTTTGAAGATAGAAACCCTTCAGGCACTAGAAAAAAGCTGAAAGTACCATGCTTCTCCCCCCCCCCCATAATCATCCCAAAGCCCCACAGTCTCAGTGCCCTATAGCACCAGGACCTCAGAAGTAAACCAGCAGAAAGTGTCAACCACCTTAATATTAAGTTCCTTAGGTTTCACTTCACCTGGGCTTCTATCTCTCTGGATCCTCTATGGATTTATTAGACTTAAGGTGTAATATTCTTCTCTAAAATGTAATGTTCTCTGGGACAGGTTTCTTGGGGGGCTTCTGGAGCACCTTTCCTTTCAGTTCAGTATAATCCCTGCAAATGCAGCCAGGTATTACAGTCCAAATCCTTTATTGTCTCCTTCAAAAATCTTGTCTCTTTTCCTGGGGCCCGGTTAGCTTTAATAGAGGCCTATCTCTCTCCTTGGTTCCAAGAGCTCCTGCCGCTGGTCCTTTGCCTCTGCCAGCTTCTGCCTCTAGCTCCCTCTGAATGTCTCCAAATCCAAAAGTTTGTACTTCAGCCTCCAGCCACAACAAAGGTGGAAGATGGAATGAATCTGCCTCAGCCTCTGAGAGCTTCTAGTGTGCTTGTCCTTTCTGGCCCTGACAGCTCCTTCTTATATGCCCCACACTGAGTATACATCAATCATTAGATCACTAGGAAACCATTATTTGCTGTAGGATTAAATCAATGCTAAACTAGATTTAACCACTGTCTCCTCAATTCTACTTACTCAGCACCTTGTTTCAAGTTCTGGCCTATAACACTAAGAAATAAATATCATCCCCCAGATGTTTTTTTTCTGGTCCCCCCCCTCAGACCTTACCTTCTGATAAATGGGTTCAGTGTTTCCTATGTCTCTAAAAGGAAAATTTTTCTGTTCTTTCACCATCAATTCAAATCAGAAAACAAAATACTTTAACTAAAGTGGATTTCAAGGGACACTTTTATAGCAGAAGAATCAAAAGAAAAAATAATTCAAGGGGGAAGTACTAAGATGACAAAGTATAGATTCTGACCAGTCTAACAGGCCATGAGAAACAAGTTTGTGTCTCTACCTTTCCTTTCTCCTCCACTCCCTTGGACAAAAGCAACCAGGAAGTAATTGTACCATGTTTCATCTGGGCTTTGAGTAAAATTCCTTTTAAGAAGGAGAGGAAAAAAGCAATGAGTCCAGCAATGTAGTCTCACTTGGCAACCTCTAGTTCATTGCTGGTTCTTGTTTTCCTTCATCCCTAACAACAATCTGCATGTTGGGTCTGATGGGAAAGGGCACAGGGGACTTAACAGAGGAAGTTATCATGTACATCATTCCAGTCTATTTCCTCCATGTTTTCTATTCATCTACTGATATCTTCTCAGAAGAATCTTCTCACATCCTTCTTCTCACCAACATTCTCCTTAATTCATATGTTCTATGTAATCTAGGTAACAGTCTGCTCAATTTCTCTAGATGCTTCTAGGATATTGAGTTTCCCTGGACCAGAATGGCAAACTACGGATTATACACAAGGGAGATGTCAGTCTTAAATCACAGATACATTTTCCCAAAGTATTAGGATGAGGGGCATAAGTACTCAGAATGGGAGAAAGAGACCCTCTTAAATCATAAGTAGGAGAGCCTCCATATAATAAGAATTTCTGACACAAAAAGAACACGTTAGGACATAGAGATCACTGCTCATAAACCTAAGGTTGAAGTTATCCTTGTGGACAATGTAAATAATATCTGGTGAGAGTTTTCAGAGGCAGTTGAATATTCCAAATGTTCAAGATTACTTTCCTGAGAAATGGAACTTAAAAAGTACTTAGAAAGTTCTCAGTATCACATGCCTTTGTAACTGTTCCCATCATATCCTTTTCTCTTCTGACCCTTCCCCAACTCTTCATTTAGACCCTTATTATTTCATGCATTGACCACAACAGTGGCCTGCAGGGAGATGTGCCTGCTGCAAGTCTCTCCCCTCCACCCATTCCACTCTATCCTCTATTCATCTGTCACAATGATTTTCCTAGAGTAGTGCAAATCTGATCATAACACTCCACACTCACTTAATTCCAATGTTTCCCTACAACTTGAGGATCAAATACAAAATCCTCCCTTTGGGGGTAAAGTTCTTCACGTCTAGATAGGCAAAGTCCTCCCTATTTAGAGACAACCAAATGGGTAGAAAATGAATAAAAAGCTGGGCCTGGAGTCAATCAAATCAATTAGTAAACATTGATTAAGCACCTTCTTTGTGCCAGGCACAGTGCTAAGTGGGAGGCAAAACACAGTCCTTGCACCCAAGGAAGTTGCAATCTAACAGGTTTTGGGAGGATGATAACTTGCAAACAAATATATACAAAGCAAGCAATATACAAGACTAATGGGAAATAATTAAGAAAGGGAAAACAATGGAATTAAGAGGGGTTGGAGAAGACTTGTAGCAAAAGAAGGGTCTTTAGCTAGGATTTAAAGGAAACTAGAAAAGATTAGAAGCAGAGAGGAAGAAGGATAACATTCTAGGTCAGGAGAAATACCTGAAGCTGAGAGATGGAGTATTGCACATATGGAACGGCAAAGAAGCCATTGTAATTGAATGGAAGAGTACATGTCAGGGAGTATGGTATAAGAAAACTGGAAAGGTAGAAAGGGCTTAGAATGCTAAACAGAATTTTGTATTTGGTTTTTAAAGGCAATCGGGAGCCACTGGTATTTACTGAGTAGGAGATGATAGGATCAGACTGTGTGCACTTCAGTGGCTGAATGGAAGATAAATTGGATTGAGGCAGGTAGACCCATAAGTAGGCTATTGCAGGACTTCAGGCATGAGGTGGCAAGAATCTGCACTAGAGTGTCAGAAGACATATTTAGGAAATATTGCAAAGGTAAAAGGGACAGTCCTTAGCACTGTATGGAATAGTGTAATGGGCTGAAGCTCGAGTTGATGCACTGAGGTCCCAAGCACTTGAAGCTAAATAGTAATTGGACCATAGTCTATTAATATATATGCTTGGAGAAAGAATGGACCCTGCCTGCTCTTTGTGTAAGTCCTGATGTGTTGTCTAGGAAATGAAGATTTTGGTGGGTGGAGGCAGAGGGGCAGAGAGAGAAGTGGAAAGAGACTGATGGCTGGCAGCTTGTTGCAGCTGCTCACATTGCTAATCCCCCTTCACCTCAAAAAGAATAAAGATTGAAGATTTTCCCTTAACCTGAATTCCTGACTTTGGCTGATTTTAAAATACGTGGTCATCACAGAATAGGGGATGGAAAGGGAGAGGGGGTGAGAGATAGGGAGGGCTCCAGGATCATTCCTAGGTAGGAAACTTGAGGGTCTCAGAGGACAGTATTGCCTTCTACAATCAAAGGGAAGGTCAGAGATGGGGAGGGGTTAGGGAGAAGAGAAGAGATCCTGGGAAAGAATTCTGAGGGACACTCATGTTGAGAGGGTGTAATCTGGAGGAGAATCCAGAAAAGGAGGCAAAAAAACAATGGTGAGATAAGTAGTTCAGAGAGTGGGTTCTCAGACAGAACAATCAGGAAGATCTGAGTTCAAATCCGACATTAGACACTAACTGTGTGAGCCTAGACAAATCATAATCTCTATACCTCAGTTGAGGAAACTGGGATATAATAGCACATACCTCTCAGGGTTATTGTGAGTGTCTAATAAGAAAATATTTGTAAGTAATAATGCCTGGCACACAGTAGGTGTTTAATAACTATATGTCCTATATAATTTGTTTGTGTATAGTTATTTGCATCTTTCTCTTTGACCCCATTAGGAGATGAGAGAAAGTAAAGAGTTGGGATCCATATCTCTTCCTCTAAGGAGGGCACTAAATTTTGCTGTTCCTTCTGATGCGGCATAGCTCTTAAGGAGGATGTAGCAATAACCCTAAAGCTACCTGGCCTTGAGAATGCTGTACTTCTACAAACATTGCTAGTTGTCACATAACACTGTTAGTCAGTGACAGCAATGTTTCTGAGACAATGATAAAGTGCCCAGTCAGACCATTCCTCAACTCCACCTCTAAGCCATAAAATTCCATAATGAGGTGTTTACCAGACCATTCCTTAACTCCACCTCTAAGCCATAAAATTAGCATATCAGAGACATGAAGTATCTGGTCTCTCTAAGCTTTTCCTATAAATTTATCCCTTGCTCCTGGTTCTCTGCTAATTTCTTTTTAAAAGTTAGCCCACTTTAATTGGCATTACTATCATAATAAACTTTTCCCCATGACTTGGAGATGAGTCTGAGCCTGCAAATTCATTTGAGACACATTGCAACACTGGTGTGGAATCCAAACCTTTTGGGGGTCCCCCATGACTCCCAACATTTGGGGGTCCTTATTGGGAGAACCCATATCCCTCTGTTAAGCCTCTCTCATATCAGAGAAGATTAAGAAAAGAGAATGCTAAAGAACTGTAGGAAAATTAAATTCGGCCCCCCCCCCTGTAGAAATGGGGAAACCAGCAAGTACCACAGAAGAATCCAGATTATTCAGGCAATAGCAAGCATGGTATTGCGAAGTGGGAAAGCCAGTCAGCCTCTGCATTTGGTAAGCCCACCATTCTCTACTTTGTTTGCAGAAGTGTGTTAGCTGTATAATTTATGGCAAATTATATTATTTTGACCCAATTTTCTGGTTTATAAAGAGAAATGATAATGATTGTTGTCATGAAGTTCACCATTGCAAAAGTGCTTAGCATAAATCAAATGCTATATGAATGTTAATTGTCTTACTGGATACAATTCCTTCATATTTTATAACAATAGGGGTTTTTAGATGCGACAAACATACACTGTCAAGGTTGAGATAAATGTGTGTGTGTGTGTGTGTGTGTGTGTGTGTGTGTGTGTGTGTGTGTGTAAAGTAATTTGGAAGCAATTTCAATTAAATTAAGATCACCAGCCTGGGCTCCCCAGGACTAGGTAGATAGCTCATAGTAGAAAGAAAGTCTCTTTCTCTTTCCTTTTTCTTCCCTCCTTTCTTGACTGCAGCAGGGATGCATGGATGAAGAGAGAGAGAGAGAGAGAGAGAGAGAGAGAGAGAGAGAGAGAGAGAGAGAGAGAAAGAGAGAGAGAGAGAAAGAAAATATACTCAGTTCAGTGAAATTTTTTATTTGATATATGACAGTAAAAGCAATTTTAAAGGAGCTCTAATCAAAGCACCCTAAAGGAACATGTAAGTTGTAGCATATTTGCACTGACATTATTAACAGAAGATTTAAAAATTAGAGAATGTTAGGAAAACATAAAAGCAGTTGGCTGCTACTTTAAAAACTCTGGCAGCAAACAGCCTGGTTTTGCATTATGAGGAGTCAGACTTGTGGGGGTCCTGTCACTAAAAACTGGCATTTAACTTTTTCCTGGTTCACAAAAGAGAAAATGTTTGTGTGAATTGGAAAATAACCAAAAAGCTATTCAGTTTAATTAGAACATTTAATTAGAATTTGGAGAATCACACAAATTAAAATTAAGTCAATTGTAAAGTAACTTTAAGTGGTATGAATGTTAAAATAGGAAATGACTATAAATTATATGAGATTCCTGCTCATTTTTTTCAATAAATTCTGTTCTATCCGAATTTTATGGATTGTCTTATTTTTTCCCTAAAGCAAAGGGGATATGTATTTAAAGGAAGGAGAAAAGTGGAACCCTCCCTGAGAACTTTCAAAATTGCAACAGCTTGGGGCAGTATAAAATGAAGATGGAAAGTTTATTTCATTGGCCTTGCTAATTCTGTTTTATAATGTTTTTAAATATAATTTAGGGGACTTCCGGTTAAGATGGCGGAGAGGAGGCACACAGCTGCATAAGCTCCACGCTTTCTCTCACTATCCATTTCATTACAAGCCTCTGAATTAATGCTTGACTGAAAAAAAAAAACCCACAAATAGCTACCAAGAGAAGCCATCCTTGAGATTCGCCAAGAAAGGTCTGTCTTTACTGGAGGGCTGGGACGGTTTTAGATCGGGCGCAGGCGGCGGGCAGCGGCAGGGAGAGCACAGGAGCAGACTGGAGAGGGGGTGGGGAGTGATCGCAGCCGTCTCTGAGGGGAGAGCTTCGCTACAGGTTTGGATACTTTGCTCCGGGAGCAAGTCAGCAACCCAACAGAGAAGCTAAAAACACCGGGGCTGAAGAATACACCCCAAACAGCTGGAGTCTCTCAGGACCTGGCCGCCCCCCATTCCCCCCCACAGTGACTAAGCACACTCTGGGATCTCAGACTCAGGCGCAGCACAGTCGGGCTAGTGCCTCACTGCTGCCCCCTGCAGTCTGTAGAGGAAGCTCGGTAACAACACCCAGCCCCTCCCCCAAAGAAAGACTCCAGTTTTTTCTTTTTTTCTTTGCTAGTCTGTCTTTGATTATTAGACAGAATGAGCAAGAAACTGAAGAGGACTTTAACCCTTGACAGCTTCTACACAGATAGAGAGCAGACTCTAAATCCTGAGGAGACTGAAAACAGACTGTCTCCAGGTGAATCCCCAAAGGAGGAGATCATCTGTTCCTCAGCACAGATGAACCTCATAGAAGTAATTAAAAAGACTCTCACAAGGGAGCTAGAAGAAAAATGGGAGGCTTGGCAAAAGAGCCTGGAGAAGTCAGTTAAAGAGAGAATGGATAAAGAAATAAAATCCTTGAAAAATAGGATTGGTGAACTGGAAACAGAAAATAGCTCTCTAAAAAACAAAATTGGCGAAATGGAAAAAAATTCCGCAGAACAAAAGAACTCAATGGGACAATTAGAAAAAGATTTTAAAAAAGTGAATGAAGAAAATACTTCACTGAAAATCAGAATTGAACAATTGGAATTGAATGACTCGAGGAGACAAGAAGAATCAGTCAAGCAAATCCAAAAAAATCAAACAATTGAGAAAAATGTGAAATATCTTCTGGGGAAGACAACAGACCTGGAAAACAGATCCAGGAGAGACAATCTGAGAATCATTGGACTTCCAGAAAAACATGATGAAAAAAAGAGCCTGGACACTATTTTCCAGGAAATTATCAAAGAGAACTGCCCAGAAGTCATAGGAACAGAGGAAAAAATAAACATTGAAAGGATTCATCGATCACCCACTGAAAGGGATCCTAAAATCAAAACACCAAGGAATATAGTGGCCAAATGCCAGAACCCTCAGATGAAGGAAAAAATATTGCAAGCGGCTAGAAAAACCCAATTCAAGTATCAAGGAGCCACAATAAGGATCACCCAAGATCTGGCAGCATCCACATTAAAAGATCGAAGGGCCTGGAATATGATATTCCGAAAGGCTAAGGAACTTGGTATGCAACCAAAAATAACTTACCCAGCTAGAATGAGCATCTTTTTCCAGGGAAGAAGATGGACATTCAACGAAGTAAGCGAATTTCATCTATTTCTGATGAAAAAGCCAGAACTTAACAAAAAGTTTGATCTACAAATATAGAACTCAAGAGAAATCTAAAAAGGTAAAGATTAATCTTGGGAACTATATTTCGACTATATAGATGTATAAAGAATACATGTATACCTTGTTCTAGAAATTGATGTGGAAAGGACATTGTACCAGAAAAAGGGTAAAGTTGGGGTAGTACATCTCATGAAGAGGCATAGGAAACCTATTATATCTGAGAGAAAGAATGGAGGGGGATGAATATAGTGGGTATCTTATTGCCTTCAGAATTGGCTTTAAGTGAAAAATCTTAAGACATATTCAATCTATGGTGAAACTTCTCCCACCTCATTGAAAAGTGAGAAGGGAAAAGTGAAAAAGGAAGGAATAAGCTAAGCGGAAGGGAATACGGGAACTGGGAGGGAAAGGGGTAAGATAGGGGGAGGAACTCTAAGGCGGGGGGAGGGATACTAAAAAGGGAGAGCTGTGAGAAGCAAGTGGTGCTCACAAGCTTAATATTGGGAAGGGGGGAAAAGGGAAAGAAGGGAGAAAAGCATAAACTGGGGTTAACAAGATGGCAAGTAATACAGAATTGGTCATTCTAACCATAAATGTGAACGGGGTAAACTCCCCCATAAAGAGGAAGCGGTTAGCAGAATGGATTAAAAGCCAGAATCCTACAATATGTTGTTTACAGGAAACACACCTGAAGAGGGAGATACATGCAGGTTAAAGGTAAAAGGTTGGAACAAAATCTACTATGCTTCAGGTGAAGTCAAAAAAGCAGGGGTAGCCATCCTGATCTCAGATCAAGCTAAAGCAAAAATTGATCTAATTAAAAGAGATAAGGAAGGGCACTATATCTTGCTAAAGGGTAGCATAGATAATGAAGCACTATCTATATTAAACATATATGCACCAAGTGGGGTAGCATCTAAATTCTTAAAAGAGAAATTAAGAGAGCTGCAAGAAGAAATAGACAGTAAAACTATAATAGTGGGAGATCTTAACCTTGCACTCTCAGAATTAGATAAATCAAACCACAAAATAAATAAGAAAGAAGTCAAAGAGGTAAATAGAATACTAGAAAAGTTAGATATGATAGATCTCTGGAGAAAATGTAATGGGGACAGAAAGGAGTACACTTTCTTTTCAGCAGTTCATGGAACCTATACAAAAATTGACCATGTATTAGGACATAAAAACCTCAAACTCAAATGCAGTAAGGCAGAAATAGAAAACGCATCCTTTTCAGACCACGATGCAATGAAAATTACATTCAACAAAAAGCCAGGGGGGAGTAGACCAAAAAATAATTGGAAACTAAATAATCTCATACTAAAGAATGATTGGGTGAAACAGCAAATCATAGACATAATTAATAACTTCACTCAAGAAAACGATAATAATGAGACATCATACCAAAATGTATGGGATGCAGCCAAAGCGGTAATAAGGGGAAATTTCATATCTCTAGAGGCCTATTTGTATAAAATAGAGAAAGAGAAGGTCAATGAATTGGGCTTGCAACTAAAAATGCTAGAAAAGGAACAAATTAAAAACCCCCAGTCAAACACTAAACTTGAAATTCTAAAAATAAAAGGAGAGATCAATAAAATTGAAAGTAAAAAAACTATTGAATTAATTAATAAAACTAAGAGTTGGTTCTATGAAAAAACCAACAAAATAGACAAACCCTTAGTAAATCTGATTAAAAAAAGGAAAGAGGAAAATCAAATTGTTAGTCTTAAAAATGAAAAGGGAGAACTCGCCACTAACGAAGAGGAAATTAGAGCAATAATTAGGAGTTACTTTGCCCAACTTTATGCCAATAAATTCGACAACTTAAATGAGATAGAAAAATACCTCCAAAAATATAGCTTGCCCAAACTAACAGAGGAAGAAGTAAATATCCTAAACAGTCCCATCTCAGAAAAAGAAATAGAGCAAACTATCAATCAACTCCCTAAGAAAAAATCCCCAGGACCAGATGGATTTACATGTGAATTCTACCAAACATTTAAAGAACAATTAACTCCAATGCTAAATAAACTATTTGAAAAAATAGGGATTGAAGGAGTCCTACCAAACTCCTTTTATGACACAGACATGGTACTGATACCTAAACCAGGTAGGCTGAAAACAGAGAAAGAAAATTATAGACCAATCTCCCTAATGAATATTGATGCTAAAATCTTAAATAAAATATTAGCAAAAAGATTACAGAAAATCATCCCCAGGATAATACATTATGATCAAGTAGGATTTATACCAGGAATGCAGGGCTGGTTCAATATTAGGAAAACTATTAGCATAATTGACTATATCAATAACCAAACAAACAAAAACCATATGATCATCTCAATAGATGCAGAAAAAGCATTTGATAAAATCCAACATCCATTCCTAATAAAAACACTTGAGAGCATAGGAATAAATAGACTTTTCCTTAAAATAGTCAGAAGCATATATTTAAAACCATCAGTAAGCATCATATGCAATGGGGAAAAACTGGAACCTTTCCCAGTAAGATCTGGAGTGAAGCAAGGTTGCCCACTATCACCATTATTATTTAATATCGTATTAGAAACACTAGCCTCGGCAATAAGAGTCGAGAAAGATATTAAAGGAATTAGAGTAGGCAATGAGGAAACCAAACTATCACTCTTTGCAGATGATATGATGGTATACCTAGAGAACCCCAGAGATTCTACCAAAAAGCTATTAGAAATAATTCATAATTTTAGCAAAGTAGCTGGCTACAAAATAAATCCCCATAAATCCTCAGCATTTTTATACATCACCAACAAAACCCAACAGCAAGAGATACAAAGAGAAATTCCATTCAGAATAACTGTTGATACCATAAAATATTTGGGAATCTATCTACCAAATGAAAGTCAGGAATTATATGAGCAAAATTATAAAAAAGTCTCCACACAAATAAAGTCAGACTTAAATAATTGGAAAAATATTAAGTGCTCTTGGATCGGCCGAGCGAACATAATAAAGATGACAATACTCCCTAAACGAATCTATTTATTTAGTGCTATACCAATCAGACTTCCAAGAAAATATTTTAATGATCTAGAAAAAATAACAACAAAATTCATATGGAACAATAAAAAGTCGAGAATCTCAAGGGAATTAATGAAAAAAAATCAAATGAAGGTGGCCTAGCTGTACCTGATCTAAAATTATATTATAAAGCAGCAGTCACCAAAACCATTTGGTATTGGCTAAGAAATAAATTAGTGGATCAGTGGAAAAGGTTAGGTTCACACGACAGAATAGTCAACTATAGCAATCTAGTGTTTGACAAACCCAAAGCCCCTAACTTCTGGGATAAGAATTCATTATTTGATAAAAACTGCTGGGATAATTGGAAATTAGTATGGCAGAAATTAGGCATGGATCCACACTTAACACCATATACCAAGATAAGATCAAAATGGGTCCATGACCTAGGCATAAAGAACGAGATTATAAATAAATTAGAGGAACATAGAATAGTTTATCTCTCAGACTTGTGGAGGAGAAAGAAATTTGTGACCAAAGATGAACTAGAGACCATTACTGATCACAAAATAGAAAATTTTGACTACTTCAAATTAAAAAGCCTTTGTACAAACAAAAATTATGCAAACAAGATTAGAAGGGAAGCAACAAACTGGGAAAACATCTTTACAGTTAAAGGTTCTGATAAAGGCCTCATTTCCAAAATATATAGAGAACTGACTCAAATTTATAAGAAATCAAGCCATTCTCCAATTGATAAATGGTCAAAGGATATGAACAGACAATTTTCAGAGGACGAAATTGAAACTATTACCACTCATATGAAAGAGTGTTCCAAATCATTATTGATCAGAGAAATGCAAATTAAGACAACTCTGAGATACCACTACACACCTGTCAGATTGGCTAAGATGACAAGAAAAAATAATGATGAATGTTGGAGGGGATGCGGGAAAACTGGGACACTAATGCATTGTTGGTGGAGTTGTGAATGAATCCAACCATTCTGGAGAGCAATCTGGAATTATGCCCAAAAAGTTATCGAATTGTGCATACCCTTTGACCCAGCAGTGTTTCTATTGGGCTTATATCCCAAAGAAATACTAAAGAAGGGAAAGGGACCTGTATGTGCCAAAATGTTTGTAGCAGCCCTATTTGTAGTGGCTAGAAACTGGAAAGTGAATGGATGCCCATCAATTGGAGAATGGCTGGGTAAATTGTGGTATATGAATGTTATGGAATATTATTGTTCTGTAAGAAATGACCAGCAGGATGAATACAGAGAGGACTGGCGAGACTTACATGAACTGATGCTGAGTGAAATGAGCAGAACCAGGAGATCATTATACATTTCGACAACGATATTGTATGAGGACATATTTTGATAGAAGTGGATTTCTTTGACAAAGAGATCTGAGTTTCAATTGATAAATGACGGACAGAAGCAGCTACACCCAAAGAAAGAACACTGGGAAACGGATGCGAACTATTTGCATTTTTGTTTTTCTTCCCGGGTTATTTATACCTTCTGAATCCAATTCTCCCTGTGCAACAAGAGAACTGTTTGGTTCTGCAAACATATATTGTATCTAGGATAGACTGCAACATATCCAACATATATAGGACTGCTTGCCATCTAGGGGAGGGGGTGGAGGGAGGGAGGGGAAAAATCAGAACAGAAATGAGTGCAAGGGATAATGTTGTAAAAAAATTACCCTGACATAGATTCTGTCAATATAAAGTAATTATTAAATAAAAATCTAAAATATATATATATATATAATTTAGGGAATTAAATATTTCCACCTTTAGAAAATTAAGAAGAAATTACAAGTAAAATTATTTGGTTATTACTTATGAACATTCTAAAGGTGTTAATGAATTATTTTAGAATTATTGTCATTATGTTAAAACCTAAAATTGGTAATTACTATATGTGAAACAAGAGGAATGAGGTAAAAGCCTTATCAATTCTTTTTCATTAGGGTGTGCAACACCCTTTCCTCCATTACAGAGCAAGGGAGGTATCCAACAGTTATCATCAACTCCTCACTCTCTCTTATTCCCCATTTACAAAATATTGCCAAGTCCTATTTATTCTATTTTACAGCATCTCTCACTTATGGTATCTCCTCTGGCATTACTACTATCCTGGGGTATGGCCTCTTTTCCTTATCCCTACTCTCTTTACTCCAGTCCATCCTACATCCAGCAATCAAAGTGATCTTTTTAAAATTTACAGATCTGACCATGTCATATCTCTGTTCCTTAATCTCCAGAGGTTACCGGTCATCTCTAAGAGCAAATATAGAATCCTCTGGTGTTCAAAGCCCTTCGTGGAGACATATATGAACACATTCACAAACAACCAAGTAATGGGCTGATTTCCTAGAATTAAATCAGTTTTAGTTTCACTTTCCACCTACCTTAAAATTTATAGAAAACAAAGTATAAACTCCTTTGATGAAGTCAAAAATATTTTCCAAAAGAGGATGGGGAACTGAGTAGGGGTTCTCTGTTCAGGAAACAGAGGAAGCAAGGAAGGAGAAGAACTTAGATTTTATCTAAATACAAAGGGACTATTCAGAGCCAGAAAAAAATTCTGGCATTTTTTTCTGGTTTCCTAAGTAGAAAACAATGCATAATCCCTTTTCCACATTTCCTTTCTTTTCAATTAATAAGTGAGAATAATAATAGCACTTGTTTCCCATTATTGTGAGGATAAATGGAATAGTATTTATAAAGGACTTTACAAACTTTCAGGTATTATATAAATGTTAATAATTATGATTATTGTTATCATTATTATTTTCTCTCCCTCCCATCTATCACAATTTGAAAAAAAAGAAAGAAATAAAAGCTAAACCCTTGAAATTAATATGCAAAAGAAATTCCCACATTGGATAGATCCAAAAATATTTTTTTCTAATGCTACATCTTGAGTTTATCATTTCTCTTTTAGAAGGTGAGATGCTTGGTTCAAAATTAGTCCTCTGAATCCTGGTTTATGACTGCAATAATCTGAATTCCTAAATATTTCTCCCTTTTCTGTTCTTCAGGATTTCAGGGAGAGGATTCTGGGAAGAAGGCAGAATAGGTTGATAAATTTAAGCTCTCCAGATTCTCCCCACAAGTAGAACAAATTTGCACCTCAGGGTGAACACTGGTAAAAACTCAAGAAGATTTGGGGCAGAACAGGGATCCTTCTGGTACAACCCAAGATGACCTGAAAACAGATACCAGGCCAGGCATTAACCCAAATGAAGTGCAAACAGGGCTGGCTCCCTAGAAACACCCAGTGGGGAACCCTAGAGCAAGCTGGGTTTGGCTGGAGCTTCAGCTAGAACCATAGAAACTTTCACCTCCTGGACTGCTTGAGGGGTTTTGAGTTCAGGAACGGTGAGGGAATCTTGGCTGCTTAGGAACACCAGGCCCAGTTGTGCTTCAGGGATATGACCCTGGGTGAGAAAGAACTAGCACATCAAGAATGCAAAGGCAGAGGGGCAGGGTTGCTGCTGGCACTTGCTGAAGGATGGAGCTTTTAGTTTGGGGTTCCAGGTCAGAGGAGAGAACTGAAGGGAAGCTTGAAGCTTCCATTAGAGGTGCTTACAATACCTTTTATTTTTAAAAAATGAATCAGCAAAGAAAGAACCCCTCAAAAAAAAGCATTTAAAAATCAAGTGAGAGACATTGAGAATTTTTTTTAAATCCAAGAAAAACAAGATTAGGAAAAAAAAGACAACTAACTAGGAAAAGAGACACAGAGTCTCAAAGATGAAAATAACTCTTTGAAAATAAGAATTGGGTAAGGGAAAGCCAGTGAAGATATGAGAGACCAAGAAATATGATGAGTATAAAGAATGAAAAAAACAAAACAATGTGAAATATCTTATAAGAAAAACAACAGATCAGGAGAACAGGTGAAGAAGATAAAATATAAAAATAACTGGATTGCCTGAAAGTTGTGGCCAAAAAAAGAATCTTGACACAATGATGCAAGAAATAATCCAAGAAAATTGTCCTGGAGTGATAGAACATGAAAGTAAAGTAGAAATATAAAAAAAATCTACTGATTACCATCTCAATGAGATTGTTTAAAAAGAAACACATATACATAGAAATATTACTGTCAAATTTCAAAACCCCCAGATCAAAGAGAAAAAATTTGCAAGAAACTAGAAAGAACAATTCAAATATGCTGGAACTACAATTAGAATTGAACAGGACTTAACAGAAGCCACAATAAAAGACCATGGGTCCTGGAATGATATCAACCAACAATCAAAAGAACTAGGCCTTTGGCCAAAAATATCATATTCAGCAAAATTATCTATAATATTGAATGAGAAAAAATGGACATTCAATGAATTTGCAGGTTTTCAGGGCTTTTTATCAACCAAACCTGAAGTTAATAGAAAATTTAACATATAAGACCCAACATCAAAGATAAATTATATATGTATATACACACACAAACACACACACACACACACACACACACACACACACACACACACACACTTTCTTAAACTAGTAATTCATTGTAATATGTTTTGAATCCTCCCTGATGTTCTGCTGGGTGCATGGCAACATCCTCTTTTGTATTGTTTTGTTTTGTTTTCTATTTCTTTTCTGTTTTTCTTTTTTCTTACTCTGTTTTTTTTAAATAAAAAAAATGAAAGAAAAGAATTTTAAAATTGTCTCTACATTGCTATTATTGTATAAATTTCCCCCTGTAATGTTCTTCTTTAAATTATAATGTTCTCTGGGAGCAGGCTTCTTGGGGAGCTTCTGGAGGCAACCTTAATTTCAGCTCAGTTCAATAATCACCTCAAATACAGCCAGCTGTTAAAATCCAAATCCTTTAATATCTCCAGCTTCTGAATCTCCTTCTTGGGACCCAATATCTTTGGATTCCTTTCTTAGAGGCCTATCTCTCCTTGGTTCCGGGAAGTCTTGCTGCTAGTCCTTTGCCTCTCCCAGCTTCAGTCTCCAGCCAGCACAAAGGTGGAAGAATGGAATGAATCTGTCTTGCCTCCGAGAGTGGGCTTGTGGGTTTCTTACTTGTGAATCTCCCCAACTGAATCCTGATTTATGAATCTCCCAAAGTCCCCAACCAGCACAAAGGTGGAAGTTGGAATGAATATGACTCTGCCTCCAAGAGAATAGGCTTGTGGGAGCTCCTCCTTATATATGCTCTCTTAAAGGTGTGAACTCTAATAAGTACTAAGTACATAATCATTGTCTCTATCAATTCCAGTGACTTAGCACTTTGTAAAAATTCTAACATTCCCTACTTCTGCTCAATTCACTATGTATAAGTTTATACTAATCATCCCAGGTTTTTCTGTAATATTTCTTCCTGTCATTTCTTAGTGTAGAATAACATTGCATTTTATTCATAAACAATAATTTGGTCAGCTATTCCCCAATTGATGGCCACCTTCCTGAGTTTCTAATTCTTAACTAGCATACACAAAAAAGAGCTGCTATAAACATTTTTGTACATATGGGTCTGTTTCCTCTTTCTACGTTCTCTTTGGGACATAAATCTAGTAGAGGTATAACTGGCTGAAAACATATGCAGGACTGAATGATTTAGGGGGCGTAGTTCCAAAGTGCTTTTTGGAATCACTACTCCAATTCTCCATTCCACATTAACTCCTTAATAGATTCTGAATCCTCAAAGCATTCCTTACTCTAATCCAGTCTCACTGCTAAAGGAATTTCTTTTGTTATTTAATAAACTTATTAAAGCTAAATGCATTTAAAATCCATTGGGACACTTCACATATTCATTACCCTAAACAGAACTTTGTCGTTATAAATATGTGTAATGGGCTGAGGCTTGAGATGATGCACTGAAGTCCCAAGCACATGAGCCTAAATAGTAATTGGACTATACTCTATTAATATATAAGCTTGGAGAAAGAATGGTCCCGCCCACTCTTTGTGCAAGTCCTGATGTGTTGTATAGGAAATAACGATTTTGGTGGGTGGAGGCAGGGCAGTGGAAAAGGAAGGGGAGGAGAGACTGCTTGATTTTGCCATTGCGACGACCTTTCAGCTCAGATTCCCCCTCTGTTAGCTGGCTTCCTGTTGCAGCTGCCCATATTGCTATCGCAATCTTTCTTGCCTATATTTGCTATCGCAATCCTTATTCACCTCTTCACTTCAATAAAGATTGAAGATTTTTCCCTTAATCTGAATTCCTGACTCCAGCTGATTTTAAATACGTGGTCATTACAATTGGCGCCCAACATGGGGCTGTTTTTCATTCCCTGTGGCAAAACTATCCATTCATATCTTTTATAAGGCTCAGCTAAGTTAACACTGGGTACTGAAAAGGCAAATCTTTTCATATCCTCCTTATCCAGAGGGATAGAATAGAAACAATCCTTAATATCGATGACCCAGAGAGGCCACTCTCTAGGTAATTGAGTAGGAGATGGAAGTCCAGGCTGAAGAGTTCCCATAGTTTCCATCTGTTCATTCACTTTTCTTAAATCAATGAGCATCCTCCATTTTCCCGATTTCTTTTTTACAACAAACACTGGGGAATTCCAAGGACTTAGAGAAGGTTGTAAATGCCCTTGTTCAAGCTGCTCCTGTACTATATCTAATAAGGCCTGAATTTTATCGCTACTTAAGGGCCACTGTTCTATCCACACTGGTGTATCAGTTTTCCATTGGCTAGGAACAGGTGAAAGTGTTGGCAGGCCTTCAACAGCAGCCCTGATTAAAAAACCAAAGTACTCATTTTTAACCCTAATTGTTGTAAAATGTCTCTTCCCCACAGATTGATGGGGAGTTTTTCAACTATAAAAGGAGTAAAAACTCCTGTTTTGACTTCAAAAGTCCATCTCATAGGGGTAGCACTAACTTCAGCTGCTATTGATCCTCCTACTCCAGACATATAGGTGTCTGCTTTAATCTTTGGCCAGTGACTAGGCCAACTGGCACCTCTAATAACTGTATGATCTGCACCTGTGTCTACCAATCCTTCCAATGGTAGACCATTTATATAGATCGTGAGCATAGGTCGGTCAGCTGTTACAGCTGCTGTCCAGTATGTTTCTGGATTTTGTGGTCTGGAGTCAGAATCTGGGTGACTATCACCAGGTTACTTATTAGGATTCTGTATGAGTAAACCTGATGCTACTATTTCTCCTGGGTGATAAGTCACACATTGTCTACCTGTATTAGTGACTGGGATATTATCTACACATTCCCCAGTTTCCCACATCAGTGTGTGGATGGACACTGTTTTGTACGTACAAAAAGGAGGTGAAATGGTCAAGCCTACTGTGCCTGGAGGTAAGGGATCCATAGGCTGGAGAGGAACAGATTTCACCTCTCCAGGGGGTATCTCAGTTGTCCCAGCTGCATACAGCTCTATTCTCCCCAATTGTAATTCCTTTCTGCCATCAGGTTGCTTCCTGGCTGGTTGACTGTGTAATCCCCTTCTCCCATCATATGGCTTTCTGGCTGATTGGTCATGTCTGGGTACTGGACTTCTAGGCACTCTCTGGGTGCACCATTGGCTGCCATCATGCCCCATGTGTTTTTTGCCTTGGGCCCTGGGGCTGGGCCCCTCATCCCGTTTCCCTGAATCTGTCTACATTCTGAGGCCCAATGGAAGCCTCTGTTGCATTTTGGACATGGAGTATTGGGTTTTGTTCTCCCACCCTGTTTTCCCATTCTATCTCTATACCAACATTGAACTTTCAGATGCCCTACTTTTCCATACTGAAAGCATCTACGAGTCTCTCTGGAAGTCCCTTGCCAGGAGGGACTCTGTCTTCCCATGTTTGGATTTTGGGAAGTCTGCATCATAGCCTGGCTATAAAAAGCATCTGTGCCCACTGTGGCACAGCGTCTTATGAGCTTCTCTAAAGGAGCATCCTTGTGCAGTCCTAGTATAATTCTTCTGCAAACCTCATTAGCATTTTCCTTAGCAAGTTGCCTTATCTGTTATTGCATTTTCTCCATTTGTTCTTGTGATAGCTGTCCCACAAACATCCCACAGTCAGCAAAGGGTTCATTTGACCCTTGTGTTATTTTTGTGAAGGCTCCACCCTTTTCATCTTCATTATGGAGAGAAGCCCACGCTTTGATATCATTAGCAGCAATTTGTTGATATGCTGCTATAGAATAATTAATTTGTACTGCGACATCTGCATAAGGATTGGATTCCCTAAGACATAAAAAGACTTTTGCTGGACTTCAAAAACTTGGGGGGATCATTGGATTCCCTGATATGTGAAGCAATGGACAATAGATTGGTTTTGGACTATCTCTTGGCTGCTGAAGAAGGTGTATGTGTGACTGCTGTTTACATACTCTCCTTCTAGGACTTCTGGCAATCTTTTACAACACAATGTTGATTTATATTGTTTGTTATACCGTTACTTGGATAATTCATATTTGTTACACCACATCAAGCCTGCACTGACTGTGGGGAGAGTCATCACTAATAGCCTCTGCGTTATTGCTATGTGCTTGTGTAATACCTCCCATGCTGATGGGTTTGTTCATAATAAGACTCTTCAGCCCAGAAACCCACTAGCAACCCCCACTTCCCTTTGGTGCTTTTCATCTCCCTTCCTGAGATGTCAGGGAGGGTGTGATTATCTCCTTTTTAGTGCTTTCACCTCTCTTCCTGAGAAGTCAGGGAGGGTGTGATCACCTCCCCCTGGGGGCTCTGACCTCCCTGAGGAGTCAGGGATGGCATGATCACCTGTGTTCTAAAACAAAAGAAAGCAGGAAGATGTAATGGGCTGAGGCTTGAGATAATGCACTGAGGTCCCAAGCACATGAGGCTAAATAGTAATTGGACCATACTCTATTAACATATAAGCTTGGAGAAAGAATGGCCCCCACCTACTCTTTGTGCAAGTCCTGATGTGTTGTATAGGAAATGACGATTTTGGTGGGTGGAGGCAGGGCAGTGGAAAAGGAAGGAGAGGAGAGACTGCTTGCTTTTGCCATTGCGACGACCTTTCAGCTCAGATTCCCCCTCTGTTAGCTGGCTTCTTGTTGCAGCTGCCCATATTGCTATCGCAATCTTTCTTGCCTATATTTGCTATCGCAATCCTTATTCACCTCTTCACTTCAATAAAGATTGAAGATTTTTCCCTTAACCTGAATTCCTGACTCCGGTTGATTTTAAATACGCGGTCATTACAAATATGGATGACTCCTTCAAGTGTGTTACATTCTTCAGATATGCATCTATAGTCTATACAGTATATAGTTGTTCTCTGTATCCTAGCTAAATTCATATTCTGTTTGAAAAATCATTGTATCATCTGTAGAAAGTAATCATTTGGATACCTATTTGCCTACACTTATTCTTTTAACTTTTTTTTTTGGTCTTACTGCTATTGCTCTTGTCAAAGAAAGTAATTAAGGATACTGGGAATGTGTGCTTGACCTTACTAGAAAGGCCTCTAAGAATCATCTGTTTGTACTAGGATTTCATTTTATAGTCTTTACTCTATTAAAGAAAGAGGTCTTAATAAAAATAGTTGCTTGGTTCTGTCAAAAACCTTTCAGAACAAATAATCACATAGTTTGGCATTTACATTAGCAACATAATTTATTATGCTAATCTCCTTCATGATGCTATTCTAGATACAAATACAATGTATTTCTAATCTTTCACTGCGACCTACTTAATAATATTGTATTTAAAATGTTTGCATTGGGAGCAGCTAGATGGTACAGTGGATAGAGTGCCAGCCCTGAAGTCAGGAGGACCTCAGTTTAAATCAGGTCTTAGACATTTAATTAGCTGTGTGACCTTAGATAAGTCACTTAATCTTCACCATTTAAATAAGTACATTTTTAAAAATAATAAAAGTGAGTGTCCATGTTTGTTGATGATAATGGTTTGTAGTTTTCTTTCTCTCCTTTGTCTCTCCCTAATTTAAGTATCAAGATAATATCTATTATATAAAGAGATTAGAAATAATTTTCTCTTTCTTATTTCTTATTTTTTAAAAACAGTATGTGTAGCATTGGAATTAAGTGATCTTTGAATAAAAAATAGAATTCATTTGTAAATCATTTTGATCCCGGATTTTTATTTCTCTGAGAATTTTTTCTTCTAATCTTGGGTTATATAAATATTCTTTTTCTTCCTTTTTAAAATCATGATATTTTATATTTTTGTTAAGTATTCATCTATTCTTTCTAATTTTTCTGTTTTGTTAGATATAACTGGGCAAAATTGTTGCTTACAATTTCTATTTACTTTATACAAATAATTTGATTCTCTCTCTCTCAGATTAGCCAATAGTGTATATTTCATTAGTTTGTTTTTTGTAAACCAAATTATAATTTTATTTGGACAGTTAAGTGATGTAATGGATAGAGTGCTAGTCTGGACTCAGGAAGACTCATCTTCCTGAGTTCAAAGCTAGCCTTAGACACTTACTAGCTGTGGGACTCTGGGCAAGCCATTTAACCTTATTTGTCTTACTTTCCCATTTGAAAAGTGAACTGGAGAAGGAAATGGCAGACCACTCCAGTATTTCTGCCAAGTAAATCCCAAATGGGGTCACAATGAATCAGTGATTACAAAGCAAATGAACAACAAACAACAAAATTTTATTAATCTTTTTTTCTTTCAATTTCACTGTTTTTTCTATCATTTTCTAATATTCTGTTTTGATGTTCAATTAGACATTTTCAAATTTTCTTGTTCAGGTTTGTGGGGGTTTTTTATGTTTTTAGTTTTGTGCTAGTTCTTTTGTGCACAGAATAAGATTTTACACACCACTGGCATACCCTTTAATCCTCAAGGACAGACAATAGTAGAGAGGAGAAACAGAGACATTAAGAAGCTGCTCCAAAAACAAAAGAAAGGGGGAGCCACAGCTAACTCTAGAGAACTTCTAAATCTAGCTCTTTATACTATTAACTTCTTGATTTTTGACAAACATGCACTGGCTCTGGCAGACAGGTTTTATAACCCACCAGAAGGGCAGTGTCCAGTGAGAGCAGCTGTGACAAGACGCCAGCCAACAGTCTCTCCTTCCCCTTCCTTTTCCACTCCCCTGCCTCCACCCACCAAAATCGTCATTTCCTATACAACACATCAGGACTTGCACAAAGAGTGGGTGGGGGCCATTCTTTCTCCAAGCTTATATATTAATAGAGTATGGTCCAGTTACTATTTAGCCTCATGTGCTTGGGGCCTCAGTGCATCAACTCGAGCCTCAGCCCATTACACAGTTCATTGATTTATTTTCTCTCTTATACTGATGAAAATATTTAAAGATAGAAACTTGTCCCTAAAAACTGCCTTTGTGGTCACATCATAAATACGGTATCAGACATTTTCTCTGATCCTCACAACTTCTCAAAAACTCTCCAAAACAGAAATTATGCACCAAAAATAAAGCAACTTCAAATGTCTCCTAGATCTTGGAAACCAGGAATTTTTTTAAAGGTTTTAAAAAATCTCCGTGAATTAACAACTACCTTGAGCTCACTCAGTATGTGTTCTCCCACTGACCACCGTCTTGCTTTTAGCAAGGATAGCAAATTCAATGCAATACCCACATCTCTTTTTCCAAGGAAATCCAGACTCCAGACCATGGTAATCTGTTGGGCCTCTGTGCTGGAAAAGATTCTGGGGAAAGAGGAAGTTAGTAGAGAAACAGAAGGAATAAGGTGACACTCATATGAGGATAATAAAGTTCAAAACACATCTCAACTCCTCTCCCTCCTCCAAGAATCTCAAAGATTTAAACTCCACTAGAGAGAAATCAACTCCACTGGGCTACAACAGCACCAACATAGTAGCACTTTGAACCACTGGGCCAAAATACTGAGGAACAGAAGGAATGGGAAAGGACACTGGGTATAGGAGGTAATTAAAAGCTGGGCTAGGCAGCACTATACAAAGACTAAAGGAAAGAGATTAGGCAACTTCTGTCCCACTCTGCCCAGAAATAAAAGTCACTTGCACAAGAAAGTTAGGCTGGTGAATCATGAATTGCCCAGGATGAGAGGGGAAAGAGACTTTGGGATCTAGTCCAAAGAAAACCACCATGTAAAAAGAGAAGGCCAGAAACAAGCAATTAGAGAAAATAAGGAAAAGAGGAAGACTTAAATTACCAACTATATCAGGAAGAAGATAAATCAAAGACCTCAAGTATGAGCAGATAAATTAACAGGCAAAACAGTACGAGCAGAATGAAATATTCTGTCCAGAGCAAATAAATAAATTCTGGCTTCTGTCAAAATGGCAATACTCGATAAGAAAGAAAATCCTGTTGAATTTGGAGAGAACATGGAAACACAATACACTGTTCCTGAGAATGGAGAAGAAAAATGAGAATTATGGGAGTAGAATCTATAGCCTGCATAGCAAAAATAATTGGCAGATTAGAAAATTCAATCAGTGGCAAGGATCACCAAAGAAACAAATAAAGAATAATTGGTTTGAAGTACAAACACACAGAAATAAAGAAAAAGAGAAAAGAAGCAAAAAGCAGTAACATTAAATGAAAATTTTCAAGCTAAACATATTGATCTTGCAGACAGAAGGATCTTAGGGCTCCTAGAAGAACATAAGACAATAAACCTGAACTCTAAATTGAAAAAAAGTAATAAAAAGAAACTGCCCAGATCATCTCAGCACAGAAAAGACAAAAAAAGAATATATAGATCAGCTCCAGAGGGAAAAAGGTCAAGGATGTAAACTCCAAGACATATGGTGGTAAAATTTTAAAGTTCAAATCAGAAACAATATATTCTGCAAGGGAGCAGGACAAAGATCTTCAAAAACAAAAGGGAAATTCAGATAACACGAGACTATTTTATACCCATCAGAAAATTCAGAAGGGATTGAATTTTTCTGAAGAACAGTAGAATTGTTCTGAAGAACAATGGAACTCCGGTTCTAGCCCAGGATGACCTACTCTGAAAAAGTGAATTTAAACACAAATGCAAAAAGTTGGACATTCAAAGAAAATATTTTTTAAATATTGTTCTAGGAAAATTAAACATGAAGAGATTAATTAATCTCTTAAATACCTCAGCTATATCCAGATGAATGAAATGCAAGAGGGAAAAATGAATGCAGCAAAACAAAAACAGGGACATTGACAGCAACAAGAGAAACCAGTGAGAGATAATTGAAGTCTGCACAAAGAGTCTTTATAGCCAAAGTCAAGGGTGAAGGTAGAATTAATGGTGGAAAGATAAGTCTTGGGCATTATCAACAGAACCTGGCAACATTCCAGCTAGAGATGAATAAGTTTTTATGTGATTGACTACATTACAGAATGGGATAGCACTTGAAAGAAAGGAGAAGAAGAGATACTGAGTCAAAACAAGAGCTAATAATGAGGGGAAGGTGATCTTCTGGTCTCTGAGAGAGAGGAGACTCATTCATAAAAGAGTAAAGGAGAAGAGGAGAAAAGGGTTGAAATTAGGTAATAAAAAAGGAAAATTTTGTTGTGCTGATGGAAAAGAGTTCCACTGATGAATGTTCCTATTGGTCTATGATGGAGCTCCAAGAGCAAATGAATACAGGTAAAGGGAATTTATAATGCAGGCTCTATAAGACAATGGCAGAAACTGTTGAGAGAGAAGAACCCATAATTGATAACACAAAAGTTTTGACTCCCTGAGGAATGCAGGATATTAAGAAATACTAAAAAAGTATAAGAGTTATGAACCAGGGAAAGTGGGTCTAGAATAGACAGAAAAAAAAAAGGATGGATAATGAAAGAAATTGTCTCTGAAAGAGGGAACAAAAATAAGACAGAAAAAATTTAAAACTAGGTGAAGGGGCAGCTAGATGGCACAGTAGATAAGAACACTGGGCCTAGAAACAAGAAGACTCATTTTCCTAGGTTAAAATTTGGCACACTAGCTGCGTGACTCAGGGCAAGTCACTTAGCCATGCCTACTTCAGTTCCCTCATCTGTAAAATGAGCTGAAGAAGAAAATGGCAAAATACTCCAGGATTTTTGAAAAAAACAAAACAAAACAAAAGTAGAGTCATGAAGAATTGGACACAGATGAAAAATGACTGAATAACAAATATGAAGGGAATGAAAAGGAAGAATCTATTTCAGGGGTCCTCAAACTTTTTAAATTGGGGGCCAGTTCACTATCCCTCAGAGGGCCGGACTATAGTAAAAACAAAAACTTCATTTTTGGGCCTTTAAATAAAGAAACATCATAGCCCTGGGTGAGGGGGATAAACGTCCTCAGCTGCTGCATCTGATTGAGAGAGAAGAGGGGAGAATTAAATAACTAGATAAAATCAGGAAATAAAAAGGAATGACCAAGATTCCAAAGAGAAGGGGGATCAAAAAGAAAGAGAATAAAGTCATTAGGAATAAGACCATCTGGAAAAAGTTTAAGTTGAAGTAATCAACGAGAAATAGTACTATGTTTACAAAAGTAAAGGGGAAAATAATAATTTGAAAAAAGTGTTGGAGACAAAAAAAATGAAAATATAAACCTAACTCATAATTTTAGACATGAACAATCCAATAAGATAGAGGGGAATTATAGATTAGATAAGAAAACAAACCCTGTAATTTGTTGCATATTTTAAAAATACTTAAAAAATAAAGAGACACATAAAATTAAAATGATAGAATAGGCAAAGAAATTACCATATATCAAGTGAATCCTCAAAAGCAAGAATTACAATCATGATAAGACAAAAACAAACATTTCAGAAATAAAAATGGATAAAACATTATACAGAAAGAAACATAGAAAACATACTAATATAAGTAATAAATTTATATATTCCAAAAGCCTTAGCATCCACATTCAAATAGTAAACATGAACTGAACTAGAAGACATAGTAACACAATAGTGAAAAGAGACTTCAATGTTCCTCTCTATATTTAAGATATGTTTAACAGAGAGATATACAAAAGGGAAAATATGGAAATGAACAAATTTCTGAATAAACTAACAATTAAAAAAAATTATGGCATCTTCTACAGGGGATTACAAAAGAATAAACATAATCTTAGCACCATGTGGAACTTTGACCAAAAATGATAATGTTTCAGGATACAAGGATATTGCAAACAAATATAAAATGACAAAGATAGTAAATAGATGTTTTATAGGATATAATGCAAAGAAAATGTTTGATTCAAAGGGTATAAACAAACAAAAAGATCCAGATGGAGATTCAACCATGAGATCCTAAATAATGCATGTATCAAAGAATAAATCATAGAAACAATAATTATGTGAAAGAAAGTGATGATGAAGAAGCAATACACCAACATTTTCAAAATACAATCAGCATATTCTTTAGAGGAAAAAATCTCCTAAATGTGCATCAAAAAATAAAAAATAAATTATTAATAAATTGAACCCACATTTTAAAAACCAGAAAGTCAACAAATAAACAAACCTAATATAAAGAACAAATAGACATTTTTAAAGTATAGGAGAAATAAATTAGAAAAACATAATAATAATAAAGAAAAACCAGAAGCTGGTTCTTTGAAAAGACTAGTAAAATTGATAAGCCTTTAGCTAATCTGATTAAAAATAAAATAGTAGAAAGCAAAATCAATAAAATAGTAAATAAGCAAGATGAAATCATCACAAGAAAACAAGAAATAAAAAGAATAATCAGAACCTATTATGTACAGTTATATCCTAGTAAACATGAGTATACAAAATAAAAAGAATACCTTCAAAAAATAAAATAATCAAACTATCAGAAGAACAAAAAGATCATAATTAACTTGATCTCAGGAAAAGAAACTGAATGAATTATGAATGAATAACCAAAGAAAAATACTGTGGGTGTTTTTTTTTAATTTGATAGAATTCTAGAAATGAGAGTAACAGCAATAAGACAAGATAAAAAAATAAAACCATAAAGACAGGTGAAAAGGAGCTATAACTATCTGCATTTATTGATAACATGAAGGCATGGAAAAGCCAAGAGAATCTACAAAAATATTAATTGAGACAATCATTAACTTAAACATAGTTGCAGGGTACAAAAGAAACTCTCAAAAATAAATAGCATAAAATAACAAAACCAAGAAGCAATAATAACAAGGAAAATCCCACAGTCTTTTATAGATCTTTTACAGAAGCTGACAGCAAAAGAAAAATGGAAAGAATGCTAGATTTGTAGTTACAGAGGGCCTGGATTTTAATCCCAGCTCTGCCATTTAATAACTGCATAAACTTATATAAGGAAGGAAGAGGGGAAGAAATGGCCTGGATAAGATGGCCCCTAATTTCTCTTTCAATTTTAAATCTGTGACATTATGATTATGAAAGCTATCTTTAAGTGCTCTATGCCATAGCATTCTAATATACACATTGAACATTGTATTAAGGAGTGTTAGATCTTTAAGGTTTCTCAAAGATCACAGAGAATCAAGCAGTTTGGCCATCATCAATGAGGCAGTTTCCAGAAACTGCAAAGAGGGGACATTATTTCTTTTCACTACACTCAAATCATTAACTCTGGCTAGTGGATAGACATATTTAATTCTAACTTAACTAAAATAGAGAAGGTTTATATTATACATTATATAAAAGCTTTAAACTCTCTAGAAACATTCTTGTTTAATGCAAGATGGGAAGGATCCCAAGAATTTTCTGGATGATTCAAGGCATCAGCTCCCCTCCATTATTGCAAATTATTGAGAATCAGCTTAATGTTCTCCCCCAAGTAATCCTGTCAGTGTTACCATTAGACAATTCATTTTGTGATTTTTCTGAGTCATCACTGTGAATGATATATAAGGGAATCACTGAATTATGCAATAAAGAATTTCCTCTACTTTAGGTTTTTCCTACTTCCTTCACAAAGTTGTTTGATTTATATTTGATGACTGGGTTTTTGTTCGTTTTTTTTTTTAATCATCAGATCCCTGGGAAATTCCAGATCTTAAGAACAGAGATAGAAATATCAGAGCTGATTGAGCACTGACTAGTAAAGTAATTAAGGAAGCATATCAAAAACCAAATGATTAGGAACCTGGAAGCATTCACTTTGAAGAACTGGTAAAAACTTTTCTGAATTTGCTCTTCCAAAACCAATTCTTCTCTTTCTGTTCAGAGTCTCTCCTCTTTTTTAGACCGTTAAATTGGAAGCAAGGAAAAGGTGAATGAGAGCCAAGCTTGGCTCTGGACAAGGCAGGAGAAGTGGTAGGAGAGAGATTGGCTATGTGAGGAATGTTTTACTTGCTGTCAGATACAGTCCTTCTAATGATCAGTTTTGTGGATCTGCATTTTTCCTTCTTTTTTAAAGCTTTTAAAAAATATATAGCCTCACCCTCTTACAACAAAGCCACCTGCATCTCCATCTCAGGAGTCTAGGGCAGATAGCCTAGGCGTAGCCTCCACTGCTAGTCACCACTGAACAGCAGTCCAATTCCACCTAACCATTTTAAAAATTGGCTTTGACAAGGAGACATTTACATCAAAGATATGGCAGAAACAGAAATACATTTCCCACTCACTCCCAACATTTCAGGGACCACAATTTCCCCTATACAAACCCAGCCATTGAAGAGTGGGTTCACCCTTCAAACAGTTTCTATATAGCATTGATTCCTCCATGTTTGTGTCCAAGTATGGCCTGGCTACCACATAAACCCTGCTTTCAGCTACTTCTGGACTGTGTCCTGGAGATCATTCCTCACTCCTAGGAGTCTCAAACCTGGACAAGTTGGCTCCAAGCCCAGGACAGACTCTATATTTGGATATGCTGGTGGCTCATTCTCCTGCCCTTTTGAAATCCACCACATTATAAGTTACAATCTCTTTCACCTAAGACAAAAGCACACACTCAGAAGCAAAGAACCAAGGCCTGTATTCACAAGTCATGTGTTGGCCTCCTATGGCAGGGGCTGAGCCTCTTTCCTTATAACATGCTCTCTCTCCTCTTAAGGAATCACCACCAGGCAGGAGGAAGATCTACATCTCACTGTACCCTCAACAAGAACTGGTTCTTGTAGATTAGTTCCTGGCCTTCTGAAGCCCCCCACCCCAGTTCCAGATACCCTTCCTGCTCCCAGAAAGCAGAACAATATGTCATGCTTGAGATTATCTTGACTCCAAACAAGGAGGAAGCAAGGGAGAACACAGGAAGTGCCCTCCAGAACTGTAGACCATTTTGGATGGGGCTAATATGGGAACTGTCTTGTTTAACGATACACATTTGTGATAATAGATTTGTTTTGCTTTTTTTTCCTGATAGGGTAAGAAAAAAAGAAAAGAAATAAGCATTTATTAAGTACTTACAATGTGCCAAGCACTGTGATAAGTACTTTACAAATACTATCTCTTTTGGTCTCAAAACATCCTGGGAGATAAGTGTTACTTTTTTATAGATGAAGAAACCGAGGCAAGCAAAACTTAGGTGATTTGGCCATTACCTCATAGCTATTAAGTGTCTGTGACCAGATTTGATCTCGGGGCTTCCTGATTCTGGGAGAAGTATTCTAACCACTGCTACCTAGCTGCCTAAGGTGAGAGAAAGGGAAAACAATAGATTTTTGTTCACTAAAAAAATAATAACTTTTACATAAAGGGAAAAAAGAATTATACCCCAGATTGTGCCAAGTTCTTACTCATCTATCCGTTCTCCATCTCCATATCTCTCTAGTTCAGTGTGTATTACACTATATATCAATGTAAAGCAGAAGAAGCCACATATTTTATAAGGAAAGGCAGGATATTGCATCTGATTAGTATGTCAAGAAAAGAAGATGGAAATTTTCATCAAGGAAGATTCTAGATAAAGTGGGATTTCAGAAAATGGACAGGGCAAGTCATTCAACATTTATTAGGCACCTACTATGCACCAGGTACAATGCCAAATTGTATATAGAGATAAAACAAGAGTTTCTGTGCTCAAGAAGCTTACATTTTCTGGGAACCAGGAAAGAGGTAAGAATATCTAAAGCCAAGAAAGCTTATCCAAGAAATACTAAGTTCAATAAACCCAAAGCTTCTTACATTAATATTGAAAGTACAACAAGGGGTAGCTAGGTGGTGTAAGAGTTAGAGCACCAGCCCTGAAATTAGGAGGACCTGAGTTCAATTCTGGTCTCAGACAATTAACACTGCCTAGCTATGTAACACTGGGCAAGTCACTTAACCTCAATTGCCTCAGCAAGCAAGCAAAAAAAAAAAAAAAAAACAAGAAAGCAAGCAAGAAAGCAAGAAAGAAAAAGAAACTGCAACAAAAAAGGTGAGACCATGTTAAAAAATATCAACAGTCAACAAAACTAACAAATTATTGATACTCTTATTTTATATTTTTGTAGCATGTTTCCATAACTGTTAGTTTGTTGGTTCACAAAAATGTTCTGCCAAAAGGAAAAAGTAAATGTCCCCATTTTAGGTTTGGGAAAAGTTAGAACTGGAGAGATAAAACCATTTGCACAAAGTCACCTAATTCAGAAAGGCCAGGGTCCAGATTGAAGACCTTGTCTTTCTACTTTTATACCAGGACTCTTTCCACTACAATCAATGCACAGGCATACATGAAGTAACTATTCTTTTCCAGGAACTATACCCGGTTCTGGTCCTACAAACTATCTCTGCCCTCAAGGAATCTGTCATCCATCTATGAAATAACACATACATAATTACTTACAAAATTAATATAAGGCAAATTTGGAGGGGGCAACTCTATCAGCTGGTAGGGGAAAAGGAAAGTTTTCACATCCAAAGTTATTACCTGAGCAATATTTTGAAAGAAACAAAGCCTTCTACAAAGCAGAGGTCAGATAAAAATGCATTTCAAGACTGGGGGAATAGTCATTGCAAAGGCAGGGAGATGGGAGATGAAATACTGGGAAGAAAGAACAGCAAGAAAATAAGGTTGGCTGGACTAGAAAGTGTGGGAAAGAAATTTATATGTAATAATATTAGAAAGGTAGGTTGGGTAAGTGTGAAAGATTTAGCTACTCTAAATAATACAATGATCAAAGGCAATCGCAAAGGATCCATGATGAAAAGTGCCATCCACCGCTAGAGAGAACTATTAAATTTGGGGTGAAGATTGAATCATAATTGTAATTTTTACTTTATGTTTCTTGCTTTTTTGCAATATGATTAATATAGAAATCTATTTTGCATGATTTCCCATAAATAATTGCTATTGAACTATTTACCTGTTTAATAAGTCTCAACTCACATAGGATAAGCACAAAGGAGGGAGAGAATTTGGAACTCAATTTTTTTAAATGAAGGTTATAAATAAATAAATGTATTAAATGCAACCAAACAAATATTTCTTAGGCAACTGCTATGTGTCAGGCACTGAGCCTGCTCTTCTCCTCAAGAGATTGACAAAGTCAAAGCACTCTTTGTCCCTCTAAAAGTCCAAGTCACTTGTCACTAATCAGGAAATCCACCTTCCTTTATCAAGCAGGTTGTTCACCTGTTTTTGTCCTCTCTGTGGGACATGGTGGAAAGACACTGGCAGGGATTCTTCTTCCCTTTAGAAAGTCCTGATATTGGAAGTGGGAGTTGGGGTAGAGTGAAAGGCAGACTCGAAAGAGGCACTATAGAAAATCACAAGTCTTCTCCATTCTCACCCAGTATCTAGGACTAAGTTTTATCACTACCACATTCTCCCATAATTTCTTTAAGAAGGACTGATGCTGTGGCTGGGTTCCATTTTTTAACTTAATATATTTTTTATTTATTTCATCATTTATTTATTTAATTTACCAATTATATGTAAATATTTTGACATTCATTTTTAAAATTTTTGAGTCCCAAATTCTCTCTTTCCTTAAGAAAGCAAGCAATATGATATTCATCATCATGAATATTAGCCATTTTGTAAAAGAAAATACATACTTGCAAAAACAACAAAAATAAAGGAAGATAAGGATGTTTCAATCTGCACTCAAACTTTTACCAGTACTTTTTCTGGAGGGAGATAGCATTTTAAAAAAGCTTTTGACAAAATATAACATCCTTTTCCTATTAAAAATGCTAGAAAGCATAATAATAAATGAAGCCTTTCTTAGGCTTAAATTATATAAAGGGTAATATCAAGAAGAAATTAATGGAGCATAGAAAAATTTATCTATCAGATATATGGATAAGTGAAAAGTTTGAGACTAAACAAGAGATAAAGAGGATCACAGGAAATTAAATGTATAGGGTTGATTTTATGAAATTTTAAAAGGTTTGCACAAATAAAACTAATGCAGTCAAAATTAGAAGAAAGTAGGAAATTGGAGAAAAAAAGTTAAAAGTTCTCTGTCAGTGGCCTTATTTCTCAAAAATAGTATAGATCTGAATCAAATTTATAAAAATAAGTGTCATTTCCCAGTTGGTAATCAAAAAGTATGAACTTTTGAGAAGAAAACAAAACTACCAAGTCACTTTTTAAAATTTCTTTATTGCACTAATAATTAGAGAAATACTCATTAAATTAACCTCTAGGTACCACCTTAAACTTATCAAATTGACTAATATGACAGAAAAGGAAAACTATTTTTAAAAAGGGAAAATGAAAGGAATGTGAGAAAAAATAGTCACACCCATGCATTGGTGGTATAGTTGTGTGCTGTTCCAGTCATTCAGGAGAACAATTTGGAACGATGCCCAAATCATCCTGCTCATCCTTTCTTATAAAACTATAATATTCCATCACATCTATATACCATAACTTATTCAGCTACTCTCTAATTAATTGATGGGCATCCACTCAGTTTCCGGTTCCTTGCCACTACAAAAAGGGCTGCTACAAACATTTTTTGCACATCCTTTACTCTTTTTTATGATCTCTTTGAGATGCAAGCCCAGTAGAGACACTGCTGGATCAAAGGGTATACACAGTTTGATATTCTTCTCTGCATAGTTCCATATTGTTCACCAGCATGCTTGGATCAGTTCACAAATCCTCCAACAAAGTATTAGTGCCCAATTTTTCCTCATCTCCTTCAGCATTCATCATTATCTCTCCTGTCTTCTTAGCCAAACTGAGAGGTGTGTAGTAGTATCTCAGAGTTGTCTTAATTTGCATTTCTCTGATCAATCATAATCTAGAGCATTTTTTCATATGACTAGAAATAGTTTCAGTTTCTTCATCTGAAAATTGTCTGTTCATATTCTTTGATCATTTATCAATTGGAGAATGGCTTATATAAAGAATTAGAAATTAAAGAGATGTCAAACAATTTTGGAAGGTCTAAACAAGTTATGAATGTGGTGGAGTATTATTGTGCTATGAGAAGTAACAAGGAGAAGAGTTTCAAGAAAAACCTGGGAATATTTTCACAAAATGATGCAAAGTGAAGTGAGCAGAATCAGAAGAACATTGTATGCATTAATAATAATATTATAATGATGATCAACCATGAAAGATTTGGCTACTCTGATCAAGACAATGAACCAAGATAATTCCAAAGGACCAGTGATTAAGATCGCTATCCATCTCCAAAGAGAGAACTGATGAAATCTGAGTGCAGAAAGAAACATACTCCTTTCTTCCTTTTTTTTTTGGTAATGTGGCTAATATGGAAGTGTTTTACACAATTCACATTTATAATAGATATTATTTTGCTTGCCTTCTTAAGGGGTGGAGAAGAGCTACAAAGAGAAAGAATTAAGAACTCAAAATATAAAAAATGAATGTTTAAAATATTTTTAAAAGAGAACCATTCATAAATTGTGTCCATAGATAATGAACAACTAATCATTAGGGAAAACTTCTTAATTTCATATATTACTTAGTTCTTTCCATATCTTAGATATAAGGACTTTATCAGAGATAATTGAAGCAAGGATTTCTTCTCCCTCAATGAATTGTTTCACTTATTATATGAGTTATACTGATGTTTAATGTGCAAATGCTTTTTGGTTTCAGACAAAATTATTTATGTCATCCTATATAATCATTGGGTTCCTTCTTTGGCTAAAACTTTTTTCTGTAGACATGACAGTGAAAGGTTTTCCTCATGGTTGATTTCTAATTTTTTTCTTAATCATATACATTTTTAGTTTGTTGTAGAATAAAGTATTAGTTTTTGATATAGACTAAATCTCTTCCCAGTTCTGCTGTACTTCCATTTCTCTGACTGTCCAACTCTGCACAGAAGACTTTCTATCCTGCTTAATGGGTGCCTGGCACATAGTAAATGATTAGTAAATGCCACATCTAACTGATAATATAAAGGAGGTCTCTGATATCCCCTGGCAGAAATAACCATTCATGCTCAGTGAAATCTAAATGAATCTACAGCTAGACAAACCTCAGATAGTCCTTACCCCTCAGTGAAATATTACTGGTCATTTCCACACTCTACAAAGAAAGAGTAAAAGGAAAGTTCACCCTCAAGAGAAGAGAAATATTCTTTCAGGTACACTAGGCTCTCCTGAGCAACCCTGAAGAGATTCCTGAAATGATCAATTGCCCAAAATATCATCCAACCCTGACATTTTCCTCTTCACTAGCTCGTCTCCATGTTTTTCTCAAATGAGAAATCTCTATCTGTTGACTTGTACCGGTATTATTGTTGATGTTCAATCAGTTCAGTTGGATCCAATTAGGGGTTTTCTTGATAAAGATAGTTTGAGGGATGTGACATTCCTTGTCCAGCTGCATTTCCAGACACTATACTGATACTATTTTAGTCCCTATTCTAGGCTAACGGATTGAGGAACAGAAAGATTTGCTTTTAGTTTCAATTTCCCTTGTCCCACCCACCCTTTCCTTGCTTCTAAAAGTAACAGAAGAACAAACAGAAGCAAAAAAGAGAAGAGAGGAGAGGAGGAGAAACAGCACATAGAGGAGCTGAGAGAAAAAAGAAACAGGAAAGCATTTGCGAACAAGCCTTGGGAAACAGGTATGAGTTACTTCCAAGTTTTGTCTTATCTTGTTATATCTTTTCTCTTGAATGATTTTCTGAGTTTGTCAAGGATTCAAACCCAGTGAGAAGGGGCAAAGGGTAGCCTGAATAGGATATATATGCTTGATACTGATTTATCCAAACAGTATCCTCTGGCCTTAGCTACTTATTCAAAAGTCTAACAGTGGAGCTTGGCTTTTGTTCTAGAGACTCATTCTGAAATTCATTTCTCTAAAAACAGTGGGAAGTGCTGAGGTTGGCCAGTCTGTTCCACAGCCATTCCTCAGAAGACAGAGGGGGGAAAGCTTAAAGAAAAAAGGACAGAGCTGTGACATGGGAAACTTGGCTTCTGGTCCTAGTCCTGTCTCCTTTAGTTTTCTGATTCAGGATAAGTTCTTTAACTTCTAGGAGCCATGGTTTTCTCATTAGAAAAAGTAGAAATGAAATGATATGTGTGTACAAGCATGGGATGGGACCACATCATTTCGTGGGATCTCTTATAGATGTGGAATCAGTTCTCAGCCTAGTGGAGTGGAAACTACATTAGAACTGTATTTGTCATGCCTGTAGAGCCTGGTTCTCTGTCACCTAGGCAATCTTCTTGGCAGGGTAATTTATTCTTATTGGAAAAAGACAAAATCTATAAAGTTTGCAAAGACCCTTAAGTTGACATCAGCTGAGAAATTATCTTATTTACGTGAAGTCAGCACTTTGTTATTGTGCCCAGTGCACAGATGAGGAACCTGAGGTGCAGAAACATAAGGTGTGTGGTTACCCACAGGGCTGTGTAGCTGACAGGATATAAGTTCAGTTTCTCCTGATTCTAGGTCCAGCCCTATATGTCCTTGATAAGCTCCATGTTAGGGGATGGCACATCTTGTCATTTTTCCTTTTCCTTTTTTGACCCAAAATATCCAGGTGCTGGCCATGTTAAATTCAAGAGAAATAAGCATAGTCTTCTTGCACTTTATCACAATATCTAATGAGAACTATATTATATGATGAGTTCAAGATTGATATAGAAGATATCTCTTTGTTTGATAAAGTGAAGGATGCCATGATCCAGCTTCTGGATGATCCCAAGAGTAAATATTTACAGAATATCTACATTGCACCAGAAACTCAGAGGAAACATCAACAAACCAGGCAGAAAGAAATTCTGGAAATCCTGGGAGACAGACAGGGAAGGTGACTGTCCCCACTCCTGGACACTTGGCTCCCAGAAATGATAGCAAAGAGCTTTACAGATCTACAACTTGTGTAAAAGCTGGCTTCAATGCCGGGCTCTGGGCCGAGGGTCTCCCTTAACTGGAGGAACTGGGGATGGCCAGGGTCTTATCGGAACAGCCACTGAGAGACTGGTTCTGCCTTCCTGTGCCAAGGGCAGAATTTCAGATTCTTGTTCCCTATTTAAAAAATTGATTTTTTTGGCTTGGAACTAAGGTTTCTTTGGTATAATTATCTCTTAGGGATGAAAGTCCCTCTACCAATGTAGGTCCAAAACTGTTCTGCAATTTGTAATCAATCTTAGAAAGATCCATGGACCATTGGCAGGTTATATGATTTATCTATAGTTAAATAGCCAGGCTATGTCAGAATTTTTTCTGTCAGAAAGTATTTCTTCTTGATTCCCACACCAATTCTATCGACTCTCCCAGGATGCTAGTGATCAAATCCATGCCACAGTCAAACCAAGGAGCTCTGTGGTGTCCATAAATTCAGAGGACAAAACAGGAGTCAGGAAATAGAAATTGAATTGGACCTCTCCAGTGGGGTGGGAGAAGGGAGATATGGACAGAAATCACCTCAAAGTCACTCAGGAAACACTAAAAAGAGACCAGGCACTAATTAAAAACTATCTCAAAGCAGTTGCCCCCAATACTGTCCTACATTATTCTTACCTCACACCACCTCGTGACCATGGCCACTGTGGACAGGGGCCAACATCATGCAAAAGGATATGATTGTTCCACCACAGAGAAACTTCCAGAATGGGACTTTCAGATTGGAAATATTTTCTCGAGGTGCTTAAGAATGCTCTAGGGATCAAGAATAAAGGCTTGATCAAGGCAGCTCAGTGGTGAAGGGGATAGAATTCTGGGCCAAGAGTCAGGAAGACCTGTGTCTATGAGGATCTGCCTCAGCTTCCTCATCTGTAAGAAAGGACATATTCATTGTACTTATCTCCCAGGCTTGTTGTGAGGATAAAATTACATTTATAAAGAGCTTTATATCTCTTAAAGCACTACACAAAGTTACTACAAAGCACTACAAAGGTTATTATTCCCATCACCATTATTAATATCATTATTATTTGTCCCCTCAAGATCTGTGAACCTAAAAATAAAATGTCACAAATACAGAACAGTCTCTCTTCTGCTGTTGCTAATTTATAACTCAACTAGGCTGTCTCAGTTGAGGATTATGTAAATTCTGGATCTTGATTGCTGTCTAAGGGGCTCCTCTGCATTTACAGGTGACCATGGCATCCGTAGTACCTATGGAGGCCCCCATATGTCTGGTAGAAAACCGAGATCGAAAACTAACAGTAAACCCCAAAGCCCTTCAGATTCTAACTTCCATCGACAAGCCAATGGTGGTGGTAGCTATTGTTGGACTGTACCGTACTGGAAAGTCCTACCTGATGAACAGGCTGGCAGGAAAGAACTCAGGTAAGTGGAGACTCTGGGAGTCTGTCTTTGCAGGATTTTATACCATAGGGTTAGAGTTGCTAGAGACATGTCTGAGACCTAATGAAGGTAGGTATCATTCTCTGTGGCCTTCCAGTCAGTCAACAAGCATTTATTAAGTGCCTACTGTGTTTTAGAAACTATGCTAAGTGCCAAGAAGACAAAGAAATGAAAATTCATGTTGTTCACTACTTATGTGATTCTGGGCAAAGATCATTGTGTCTCTCTGGGGCTGAGTTTCTTCAGTTATAAAGAGAGGGAGGGTAAGGGCAGCTAGGTGGTTCAGTGAATAGAGAGCAACAACTCTGAAGTCAGGAGAATCTGAGTTCAAATCTGAACTCAGACATTTAATATTTCCTTACTGTGTGACCCTGGGTAAATCACTTAATCCCAATTGCCTCTGCAAAAAAAAAAAAAAAAAATAGAGAGGGGCCGGAGTTAATTAAACATCCCCTGTGGTCTCTTCTTAGCTCCCAGTTGATGATTCTATGAAAGCAATCAATATGCTCTGATTAATCGCAGGAGTAACTGATAACTACCTTGTCACACCAACATAATACAGAGCAGAAGCCATAACCCTGTATAGATTCCATCTGTACTCATTTGTTTGCATGTTGTCTTCTCCCTATTAGACTGTGAACTTCTTTGAGAGCAGAACACCTTTGAGAGGAAGTATTATATGTCTGAGGCCAGATTTGAACTCAGGTTCTCCTGACTTCAGAGTTGTTGCTCTCTATTCACTGAACCACCTAGCTGCCCTTACCCTCCCTCTCTTTATAACTGAAGAAACTCAGCCCCAGAGAGACACAGTGATATTTGCCCAGAATCACATAAGTAATGAACAACATAGGCAAGATTTGAACCCAGACTCTATCACTCTCCTGCGAGGGCTTTCTGCACTATAATACAGTGGGGCTTGTGTTCTGAAATGTTTTTGGAATTGACTTAGTTTGTTGCTATATTCAAAGGGAGCTCTGAAAAATATCTACAAACTTATCTTCAGAATCTTCTCACTCTCCCTTTCTTCCTATTAAAACATGAATATTTATTAAGCAATACACATCAAGTACTATGCTAAGAGTTGATAACAATATGAAATCAAAACAATCCCTGCTCTCAAGAAGCTCATATTATAATGAGCTTAATAATATAATAAAACACATACTATCATTATAATATAAGCACAAGGTTTCAACTTGAAGTCACAGAAAGATCCATTAACGAGGGGATCAGCAGAAAATCACATAGTTATGCATCTTGTTTATTGTCTCTTTCATGTTTAAAATCACCTTTGTAGAACTATTGTCAAAACCAAGGATTGTTTGCGGTGGGGGGAGGTCTTCAATTGCTAATGTGACACCTGAAGAAATGGAAACCAAAGGGCCTGCAGAGTCAGTAGTTGGACCTAATGGTTTGTTCTTCTGGACCATGGCTGCCTGGGGTGGGCTGGAGTTAGCACTGGTGTCCAGGAGAAAGAGGATGCTGTTGTTTCCAGGGCTCTAAGACTTACCTGCTGCTAATAGGTAATACCAATAAGTGGCTGTCAGTCAGCTGCTGGTGATGGTGACAGGGATGGTTTATCCCTATTTCCAAGGATTTAATCCCCAGGATAATGGCAGCAATGGTCAGATTTAGGAGTAGAGGATAAGGATGTTACTCTTCCTAGTGGTTTTGGGAGAGAGGATTTGAGCTACCTCTACAAGGTCTGCTGGGAGGTGTTGATAATATGGAGGTAGAAATTTGACCCACCTGGGGGACTTCTTTTCCATAAGATGAGAGTTTTATTCCTCTATAATCCACATTTGGATTTGTGGGCCAGACTGTCAAGAGGGATCATGGTCTAGAGCACACTGCTCTTCACAAGTAGGTTTACTTACCCTAATGTGACAGAGAGTCAGCAGTTATGTTAGTGATAGCTAAGACAATAGCTCTTTTCATCTTATATGTGTGTTTGTATATACATACATGTATATATACACACATACACACATATATGCGTATAAGATTCTTGATTTGGAGTCACAATTCTGGGTCTAAATAGACTATTTCTGAACCCTACCAAAATCCCATTAATTATTCTCATGGACTTGGGTGGAATTACTTTTCATTTTTATTTTATTATTTCTATATTTTCTCTCATAATTTTCGATAAGATATGGTTGGTAAAGGACTTTTCTTCTGTCAATTGCTATGAAAATATAATCTTCCATCCATATTAATTCTTTTATAATGCAACATTTAAAACTTTAAATCATTGATGTATGGTATATAATATGCTGTAATATGTCTCCATTTCTCACAAAATTAGTATCCCTCTCTGGTGAGACTCCCTTTCTACCAAGGCTCCCTACAAAAAGAAAAAAACATTCAGGGTTGCAAGATATTTAAACAAGTTTCCATCTCACAGGAGTTACATCACTGGCCAGGACCATTCACAAAATATCATCTGAGTTCATTTAGCACTGAATGTTTTCAGTGCCAAAATGTTTTCAGTGCTCTCTCTCTCTCTCTTTCTTCATCAACCTAGGTAGCAAGAAGATCATTGCCAGGCTTTTCTGGAATTAACTTTTTATAAGCAGCCACCACTGATGCCCCCCCCACCAAATAATAATACACTATCCCATCAAATTTTAGCATGTTGTCATGTCTTACCATCCAACTTCCCCCTTCCTGGATTTCTCTCAGGAAATTGGCAACGTTCCCTGCTATCAGGAAGCCCTCATAAGAAGTCCAGTTGTATTATTCTCTTCCCAAAAAACTCTCTTAAGACCTTACATTCCTCTAAAATATTTGTAAAGACCCTTGAGTCATGCCTCCACATAGTGAGCAGGATTCCCACGGCAGCATCCTTTGTAGGGGTCCAAACCTACAAGAGCTGGGTATCTCTAGTGCTGACACTCAAATCTAACAAATAATTGTTCAAGGTTCCTCTACGCTCATCCTGCTTTGCTACTGGCAAAGGTCAGGTTCAAGTTGGTCTTTCAATGACTGAAGAAAGTATAGTACTCAATAATAACATTTAAAATACTACAAATAATATTGTAAATAAGTACCTATAAAACAATGCATCTCAAAATCTAAATGACAGAAAATAGTGAAAAATAAGATGATTTTCCTCAAGAGGAAAGCATTTGGGGTAACCAGGGAATTAAGAAGAACTACCACCTTTCTGGAAACTTGCAGTTTATGGGCATACTGGACACATCTTCAAAGGAGATAGAATGCTGAATCCAGAGTCAGAACCCAAGTTCTACTGTGGAATTGGACATTGACTCACCATGTGATTCTGGGCAAGTCACTTGTGCTAAGTTTGCCTCATTTTCTCCAAATGTAAAATGGATGCAATGAAAGCATTTATGTTACACAGCTGTCACCAGAATCAAATCAGATGATTTTTGTGAATTGCTTAGCACGGTGCCTTGTACATTGTAGGTGTTTCATAAATGCCTTCTGCTTCTGCTTCCAACCTCCATTTAGAGACAGTTGGTTCATTGCAGGGGATCCAGCCTCTGCAGGGGGTCCAGGGGGCTGAGCAGGAAGAATAGGATCAAAATCAAAGGAAAGCAGGAGTCGTGGGATAGTTTGAGTGAGGAACTAATGGAAGTGATGCTCCCACTTCTCTCAGGCTCCTTCAGGCTTTATTTTTGTACTATATCATGATCATATACTTTTCTTTGGGTCGACATAGTCTTCAGACATGTGTCTGACTTATTGACCTTTATGTGTTACTACATTTGACATTTAATATTTGAGTAAGTTTTTTATGGTTGTGTTAATTATTGATTACATTACGTGAAGCCAATAATGAAAGATAAATGTTACACAAGCTTAAATGTCAGTGAATTTTGTTAGTTTACTTTATGTCTTCTTTGTCAATCCTATGGATTGTTTGATTCCTCTATTTCCCTGACTTGGAACCGTGTATATAGGCATTTAGGGCAATTCCTAGTTAGACTTTAACTATCTTTTGGTTCCTAGACATACTGATCTTTTCTGAGACTAAATTGGGAAACATTATTATTTCTTGGATCTTTGGATTCTTTCCAATAGTGATAATGCTTTCCATAGTATTCTCTCCTTTACCATTTGTCTCAGTGAGAGATTAGTTTTATTTGGACAGAATATGCATGTGGAACATTTCTAGTTAACTTGCCCAAAATCCCCTTGTCACCAGAATTTTTAGATAATGTTTAGTGCTGTAATCAAGCCAATTATAAATAACATAGGAAATAGTAGTCCACTAATGAGAATCATAGAAGGACATGTTGTTCCTGCGTGAGTGCTGTGCACAACTGATCTCAGTGCTGGGCTTTGCCAACCAGCTTAGAGATTGTGGCTCCCAACAGTTCATGCCAAGGGCACCTTTAGGAACAATTCAGAATGAAACTGAAACTGGCCTGATTCTAGGAACTCTCTCATTTCTGGGTTGTGTGTGTGCTGAGAGGCCGGGGAGGGTGTAACTGCTCTGTGCTTCCTGCAGAATAGAGACTTCGACTTCCCATGGAGATCAGCTATTCCCAGTCACTTCCAGGTTTAGAAAGTTACCTGAGGGCTGGATGGGGGAAGGGCACACAGCCATTCAATGACCTGCTTAGCCTCCTGCAGCTATCCTGCATCCTTGGTCCATCAGGAGCAAGTGCTTCCTTGTACTCTGCTAACACTCCCATGATGCTTTCCTCTCAGCTATTCTATTCTCTATACTCAGCTTTCCGGAGTTGGTCTAAACTTTTTGCAGCCTTGGGTGTGGCTGATACTGTTAAGGAACATGATGTTTCTCAAATCTGAGCTCAGACACTTAACACTTCCTGGCTGTGTGACTCTGGGCAAGTCACTTAACCCCAACTGCCTCAGCAAAAAAAAAAAAAAGGAACATGATGTTTCTGTGCACAGCAGAAGCTGCCACTGATCTTGTTTACCAATTTTACCATAAATCTTACCCCACAAGTCTAATCTCCCAGCTCTGGGTGAACTGAATGCAGACAGTCCTCTGGCCCCAGCTGCTCATACTGGGTAATGTGGGACGGGGAAGCAGGAAGACATGAGTGTGAAAGCTGCTTCCTGGCTGTGTGACCCTGGGCTACACATTTTACAACCTCTGTCCTCCCTTAGTCTCCATTTCTTCCTCTATGAAACAGAGACAAAAGAAACACACAGTTCACAGGATTACTGTGAAGATGGAATGAGAAAACACACATGGAACTGATGCGGTTTAGATTTGGGGAACCCAAATGAAATTAGGGTTTCTGGTGGTCAGGGAGTTAAATAAGGTCTAGTGGCGGCACAAGGGTAGGGAGTTCTGCCTTTCTGGCGGTGCAGAGGTCCTATGTAAAGGAATTTACAGACCCAAAAACCTAGATTGATAAAAGAGGTTTATTATGGGGATTGGAAATAAGGTTAAAGTCTGGTTAAGGAAATAAGTGAGAGTAAAGAGGCACTGGAAACAGTATTCCAGTGGGCAGAAGCTCCTTGGGGTGCCAAGCATGGCATAGCTGGCATGTTTGGAACCTCTGCAACAAGAGGATTTGAGTTTGGCTCTTTTTATAATGAGAGATTTAGCTAAAGGGGCCCAGGGGTGGGGTCCCAAGTTGGCTCAGATCTGGTGGGGGCTGGGACAAGCCTGGATCTCCTATTGGAATTCAAAGGAGTGCTTTTGACCAGGATTTGTGCATCAAAGGTCCTAGCTTTCAGGAGGAGCTGGGAGTAATCTGACTCATAAATCAATCAGAAAGGATCACAAATCAGTTTCTTAAAGGGACCACAACCCACTTCAGAATGTGCTACATAAATGCTAGATATCTTACTTCTTCTTTCCTCATTGAGGAGGTTTCCCTGAGCTCTCTTTTAAGAGTTTGTTGCAGTCTCTGGACCTTCTACCTCCACTGGGCCCTCATGTCTCCCCCTTCCCTTTCAGGTTTTGCCCTGGGTGCTACTGTGCAGTCTGAGACAAAGGGCATCTGGATGTGGTGTGTTCTTCACCCTCTCAAACAGGATCATATCTTAGTTCTGCTTGATACCGAGGGCCTTGGAGATGTGGAAAAGGTAAAAACAGTGACATTCTGCTCACTTGATTCTGTGTGACCTAAAAAGGAATAACCTCCTACATGGGACACAAAATGTATTGCACGAATGCTTGTGCAAGGAATATGTGGGGTGATTGAGCCAGATGGGTCTTGGGCTGAGGCTGAGACACTCTGAGCAAGAAGGCCAAGTTATGTAAACACATATGACCTATCCCAGGATCTACCACTCTCATCATAGCGAGGACTTCCCAAACTTTTTTTCCAACTGCAGAAATAGACCAAAAGAAATTGGCCAAAAATCCCAAAATGAAGTTACACTGGACCTCAGGTTAGACTGGTTGTCTGGGAACCCCATTTTCTACAGGAGGTTCCCCTTTTTTAAGCTTCTGAAATCCCCCTTCTGAACCTCTTCCTACAAGCTATAAAATCACCACTGAATAAAAAATGATCAATCCACCAAATAGCAAGTACTTGCTAAGAATCTACTCCCTACTACATTCAGAGGACAAAAGTACCAAAGTCACACAGTCCCCAACTTCAAACAGCAGCCAGCAGATCTAGTGGCTAGAGTGCTGGACTTGGGGTCAGAAAGATCTGAGTTTAATTCTGCTTCAAGCATTCATGTGTTGTGTCATGCTGAAAAAGTCACCTGACCCCTCTGCAACTCAGTTTCCTTATTTTTAAAATGGGGATAAGAATAGCACCTACATTCTTTGGTCATTGTTAGGCTCAAGTAAACTTTTGCAAAGGTTATATCCAAATGCAAAGCAATGCACAGATGTGAGCTATTGGCTGGATATATAAAAAGCCAGGGAAACTGATAATTTCAAATTCTATTTGAGATTTCTATTCTCATTCTATAAGCATTCTATAACATTTGATTGCTTTATTTTATGTGTATATGTTTGTTCTTATAGGTTTTTGCAAGGGTCCCACCTTTTCTCTGAGGTAAAAGAGCTGAAATTGCTGGCTAGAGGATGGGATATGAATGGAACCATCTCTATGGGTGGCTCAGCTGTACATGCTGAGGCCCCAAACTCCTTAGCATTCGATTCCTTGCCAATTTTCCCTTCTCCCTCCCAAGGTCCACATTCATGGGCAGAATCTCAAGGAGAAATTGTGAATTCTTATGAGCAAAGGTCCTAGGATCCTCCCCAGGAGGATTATGACAATGCCAAGTCAATTCAATACAAATTTATTCAGCAACTACTATGTACCAAGCACACTGTGCCAAGTACTAAAGATACAAATTAGAAAAAGAAGGTTACAAACTAATGGATGAGGATAAAAGGAAGCTGAAATAAGGGAGAGGAAAAGGGGAGTTCCTGTGCAGGGCACAATATTGCATGGAATCAAAACCTGCTGACCTGTAGACCTGCTGATAGAAAATGAATAGTTCCCTGGATAGTTCTGATCTAAGTCCCTCTAAAAGAAGGCTTTGGAAGAGCTTGCTACTATACCCTCCAGTCCTCCAGTCAGAGGGAAGAGGCAACTGAGGCAGTTGAGAAGGTGTGAAGAATCACAAATTCGGTCAACCAGCAAGTTGATCAGCTTCTCTTGGGAGAGACATGATGGGCATGGTAGTCCCTGGGGTCCAAACCTCTGTCATAAAATGGAAAGATTTACTGTCAAAATCTTTTCCCTTAGCAATGAAAAAATAGCTTTTTAGAAGATTAAAAAAATCCCCTCAGAACCCTAAGATAACTCTCATTCTGGTTGCCCTTGGCAATTTTTTGTCCTTTACTCTTTCTCCTCACACCCATAGCCTACAAGAAGATTTCTCCATGTTTCCAAAGTTCAATAATAACTCAGTAAAGTGTTCTTTGGTACCACTCAAAGTTCTTTAACTAATAGAATCCATATTCTAAGTACAGATGGAATCAAGAGCCTCTCCTCCCCACATCTATGATCTCATCTTGCCTATCATGACTTTTAGAGCACATGAAAATGGAGAAGTATTGTGTCCTGCTTTCTGGAGCCCCCACGCTGGGGTTATTAAAATATCCTGCTTTCTAGAGCCCCCAAGTTAGGGTGACAAAATGTACCATTGCTTTCTAGAGCCCCACACCAGGGTGATTAAAAGATACTTTTCTAGTGAAGAAGTGATGAGGTGGAACTCCCGAGTTATGGTGAAAAAATGGAGTCCCTTTATTTCAAGGACTTTCCCCTTTATATAATGTAACAAAAACAATACCGTGCACATAAATAACTTGCTATTGTATGTAATTTGCCCCCTGGTATCACTCTTCCAGCTGGTATCACTTTGCTTCAATGTCCACTGAGGTTGTCATGACCCCCTGACTTCTCAGGAAGGCTGAGACCCCTGAGGGGAGATGGGGAGGGAAGCAGACATTGTCAGCAGGTTCTCTCTGGGCTGAAGGGTCTTATACCTTACCCCACTGACTGTGACCCTCTAGAGAGAGGGGAAGGGGAAGAGGAATGAACATCACAGATAAGCAACTTTCCCATACAAAAAGAGAAATCAGGTAGATCCCAATTGGTACTGGGTACACACCTTAAGTGCTGCCAATCAGTCTTTATTGCTACAACTCTCATGGTCCATCTGGGAGCTACAATCTCTTACACATACAAAGAGACACATGCACACACACACACACACACACACACACACACAAACATACATAAATCAGAAAGGTTGAATAATGGACTCACTGATATAATCTGTTTCACAGGGTGACTCCATGAATGATTCATGGATCTTCTCCCTGGCCATCCTGCTCAGCAGCACTTTTGTGTACAACAGCATGAACACCATCAACCATCAGGCCTTGGAACAGATGCAGTATCCTTTCAGAACATCTTTGACTATCTTCAATTCTAATTCTCTCTCATCAGGATAGATGATAAACTACTCACACTTTAGGAGCTGTCATCATGAATTAATTTGCCCAGAAATATCTGTCATTAGGTGGTCAACTTTCTTGGGCCAATTTTCCCAAACTAGAATGACTGATACTTGGATGCTAGTCTGACAGTAAGTAAATAAGTAAGATTTCATAATTGAAATCTTGGATGGGGCTCAGTTAAGTTTGCAATAATACTTAAGTTTTCCATTTTCACACTGAAGAATTCTGAAATGTCCTGAACATTTTATCTTTCCCTCTGCCATATCATTGTCAAGCTTCTTCTTCTCTACTCTTCCTCATCTCACATTATTCATATTTCTTCATAAATCTAGCTACATAGATAGAAATACACAGATATGTGTGTGTATAGGCCTATATTCATGTATATGGTATAATAGTTTGTATATTATCTCTTTCATTAGAATATGAGCTCCTTGAGAGCAGAGACATGTTTTTATCTTAATTTTTTATATCTGTCACTTAAAACATCTTTCTGATGCATAGTAAACATTTAATAAATGCTTCTTGACTGTCTGGTTCATTACAAGACCTTGTGTTCTATTATTATACCAAACAGAAAATAGGTTGAGCCTTGGGAACTCACCAAGGTGATTAAAGAAGCATCAAATTGATCAGAGACTTCCCCAAAAAGCTCCCTTTCCTGTTTTGTGATTGAATTCACATAAGGAGAGAAGGACAGGAGAGGGAGAGAATGTCTAAGGCTCAGTGGAGGGAAGAGAGGATCCGATAATTAGAACTGAGAACTAAGGGTGCTGGTGGATGTTTCCTTTTCCTTATTGATAATCTTAGCTATGTAACAGAGCTGACAGAACTAATCAAGATTAAATCCTCACCTAAAGCTGCTAGAGAAGACTCAGCAGAGTTTGTGGGCTTCTTCCCAGACTTTGTGTGGGCAGTGCGGGATTTCACCCTGGAGCTTAAGATTGATGGATGTCCCATAACCTCAGATCAGTACCTGGAAAATGCCTTGAAACTCATCAAAGGTAATTTATTAGAAAAAAAGTTTGGGCACATAAGTGGCCCTGGACAGTACAGGGTAACTGACACAAAATGTTGTTTTTCTTTGGAGTTTAGATGCTGATTCCTAAAGCTTTTTTTTTTTTGATTCTCATGGATTATTAAAAGGGAGGCTTAAAGCTATAAAGGTATATAAGCTTTGTTGAGAGTCAGTTTATATCTTTTTTGTAGCTCCAGAATTTCCATAATCTAATGACCTCTCACCCAGTAGAATAGATCCTGACATAACTAACTTTTGCCAACTTCTTGATGGATTGGTATCCGTCTTACAAACTTACAAACAAACTTACAAACGAACTTACAAAAGAAGGAAAATGTTTGTATATTCCCTGCAGTTGGTTGGTGAACATGGAATTTCATAAAAGGGAATGACAGAATTTCAAAGATTATTTTATTTAGTCTGGGACACAGCTTGAGGAATTCATCCTCTCTACTGACAGAATACACCTTGTTCATAACCAACAAAACTAGATAGCTATGTCCTTGAGAAGCCCTGTCCTACATCAAAAGAGGAATGACATTTGAAGTCAGAAGCCCCGAGTTCAGGTTACATCTTTGGTGCTTGCTGCCCAGGTGACTTTGGGCAAGTCACCTCATACTTCTGGACCTCAGTTTCTTTATGTATAAAATGAATAGTTGGGAATCCAAGATCTAAAAAAAATATAATAATAAATAATATAAAAGCAAAAACAATCAACTAGCTAATTAGAAGGGGGGTTCTCCTTGAGAATTCGAGAGAAATACTGGCTTTATTTCTCTCAAATATATCTTACTTATCCTAAAGATTTCTGATCGAATGCAGATTGCTCTAATAACTTTTCTTTTTCTAATATACTTTATAATAGGTTATAAATCTTAATATACAAACTTCTAATTATATACTATTAGGTGGGGATGCTAATCTCACTGGAAATGTCTTTAAATCGTGCTTGACAATAAACTCCTTCAATTACAATCAAAAATCATTAATTATATATTGACTTTACACAAGGGACTGGGCTAGGTGTTCAGCATATAGGGAAAAAATGCCTACCCTCAAAAAGTTTATATGCTAGAAGGTAAAAAATAAGTCAGTAAAAAGCAAGCATATATAGAATGAATGTGGGAAACTAGGGAGACAAAAAGGAATAATGGACCAAAGGGATCATCAAAGGCTTCTGTAAGAGATATTGTCAAAACAGAAGGCTACAGAAAATTATATGTTCCAAGGGGAAGAGGTGATGGGAAGAAAAGTCTAGACATATGAACTCCTTGGCCATTAATATGCAAATGAGTAATGGAATGTCATATAGAGAGAATAGGAGGGCCAGTGTGGCTGAATTAGAGGATGTAAAGAGAATAATATGAATTCAATCTAGGATTATAACTAGGTTGTAATAGCAAAGCATCATGTTTGCATTTCGTTTCAGAGGCACTAAAGAAGCCACTACAGCTAGCTTCTTGAGCCATACAATGTCATAATCAGACTTGTCCATCCAAAGTATCAGATTGGCAAGAGATATTATAAGAACAGAACCAGAAACTAACGATATAGAGGGGGAAAGGAAGTGTAGAGAATGACTTCTGAGATAGTTGCATCTCAATGACTAATTCTGTTTATAATGGTACAATTATTAGCTTCAAACAAAAAGCATCTCCTTTTATTAATCTGGGAGCCTGACCTTAGTCTTCAAGTTTTGCATCTTGTTCATATTAGGGAGCCACAATTCTCTTTTTACATTATCTATAATTACTCTGGTAATTTGCCAAGTTCTCCCTAATCTTAGCTCAACTATGAATCTGCGAGAGATTCAATTCAAATTTAGGGCAAATCTATTTTCTCTCCATGTTTTTAGGTGTCTCCACTGATTAACAAAATATTTTATTAGCCTGATAAGAAGTGAGTTGTTTTTGATTCCTAATAATCTATCCCTAAATCACTTCTAGTTTTAAAAATTCTGTGCCTATCATTCTGCCTTAGGATTGGATACATGAAGACTTGGATATAGTAATTGCCAGGCTTGAGCATCTTCATCACCCCTTATCCCAGGCCTATGCCTTACCACAATTTCTATTTTCCTATCTCAGGCAATCACCCCAAAGTTGAAAGGTCTAACCTTCCACGAGAGTGCATCAGAAAATTCTTTCCAAAACGGAAGTGTTTTATATTTGACTGTCCAATATATGATAAGAAACTCTTAACCTGTCTTCAAAATGTCCAAGAAAGCCAGCTGGAGCCTGCATTCAAGAGTCAGACAGACAACTTCTGCTCATACATCTTTTCCAATGCAAAACCCAAGATCCTCAGTGGTGGCATCATGGTTAATGGGAACCGTGAGTTGTTGGTTTTTTTTTTTTTTTTTTTTAGCTCCACTGAATATTTGATGGGGATTGGATACGTGTTCTTTGTTTCTTTGTATGTGTACAGGTATTGTAAGATATTTGTTTTCATCTCCTTCTTGTTTCCCTGGATTTCAGTTTAAAAATCCCCGAGAATATGCACTCTGAGACAATGCTAATGATATTTGGCAGAGAATAAACTAGATTAAACTGAATTAGAGAGGTGCCACAAGTAGAAAGAAAGGTAATTGCTTTAATTCTCTGAAGATAAAGTAAATGGATTTAGAAGAGTATAAACCAGTGACTTGGACTTCTATTTTTGAGAATATTCTAGAACTCATTATGAAGGGGATAGTTTGTAAGCACTAAGAAAAGGACATCACTAAAATCCAGCAGATTAAGCAAATTTCCTCGTTGGACACTGTAACTGGATTGATGATCATAAGAAACAATGTCAATTTAGGATAGTGAGATTTCAACAGAATATATATCAATGTATCATGCTATGATTATGAGAATGATACAAAAGAGATGGCGATACTCTTAGGCAGATTCAGAATATATTAAATGACCAGATCCCCAAAACAGCCCTAAATGACTTGAGGTCTAATTGAAGGGAATTCTATAATGCCATGCCTAAAAGTTTTAGAACATCCTCAATAATATTGACAGAATTATTAAAAATGCCAATAGAATAATAACATAATGTGCATATGGCACAGAAGGATAACTAATACAATCAATGAATTAAACAAGATACATTGTTATCCTGGCAGAATCACATAGTGACTCCAAATGAATGATGAAACCTATTGAGAAGTGCAAAGTTTTCCATTTGCTTTAACTAGAGAATAGGGGAGATAGAGATAGAAAACAGTTCTTGGGGGAAAACCTCAAGAATTATACTGATTAACAAGTCACTATCAGTCAATAGTCTCAAATACAAAGTTATTCAAGCCTTCATTGTCAAGAATGAATGAAGTATTCGGATCCAGTCAGGCCACATCTGGAATTCTGTGATCAGTTCTAAGCATCTCGCTTTAGGAAAGACATATATGTCCAAAACAGTTCAGGAAGAAGGTACCTAAAATCAGTGAAAAGACTGAACAAGCCCTTGGAATAAAGCTTACATCCAATTGCTTGACCCCAGAAGTCAAAATTAAGAGAAATGCATACTTTGCCAAAAGGCATATTTAGGTGTGAAAAAATTTTAGATTTCCTAACCATTTTAATTGTTTGAAAAAATAGAAGAGGCCACATTGAGTTATCCTGCTCTCCCCTTTAGTCGAGATTAATTGTTCTTGGAAGCCACTAGCTAAGAATATTATCAAAGAGATCCTTGCCCAGATATAGGTTCTACTAGCTAAGTAACACTTGGATCAATTTGAATGAAGGTTGCTCTTTGTCTCATCTTGAACATCAGGGTTGGGAAGGCTGCTGGAGACCTATGTGAAGACAATCTCTAGTGGTGACGTTCCCTGCCTGGAGAATGCCGTGTTGTCTTTGGCTCAAATTGAGAATTCAGCGGCTGTGCAAAAAGCTGCACAGCATTATATGGAGCAGATGGCCCTGAAGGTGGACTTCCCCACAGAAACTCTCCAGGACCTGCTAAAAGTACATACAGAGTGTGAGAAGGAAGCTCTCTCAATTTTCATGAAGCATTCTTTCAAGGATGAGAACCAGAAGTTTCAGAAGGAATTGGTGGTATGTTCTCTCCATCATTTATCCTTCTCCTTTTACTTCGTTTTTCTGCGTGAAACTTAGAGACTGGTCAGACACTTTCCACTTTTTTTTTGATCTGTATTCCCAGTCCATAACAGAAGAACCTGTTCTCTCCAAAGAGCTAGAGGCAAGAAGGCCCAAATCGCACTTGCCATGAAAAGATGCTCCCTCTTGTGATACATTGAAATTGATTAGTTCTTAGGAACCAAAACACCACCCACTCACATATTTTCTAAATAGGTGGCATTAGAGCTCCCTCAGAGCTCAGTGCAGTTTTTCTGGAGTTCACAGACTTACACATCTCTATATGTACACCTCCCCATGCCTAGCAACCTGAGATTCTTTTCAGGAACTTCTCCTGCCAGTCCAAATAAATGCTCGGTCTTACTCAGCCTGGTAGCTCTCCCTTGCTTTAGCCCAAGGCAGAATCATTCTTATGGACATTCAAGACCAGCAGGGACATGTGGGATGTAATCACCTCACTTGGAGGGTAAAGACTGTGGGCTCCAAAGAGGAGAGTGACCTGGATAAAGAGTAGCAGATTTAAAACCAGAGCCTAAGTATCTTAGTTCCCCGAATTCAGAATTTGAAGTTTTATTCTCCTTCACTACACATCTTTCCAAAAAAGAAAAGCAGATACACCTTTTCTTGACAGTTTCTTGAGAATATCACTCCCTTTTCTAAACAGTTTCTTGAGAATATCACTCCCTTGCCAATAAAATAGGGAATAAAATAACCTTTGAGGCAACATGTCAATATCTTCTGTTATTATTATTACTGTTAATGTCTCATCCTTTTCTCTGCTTTTTTTCTGTTTCATTGGCAGCAAATCTTAGAAACCAAGAAGGATGATTTCATACATAAAAATGAAGAAATATCAACCAAATATTGTCAAACTCAGCTTGACCACCTCTCACAGTCCCTAAGAGAAGCTATTTCTAAAGGCACCTTCTCTGTATCAGGAGGTTACAATCTCTACAAGAAAAAAAAGGACGAAATAATAAACAATTATCGTCAAGTGCCCAGGAAAGGGCTAAAGGTGAGGAAAAACCTGGAGGCCAGGAGTTACAAAAAGGGTTCCACTGTTTCCACTGGGTGTTGGAGCAGTGACTGTCTCCTACCAATAACACTCAAAGAGGAAAAAATCTAGACTGTCTTGGACTTTTTAATTCACATCTCAACTAGAAGTTCTTGACAGAAATCCCTTTTTCCTGCCTAGAGAATAAACTGTGCAATTTAGAACCCTAAGAGGCCAGGGCTAATGCAGGCTGGCCTAGTACCTCAAGTTCAAGCTTGCAATGAAATGTGATATCCACAGCTGGACCTCCTTGTGGCCTGGCCTGTATTCACTGACCAGTAGGTCACATCAGTGGTCTCTGTTTATTCTCCTGAGATAAGCATGTTTCAAAGATGTTTTCAATATCTTAAAAAAAAAAAAAAAAGAATGATCCAATCTATATAGCAGATATCATTCCCCAACTTAGTCTGGGGATAATTATGTATGTCTGTCTTTTATGGTTGTCCAGGCAGATGAGGTCCTCCAAAGGTCTCTACAGTCATTGGCAGTGACAGAAGATTCCATCCTGCAGACAGATCAAGCTCTCACTGAACAAGAGAAGGCCTTGCAAGGTAAACAGAACAGGGCTTTGATGATCTAGTCATACAGGGGATTGTGTAGGTTTGGAACAAAATTCTGCATAATGGCCTCATTATGACATGAACATTTTCCTGAAATACTTGGGATTTCTTTTTCTCTACTGTTCCATTCTCTGTGAGATTTGCAAACAACAGTTGCGATTATGATCAGTAGGTAAGAGAGGCTGCTCCCTCAGACATTTTCAGCTCTATTTTTCTCATTCTAATATAGAAAAAAGGAATTTAGGAATTTTAAGTCTCTTTTTCATAATCAGTTTGGGTTCTAAGTTCAGGAGAAAATACACGTGTATTTCCTGCTCGGTGCCCTTCAATGAGTCCCTACTACTTGGAGGTAACTCCAGAATCAGATATAAACTCTTCCTTAATATTTAAGAATCTTCATAAGTTAGCCCATTCTTATCTTTACTGCTTGTGAAAACTTATTACCCTCCATGTATGACATTTTTCAGCAGGACCAACTTACTTGCAGTTCCTCTATCATAGGAAAACATCTCTGATCTCTAGGCCTTTCCACTAACTGTCCCTATGCAATAATGCTCTGCCTCATACCTCAGCTAACATCCTACCTTCTTCAAAAGGCCTTTTCTCATCCCTCCAGCTTTTAAAACCAACTTTTTTATTCATATTTTCTTCCATTATCTCTCTTTCTGTCTTTCATCAGAATAATTATTTGGATACTCTTTCTTCCCTTAATATAGGAGTTATTACTCCTTTAGCAAAAATTGTTTTTACCTCTTTTTTGGAAGGGGAGGGAGTCTCTCAAGTGTTTGACACAGTGCCTGGCCCCTAGGAAGCACTTAAAAATTCTTGCTGACTGACAAGAAATGAATTCTAGTCATATCTGATTTAAATTTTTAATGTTTCCCATCCCATCAAAAAGCTGAACAGTTCAAAAGAGAAGCAGCTGAAAAGGAAAAGTTGTTGTTGAAACAGAAACAAATTGAAATGCAGCAAAATATGGAAGCTCAGCAGAGAACTTTTGAAGAAAACATCATCCAATTGAAAAGAAAGATGGAAGAAGAAAGGTATAAGATCTTGGAAGAACAGAATAGGATCCTGGACTCTAAGCTAAAGGTACGGGGAGATTGGGATTAATGGCTATGCTTGGGAGGTTAACACACTACCATCACAGGAAATAGGTGGCCAAACAAACAGGGAAGGCAGATTTGCCTACTTGTGTATCAGCATGACGGAGAGCAAAGGATTCTGGACTTTTCATCAGAAGCTCTAGGTTTGAGCCCTTTTCTCCTCCCCATCCTTAGTTTTCTCACCTGTAATAGAGGATCACTAATGTCTGCCTCACTGAGTGTACATTATTGTTGTATCCATCCACTGAATTTTGTGTCACTCATAGAGCACCCCCAATTCTCCCAATAAGTTGCCCAGGCAAGTCTATATGAAGCTCAAGTTATTCTTCAACTCCTTATCCTATAAAATTCAAAGTTTTCAAGGCCCTACCAAAGCCTGTGTTTTTCTAGTCAACCAGAAGACACAATTAGTTCAAAGCAAAGACCTAATGCCCAGAAGCTTTTCTGCTGCCTCCCATTTATACATGTGCTAAGTTGTGAGCACATAGTCATCAGTCTAGAGAACATCCCTTAGTGCTTTTTCTCCCATAGGAGATCCATGAATCACCTCTTAGCTTTCATTGGAATGGGCCTTTTCTCCCCAGTAGAAGACTCCAGAACCTAAAGATCAAACTCTCTGAAACAAAGCTCCAGGGCCATCCCAACTACCTTGTGCATTTAGGTTTAAATAATTATTTATTATTTTATTTCTTCTATTTATTCCTTATTCTATTTCCTGATCAGCAATCTACAGTAATATCTCTGCCAAGATCCTCTCTGTCTTGAAGTCAAAAAGTCCTGGCTTAACTTCCATTGCTGAATCTGTCACAGAAAGAATTTGCTAAGGCATACCTTTCTGAAAATTGTAGAGGGCTAAGTTCAAGGACCCCCATAGTGTGTCTTTGGCTCTTTCCTGCAAATGTAAGAGAGTGAGCGGGTCCAGTGACCTCATTGCTATTAGTAACTGCAGCAACGCTTACTACTAGTATCTACTAGTACAATCAGCACCACTCTGCAGGCTCAGAGAAACCCTGGGGGCCATGGAAAGCTTAAATGACTTGTCCTCAGCCACACAGATAGGATGGGATGTATCAGAAGTTTAATTTAGGTCTTCCTGGCTCTAAAGTTCTCACTAATGTCACTCTGCTTTATACAATTGAATGCTAAGATAGGTACAATGGGGCAAATGTAAGCTCAAGAAACAAGACTATTTGTTCTGCAAAAAACTCCATTCCTACTATTTTGTATATAACTGTGATAGCAAAAAGCTTCCCCTAACAACTGTTTAACAAAATTAAAAAAAAAAAAGACTTGAAAACCACCGTGTCATGAACCTTTATGGTCCAATGATAAGGACTTTTAAGCCCATAACACAGAGAGGGAAACCTCAAAGGGAACTAGATTAGATTTTCCAACATTTCACCTGCTTCTGATGAATCCCTTAAATTCCCATCAAAGGCTTTCTGTCCTCAAAAAAGATCCTAAAAAAATCCAAACTGGGTGTGATTTCATAGTAATCCTAAGGACCATGGATAATGCAAGTTGACTGCCGAGACCCCTGAGGTTTGAGCTGCTAGAATGATATCAAGTATCCCAAACTGAGTCAATTGTACCCTCCTACCTGAGCCCCAAACTGTTGAGTTCTAGAGGAAGAACATATCCAGTAGCTGACCTTGTTTTCTTAGGACCATAATCAATAGGTCCCTACCCAAAGAATCATAGGATAGAGGAGGTCCTGCCTAAACACATGGAATAACTAGCCAGGCTTATAGAGCAAATATTCATCCACATTCATTTCACTGTTGATCAGAGGGCCAAGCCTCCTTGAAGTTGACCTGAAGCCATATTAAGTCACTCTCTAGATAGCATTTTGTGCCTCTTTTTTTTAAACATGTGGGCCACTTGAATAGGAATTGAGAATAATGCTGAAGATGAGAGCTAGCATTTTATGTGTCACTGTAAGGGTTAAAATGCAAACATTTCACAACAAAATGGGGAACTGGGGGCTATTATAGGTTAAAGAACATGACTCCAGTCACAGCTAGTAAGGATCAAAGACAGGATTCATACTCAGGTATCCCTCATTCCAAGTCCAGCCTTGTATGATCAAGCTCCCTCCTCATTTAGGACCATGATTCCAACACAAGTTCAGCTGTTACAGACTTGAGCATTTAGATTCAGCTCTAGTCTCCAATAGTGGGGAAGTACCAAGTCATTGCAGAGAAGGACTAATCTCTAACTGGTCTTTCTCACCGCCCAGGAATGTCTCCTGAGGAGACATCCCTACTGCTTTCCCCCTTCTTCTAACCTACTTAAGCAGTAGAAATATATAGAAACCCAAAGTGCAATGCTGATATCCTATTGTTTTCTCTTAGGAACAAAAACGACTGTTGGAGGAAGGATTTCATGAGAAAGCTGAAGAGATGAACACACAGATGGAGAATCTACAAAAACAGATGAGGGAGGCTGAGGATAAAAAGTCCTCCTGGTGGTCTTCAGCTTTAGATATTTTTAGCATTGGACTGATGGTTGTCTTACCTGGTGCAAGAGAACTCATTGGAGTGGGGTTAAATGCATTGAACAGATTTTTCAAATGACCAATGAATTTCAGTTTCTCAAAAAAGTTAAAGAAAATATTTGTTCCACCTAATGAAATATGGCACTGATACCTTATAATATGTGTTAATGTATGAATGGGTGTATGTTCCCTGCTTCTAATTCATGTAAATATTTAAAAATAAAGCAGATGCTCACTATGTAAGATAAAGGACAAGGGAGACAATTCACACTAAAGCATCCATTTCCTCAGTATAAATGAGATGAGATATCATCCAACTAAATGAAAGATTTTTATTCTTTAGGTAAATGATCTGAAAGGCAGGAAACTTCAGTTTCTCCCCTTCTATTCAATGGCTCAGAGGATTTAGAGCTAGAGGAGCCTGGAAAAGCATGAAATCTAACTTCCTTATTTTTACTTATGGCTCCTTGGTGGTACAATAAGTGGAGAGGACTGGAAGACCTGAGGTGAAATCTAACAGCAGGCAAGGACTGTATATAAGCTGAAGGACCCTAAGAAAAATAAACCTATCTGTGCCTTAGTTTCCTCATCCCCAAAATGAGGGAAATCATAGCACCTATGTCATGAGGATAAAATGAGTGTAACACTTTGAAGACTCAAAGTGCTATGTAAATGCTAGCTCTTAATATGAAACTCCAGGGCACAGAGATAATAGTGATTTGTCCAAAGTCATACAGAAGATGGAACTTGAAGTGAGGTTTCTTGTCTCCAAACCTGATCTGGCAACCATGGAAGCAGGTTCCAACTTCTCTTCAGAGATGATAAAACATAAATTTGTCCCTTATGCTTCTTGAGATTTTTAAAAGTGCAAGTAGAATAGTTTTTTTTTTAATTTTGAAACCCTCATTTATATTTTGAAATAGAAATATTTATGTGGTATCATATGTTATATGTTTTCATTCTATGGTTGAAGATTTAAACTCAAATGCCTTACTACCTGTATGATGTAGAACAAAGCACTTAACCAGCCTCACTTTCCTTCTCTGTAAAATAACCATGCTGAACGAAATGGTCTCAAGTCTCTTCCAATTCTAAATCCTATTGCTTTTTGGAAATATTAGAGGGTCTCAGAATCTTCTCTCTACTGTTGTCCAGAAGATATTAACATGTTCTAATCTTAAAGACCTCATTTCCAAAATATTTAGAGAATTGATTTTATAAGAAATCAAGCCATTTTCCAATTGATAAATGGTCAAAGGTTATGAACAATTTTCGGATAAAGAAATTGAAACTATTTCTACTCATATGAAAAGGTGTTCCAAATCATTATTGATCAGAGAAAGGTAAATTAAGACACCTTTCAGATTGGCTAAGATGACAGGAAAAGATAATGACGAATGTTGGAAGGGATGGGGGAAAACTGGGACACTGATCATTGTTGGTGGAGTTGTGAACAGATCCAACCATTTTGGAGAACAATTTAGGACTATACTCAAAAAGTTATCAAACTGTGCACACCCTTTGATCTAGCAATGTTACTACTGAGTTTATATCCCAAAGAGATACTAAAGAAGGGAAAGGGACCCATATGTGCAAAAATCTTTGTGGCAGCCCTTTTTATATTGGCTAGAAACTGGAAATTAAATGGATGCCCATCATTTGAAGAATGGCTGAATAAATTGTGGTATAGAAATGTTGTGGAATATTATTGTTCTATAAGAAATGGCCAGCAGGATAAATACAGAGAGGCTTGGAGAGACTTATGTGAACTGATGATGAGTGAAGTGAGCAGAACCAGGAGATAATTATACATTTCAACAATAATACTATATGAGGATCAATTCTGATGAAAGTGGCTCTCTTCAACAAAGGATCCAAATCAGTTCCAAACTGATCTGTAATGAACAGAACCAGCCGCACGCACCCTGGTGTGGCAAATGAGTGTGGACCACAACATAAAATTTCCACTCTTTTTGTTATTGTTTCCTTGCATTTTGGTTTTTCTTCTCAGATTATTTTTGCCTTCTTTCTAAATCTGATTTTTCTTGTGCAGCAAGATAACTATAGAAATATGTATACCTATATTGTGTTTAACATATACTTTAACATATCTAACATGTATGGGACTACCTGTCATCTAAGGGAGGGAGTGGGGGGAAGCAAGGGAAAAGTTGGAACAGAAGGTTTTGCAAGGGTTAGCGTTGAAAAATTAACGATGTATATGTTTTGTCAATGAAAAGCTATAACAAAAAAATTTTCTAATCTTATAATTGTTTTATTGGATACAATTGCTTAACATTTGATAACTTAATATAGGTTTTTAGATGTGACCAATATACAATGCCAATGTTGAGATACATGATTTTTATTTATTTGTGTGTGTATGTGTATGTGTGTGTATAAAGTAATTTGGAAGCAAATTCAACTAAATTAAAATCACCAGCCTGTTCTCCCCAGGACTAGGAGGATAGTGCATAGTGGAAAGAGTCTCTTTCTTTTTCTGTCCCCTTCCTTCCTTTTTTGACTGCAGCAGAGATATATGAATGAAGTGATGAAAGAGAAAAAGAAAATACATTCAGTTCAGTGAAATTTGTTATTTGAAATATGACAGTAAAAGCAGTTTTAAAGGAGCTTTAATCAAAGACCCTTAAAGGAATATATAAATTGTAATCTATTCACACTGACAATGTTAACAGAAGATTTAAGAGTTGGAGAACTTTAGGAAAACATAAAAGCAGTTGGCAGCTACTTTAAAAATTCTGGTAGCAAAAGCAAAAATGCTTTTGCATTATGGAGAATCAGTCTTCTGGAGGTCCACTCAGTAAAAATTGACACTTAACCCTTTCCTGTCTCACAAAAGAGAAAAGGTTTGTATGAATTGGAAAATAACCGAGTGGTAATTCAAGTTGATTAGAACATATAATTAAAATTTAGAGAATCTCATAAACTAAAATGAAGTCAATTTTAAAATAACTTTTGTAAGTGATATGAATTTTAAAATTGGAAACACCATGTTAATTTACATGAGACTCCTATTCATTTTTGAGACCCCTATTCATTTTTTGGTAGATTCTGTTCTATCTGAATTTTATTACTTATCTTGTTTTCTCCCTAAAACAAAAGGGATACTTATTTAAAGGAAGGGGAAAGGTGAGACCCTCCCTGAGAACTTCCAAAGCTGCAACAACCTCAGGACATAATAAAATGAACAACTAAAAGAAGATGGAAACTATATTTTTTCAACCTTGCCAACTTCTGCTTTAATAATATTTTAAAATGTAATTTAGGGATAGGTATTTTCACCTTTGCTAGAAAATTATTTGGTTATTATTTATGAAAATTCTAAGATTGTTAACTAATTATTTGAGATTGTTGTCATTATATAAAAACCTACAACTGATCATTACTGTATTGAAACAAGAGGAATGAGGTAAAAGATTTATCAGTTCTGCTTCATGAGGGTGTGCAGCATCCTTTGACCCATCACACAGCAGGGGAAATATCAAACAGTACAGCTGATAGCTGGGTGGGCAGGTAGGAACAGCAAACTCAGTCTCTTCTCTGGGGTTTCTGTCTCTGTCAATTTCCTTAATTTGTTAGCTTGTGAGTTTTCTTTAAACTATTAGAGTGAGTAGGCAAGTTATCAGCCCTGAAAAATGAGCTTGTTTGAGATGTATAGTTCCCAAACAAGGAATGTCTTTACTAAAAATCTACAAATTTGTTTATTATATAGAAATGATTTCTAATGATTGGTACTTGCATGAGAATGAGTTTAAATGCAATAACAAGAAAAGAAAAATATATAAAAGATATTAAATAAAATCTTCAAAAAATAAATAAATAATTTTTTTTTAAAAAAAGAAAATCTTCTATGTGTATGCATCCTGCTAAACTTTTATTGCTTCTTGCAACTTCATGAGAGTAAAAATAATGTATCTAGCCCTAAGCTATAATTAGTAGAAATTTCTATTTGAGATAAAATCTCTTGGGACTATAATTGGTATTCTTCTGAGTTTTGAATTTGGGTATGATTGTCTGATGAATCATTATGTCAGTAACCTACCATTTGAGAGAAATGTCATAAGTTATTCAGAGGGATGTCTTCCTAGACTGTCACAGGTGGATAGTTTATCTGGGCAAGAGCTGGGAAGACAACTTGACTTCTGCCAAGGTCGGATCCTTCTAATTCAGTTGTTCAGCTGTATTCCTTTGTTTCCCAGCTGATCATTCCTAAATATGGCTATGAGGTGGAATTGTTATACTGCATGATTGGTGGTCAACTGTGATTAGGACCTAAAGTCAAATAACGCTAAGGATGCTTTATCCTGCCATAAATGTGCTCTTAGGCTGAAGCCTGAAGGACGCATTTTGATACTATTATAAATCACATCCCTTTTCCTCTCATACAAATTTCTATAATCACAGAAAATGGTGAGTTGAAGCCATGAGCACAATATAAGGATGTAAGATCTTGCTATTTTCAATATGAAAACATGTAGTCATTATATTCTAAGTAATTAGGAAAATGAGTATTTGGTCTAGTCTTCTGATATGTATGTATGTATGTATGTATGTGTGTGTGTGTGTGTGTGTGTGTATATATATTTACTTACTTATATTTAAAATTAGGTCCCTAAACTGATACACTCTCTATGAGACCTTATTGTTATTCCATTGATTATTGAAACAAAATCTGAAATATCTTCAATATGGTTTGGACAAGAGAATTTTAGTGCAGTTTTCTTAGACAGATGTAACAATGGGATATTTTGTGTTACATCAATGAAAAAGTTAATTTCATTCAACTTTGTTAATAATGTGGAAATAACATCTGCTTGTATTATATGTCCTGATATGGTTTTTATAAATGCCTTATTTTATAAATGCCTTAATTCAATACTTATGTATCCTCCCCAAATCTTTTACTCTAGAAGTAGAAAGCGGCTATTTGCAAGAGTGGCATGTTTCCCTGCCAATTGTTTTTCAACCTTTTTTTGAGCTTTGTCTCTTCTAGGCTCCAGGCCATTAAGTTCCAACTACTTGTTCAGCCTGAATACCACCAGCTGCCTAATTCTGAGACTCGGCACTCCCTGGATGCTGCTGCCATCTTCAAGTCACATATCTGCCCCCCTCATTCTGGACTCCACTAAGAAGAGCCAGTTCTACACCACTTACCAGAATGAAGCAGCTCCAAAAGAATAGACCTTCATCCCTTTGCTCCAAATGGATTTAAGTTCCAACTGCTTGAGTGGGGGAATGATGTGGTATCGTTCTTAGGGAAGATATAGCAATAATCCTAAGGCTACTTGGTCTTAACTATAAGGCCACCTGGCCTTGGGAGTGCTATAGTTCCACAAACATTGTGATCACAAAGTTTCTGAGATAATGATAAGGTGCACCATTCTTCAGCTCCACCATTAAGCCATAAAATTAGCATATCAGTGACATGAAGTACCTGGTCTCTGAACTTTTTTCCTATAAATTTATCTTCTTGCTCCTAGTTCTTTGCTAACTTCTTTTGGAACTTAGCCTGCTTTCATTGGGGTTACAATTATAATAAAATTTGCCCTTGTCTTGGAGATAGGCCCGATCTTGCAAATTCTTTTAAGGTACCTCACACCACCAGTCTGGAACCCCAAACTTTTTGGGGTCCTCCTTGAACTCCAACATTTTCATTTGCAGACCTTAACATGATGCCTGGCATACTGGCAAGACTTAAACATTTTTTGATTTGTTAAATGAATCCTAAGAAAAAGAAATCAAGGAGCCCCCCCAAAAAACAAATTACATTTGAAAAAACAATAACAACAAAACCAGTTTGGCATCCTTTTTTTCCCTCCTTTATGTATTGTGGCAAATTATGAAAATTTTGAGGTCAATTAGAGTTGGAGACATTTGCAATTGGTTCATATATTCTATACATCATTACATTTAATTTAAAACTAAATTGTAATTCTTGAAAACAAATAGAACAATTCCAAAACTCATTAATAGAGGAAGGATGATGATGTGTTAAATTCTTAAATCCTTATTATCTAGCGTCTCACATCTACATGTTTTATATTTTGAATGCAAACTGAACTTAATCCCTATTGCAAATTAAAGGCGAGTTAATATGTAAGTAAAATGTAAAGACAGCTACAATGTATTTTTCAACAAATTCATTATATCAATAAGATAAGCATATGATTTATTTTTTATTTTGATTGCCCAGTTATATGCTAATTTAAGTTCATATTTTTGACATGATAGTTCAATCTAACTCCAAACTACAAAGTCTTAAATAATAGAAAATATATGCTTGGGATCTTGCCTTAAATATTGCTAAAATATGAGGTTATCGTGTCTGCTGACACAGAGGACTAGAAGAAGAGGAGAAGGGAAACCAAGAAAAAGAGGAAACACGCTTCCCAAAAGTATTGCAATCAGACAGCAATGTCAATGATTGAACACAACTGTTTGAATAGACCATAAGCAGAAGGATTCAGGTTTCCAGGGAATATATCAAGACAAGATTAGGAACATTATTAAGCACTTTCTATGTGCCTGGTACTCTCCTTAGTGCTGAGAATACGGTCTCTGTCCTCAGGGAGCTTACCTTCTGATGGAAGATGACAAGACATTAAAGAGGGGTGAAAAACAAGGAAGTAGGAGGAAAGAGAGAAGAAGAAGTTCCTCCAAAAGAGGAATAAAGTAGGCTCCTGGGGACATCTCCAAAATGGGGGCCTCTAGAAATAACACAGTAATGTGAAGGAGCCTGCTCCATGATAGAGGGATATTTCCAGATTCAAAGCAATTTCTTGACAATTATAATCTAAAATTCAATTCAAGTGACTCTTTTAAAATTTAATGGTTAGTTTCTTCATGTAGAGAATAGGTTCTCTTTCTTTTTTTTATTATTGTTATGAACCTCACAGCTTTGGCAAATACACACACACATGCTTGCATGCAAAGAAAGCACAAATATGGGCTGATTTCCCCACAAACAAAGCAGTTTCAGTTTCCATCTGACTCAGAGTTAGTTATATAAACTTAAAAGTTCACCAAGTCTTACTCTAGGAAGAAATGGAGGGGAGGTGCATCCTTCTGGAGAGGAAGTAAAAGGGTAAAGGGGTGGGGAGGGGGTGGAAAGGATCCAGATATAAAGAGGAAAATTCATGAACTGACACCTACTCTGAGCTCACTCGGCACCCTCCCCATGGCCTGCTGTGCTGCCAACAGAGAGGCTGCACTAGCCGACTCCAGGAGCCCACACAGGGTCTTACCACAAAGTACAAGCCAACACCCCATTTTCCTTCCCTCTTTCCAGTGCCATGCAGATCCTGGCTCCAGACTCTGGAGCTTTGCTCAGCCAAATACTAGGCAGAAGTCAAAGTTACAGAAGCTTCCTGGGGCCTGACAGACAGATAGCCCCATGGAGGGAGAGCTGGGTGTTGCAAAAGATCTGAGACCTTCTACTATCAGAGCCTTTACTTCCTTCCCTTTCACTCTCTTCTTAACTCTCTATAATATAGCTTCTGGCCTCCTCATTCAATAAAAATGTTCTCTCTAAAGTTGCCAATGATTTCTCAATCAACAAATCTAATGGCCTTTTTTCAGTCTCAGTAATCTAGTCCTCTGTGTAGTCTTTGAATGAATAATGCATTTATTAAGTGCCTACTATATGTTAAGCATTGGGGATGCAAATAGAAAACCAAGACAATTTCTGATCTTAAGGAGTTCATATACTAATAAGGGAAACAATGTGTACAGAACATTTTAGCTGCAAAAAAGATGGAAAACTCCCTTATTCAGAGGTATAGCCAAGATGGGAGAGCAATAGAAACCAGTGAGGTGAGATTACTCCAAACAGATCTAAAGAAAGTACCAGACCTAATCCTTAAGAGAAAATTCAGAATAAAAACTCACAGTGAGTCAGTCATTTGACCAGCCTAGCTCAGCATAAGAAGAGAGAAAGGAAGGGAAAGCGTATGTCCCAGGGCAAGAAGGGTCTGAAATGCATGGAAGGCACCACCATACCCACACCAATGAACTCTAATAGGACAAGGCACAAAATGGCAGCTTTGTCATCTGCTTTCTAGTTCTGGGTCCCAGATTTATGGCAGATGAGAAAGGGAACTATGAAGAAGTGGTGTTCCCACATAGAATAGCACTGAGCTGTTTATAAAAGAGAACAAGTTCAGAAGTCCACAGCAGCTCATGTGTGGCTCAGACTACAAGTTCAGTCTCACTTCCAGAATCTGGCCCAGCCCCTCAAAAAATAACCAATGCAGGAGTCCTAGCCCAAATGAGAATCTATAGTTCTGCCATTTTGAATCAACAGTTTTTCAGTGTCTAATAGAGATAGAATCCATCAGAAGTCTTCTCTTTCACTGACACAAAGCCACTTCAAGCAGGTCTGGGAATTAAAAAGATCTCAAGAGGGTAAAGGTGGGCTGGGGAAGCTAATAGACAGGGAAGCAGGTAGCAGACTTAGCTCTGAATCAAATCACTTTGAGAACATTGGAAGCTTGCAAGCCCTAAGCCAGTCCCTGAGATCCTAAAATGTATTATACTCAATACTCAAAAGCAACAGGAGCATCCCAGACCATCCTCCAAAAGGGTAACAGAGACTAGATTTACCTTCGGGAAGGAGACTAGAAGAGTACACGAACAAGAAAAAAGTGCCCTGCCATAAGGAGCTAGCCTGGTGGCCATGAGAGCTTAGCTAAAAGCAGTAATAGTGAGAGTTATAGTGGGGGTTCCCATGTTAAGCTGACTCTTGGTAGCATCAAGGTAACAATTACTGCTGCTGTTTCATGAGGAAGGTGAGTTCTCTCTCTCCATGATTGGCTTCCGTTAGAGCTGGCAGATTTCCTAGACGGAAGCAGTTCTGGAAGTTTGAGGGGAAATGCTGTTCACCAAGCTCCTAGGTTCAGGTCAGGACCTATCCCATAGAAGTCTGAGAGCAGATCAGGTGAGGGGTGATGGGTTGATTTGCCTTGCCTGAATCACATTACCTCTTGTCTCTCCCTAAGGGCGCGTTGCTGCTTCAGCAATAGATCACCCTCTTTAATTTGATCCTCTTTAGGTTTTTGTGACACTGCTCTCTCATGATTCACCTCTTACCCATCTGGCCACTTTTTCTCAGTTTCATCAGGATTGAGCCTCCATTCTATATGCTACAACCATTTCCAATGGATCAATGATCTAAATAAATTTTTAAATCACACCATTAAAGAATAGTGAACAGAAGATTATATTTTTCAGTCATCCAAGCTCTTAATCTAGGTGTTATCCTCAACTCTTCTCTCTCTATTACTCCCCCATCGCCAAACCATTGCCAAGTGTTATTTATTCTACTTTATGATGTCTCCTCTGGCATTACTAATACCCTAGTGTTTGGATTCTTTGCCTCATCCTAGGACTATTGACCTTACATGTCTCTTCACTTCAGTCCATCCTACATCCAGAATCAAAGTGATCTTTCTAAATACAGGTCTGCCGTGTCATATCTCTATCCCTTAATTTCCAGAGGTTATAGGTCACCTCTAAGATCAAATATAGAATCCTCTGGTGTTCAAAGCCCTTCATGGAGACATACATGAACACATTCACAAACAACCAAGTAATGGGCTGATTTCCTAGAATTCAATCAGTTTCAGTTTCCACCTACCTCAAAATTTATAGGTAACAAAATATGAACTGTCCTTTGATGAAGTCAAAAATATTTTCCTAAAAAGGGTGGAGAACTGAGTAGTGGTGCTCTGTTCAGGAAGCAGAGGAAGCAGGGAAGGAAAAGAATTTAGATTTTATCTAAATACAAAGGGACTATTCAGAGCTAGAAGAAATTTCTGGCATTTTTTTTCAGGTTTCCTAAGTAGAAAACAGTGCAAACTCCTTTTTTTAAAAAAATTCCTTTTGGAGCAGCTAGGTGGCACAATGGATAGAGCACTATCTCTGAAGTCAGGAGGACCTGAGTTCAAATGTGACCTCAAACCTTTAACACTTCCCAGCTGTGGCAAGTCACTAACCCCAATTGCCTCAGGGGAAAAAAAATTCCTTTCGTTTCAATCAGTAAGTGAGAAGAATAAGGATCAAATGAAATAGTATTTATAAAGGACTTTACAAACTGTCAGGTATTCTATAAATGTTAATTATTAAGGTTATTGCTATCATTATTATTTTCTCTCCTTCCCATGTATTATAATTTGGAAAAAGGAAAGAAAAACTAAACCCATGAAACTAATATGCAAAAGAAATTCCCATATTGGATACATTCAAAAATATTTTTTTTCCTAATGCTATACCCTAAGTTCAACACCTTTCTGAAGGTGAGATGCTCGGTTCATAATTAGTCCTCTGAATCCTGGTTCATGACTGCATTGACCTTAATTCCTAAATATTTCTCCCTTTTTGTTGTTCTTAAGAATTTCAGGATGGAGGATTTTGGGAAAAAGTTGATAAATTTCAGGCTCTTCAGATTCCTCCTATAAATAGAACAAATTTGAATCCCAGGATGAACATAGACTGGTGAAAAGTTAAGAATATTTGGGGCAGAACAAAGGTCCCCCTGGTACAACACAAGAAAACCTGAAGACAGATAACCTATGTGAAGTGCCAACAACTTCAGGTTGGCTCCCCAGAAACATCCAGTGGAGAGCCAGAGAGCAGCTGGCTTTGGGTGAATCCTCAGTTGGAATCACAGAAACTTTCACCTCCTGCATCTAAGTTTTTGGGAAGATTGAGGGAACCTTGGCTGATTAGGAATAGCCCAGGCTCAGTTGTGCTGCAGGGATATGACCCTGTATAAAAGGGAACCAGCACATCAGGAGTGCAGAGACAGGGGCAGGGATACTGAAGGCATTTGCTCAAAGGAGAGAAATGAAAGAAAGTTTGAGGCACAATAACCCACTTGTTGATTAGAGGCTTACTATGCCTCTTATGTTTAAAAAAAAAAAAAAAAAGATGAACCAGCAAAGAAGAAAGAAGCCCACCACAGTAAGTCAAAAAAAATTTTTAATCAAATGAGAGACATTGAGGAAATTAAAAAAAAAAAAAACATCAAAGAAAAACAAGATTATGAGAAAAAAAAAGTTATCCAACTAGAAAAAGATAAAAAGTCTCAAAGATGAAATAACTTTTTGAAAATTAGAATTGAGAAGAAGAAGCCAGTGAAATTATGAGATACCAAGAAATAATGAAACAGATTATAAAGAATGGGAAAAAATAGAACAGAATGTGAAATATCTTATAAGAAAAACAACAGACCTGAAGAAAAGATGAAGAGGGGAAAATATAAGAATGATTAGACTTCCTGAAAATTGTGACCAAAAAAAGAATTTTACACTATAATGCAAGAAATAATCCAAGAAAATTGTCCTAGAGTGATAGACCATGAGGAGAAAGTAGAAATAGAAAAAAAAAAATCCACTGATTACCCCCTCAATGAAATCCCTTATAGAAAAGACATAGGAATATTACTGTCAAATTTCATAACCTCTAGATCAAAGAGAAATTTTTGCAAGAAACAAGGAGAAACATCAGTTGGAGAATGTTTGAGTAAATTGTGGTATATGAACGTTATGGAATGTTATTGTTCTGTAAGAAATGACCAGCGGGATGAATACAGAGAGGACTGGCGAGACTTACATGAAATGATGCTAAGTGAAATGAGCAGAACCAAGAGATCATTATATACCTCAACAATGATACTGTTTGAGGATGTATTCTGATGGAAGTGGATCTCTTCGATAAAGAGAGCTAATTCAGTTTCAATTGATCAAGGATGGACAGAAGCACCTACACCCAAAGAAAGAACACTGGAAAATGAATATAAACTGCTTGTATTTTTGTTTTTCTTCCTGGGTTAGTTATACCTTCTGAATCCAATTCTCCCTGTGCAACAAGAAAACTGTTTGGTTCTGCACACGTATATTGTATCTAGGATATACTGTAACCTATTTAACATGTAAAGGACTGCTTGCCATCTGGGGAGGGGGTGGAGGGAGGGAGAGGGAAAATCAGAACAGAAGTGAATGCAAGGGATAATGCTGTAAAAAATTACCCTGGTATGGGTTCTGTCAATAAAAAGTTATTAAAAATAAAAAAGAAACAAAGGGAAAAAAAATTCAAATATTCTGGAGCTACAATTAGAATTGTACAGGAATTATCAGCAGCCACAATAAAAGACCATAGGTCCTAGAATCATATCAACCAACAATCACAAGAATGAGGCCTGCAGCCAAAAATATGATGTCTAGCAAAATTATGTGTAATATTGAATGAGGAAAAAAATGGACATTCAGTTAATTGCAGATTTCCAGGACTTTCTATCAACCAAACAGAAACTTAACAGAAAATTTAACATATTAGAGCCAATATCAAAGATAAATTTCAACAAATGCAACATGGACAAATGATATATGTTCTTTTCACATGGGAAATGTATGTCATATGTGTAAGATTAACATCAAAATAGGGTAGCTAAAAAGAAAGAATAGAGCAGAATTAAAGTAAAAATAAAAATAGTAATCATGTTATACAAATGAAGTACAGAGAAAGAATAGACACAGGCATTACAGAGAGATGGAAGGTTAGTAGTTCTGAAAACTTGCTCACATAGGGAATAGTACTAAATAGGCAATAGTACATATATATCATGAAGGATATAGCACACTTCAAAATCTATAAAGAAAAATTAGGAGGAAGGGAAGGAGGAATGGAAAAGCAAAGGGTGAGGGAAGAAGATAAGGGAGGAATCCATGGGTGGGAGGAGTTAAATAATAGCAAGGCAAGTTAAGGAGCCCAATTAAAGCAGAAGAGTTAGCAAGGATAAAAAAGATATGGGGAAGGGTACAATGTGTGTGTATGTGTATGCATATATCTACATGCATATACATAAATATATCCTTTTTTAACCCCTGCTTGGGGTTGGTAAGAGGATGAAGGGGGAAAAATAAAGTAAAAACAGTACTTAGCAGAGAACAAAAGAACAATTTAAAAGAAAGTAAAGATGGAGACTCATGAATATAATTACTTCTACTAATATACATTTACTTTCTTGAACTGGTAATTTGTTGTCATATATTTTGAATCTTCCCTAATATTCTGCTGGGCATGTGACAGTGTTCCTTTTTGTATTATTTTATTTTGTTTTCTATTCCTTTCCTGTTTTTCTTATTCTGTTTTTTTAAATAAAAGAAGAGAAAAAATAATTCTGAAACTGTTTGTTTCTACATTGCTCTTATTGTATAAAATTTTCCCCCACTTCTGCTCAATTTACTACATATCAGTTTACACTGATCATCTCAGGTTTTTCTGTAATTTTGCTTCCTGTCATTTCTTAGAGCAGAATAACATTCCATTTTATTCATAAAGAATAATTTGGTCAGCTATTCCCCAATTGATGGCCACCCTCCTGAGTTTCTCATTCTTAACCAGCAGACACACAAAAAAGAGCTGCTATAAATATTTTTGTACATATGGATCTGTTTCCTCTTTCTGTGATCTCTTTGGGACATAAGCCTAATAGAGATATAAATGGCTCAAAACATACGCACAGCTGAACAACTTTGGGGGCTTTCCAAAGTGATTTCTGGAATCACTACTCCAATTCTCCATTCCATATTAACTTCCCAATAGATTCTGCATCCTCAAATCATTCCTTACTCTAATCCCAGTCTCCAGATCACTACCAAAGGAATTTCCTTTTGTTATTTAAAAAACTTATTGAAGTTAAATCATTAAAAACCCATTGGAATGCTTCACATATTCATTACCCTAAATGGAACTTTGTTATCATAAACAGGAATGATTCCTCCAAGTGTATTACATCCTTCAGACATAGCATCTATAATCTATACAGTATATAATTGTACTCTGTATCCTAGCTAAATTCATCTTCTGTTTGAAAAACCATTGTATCATCTACAAAAAGTAATTCATTTGGGTACCTAGTTGCCTACACTTATTCTCTTAACTTCAATTTTTGGTCTTATTGCTATTGCTCTTGTCAAAGAAGAGTAAATAAGGATATTGGGAATACTTGTTTGATCCCTGATCTTATTAGAAAGGTCTCTCACTATAAACTGTTTGTACTTTTGTTTTATAATATTTACTCTATTAAATAAAGATTCATTTATTCCTGTTATTTTTAGAGGTCTTAATAAAAAATAGTTGGTTGCTTTGTAAAAAAAAAAAAAAAATTCAGAATCAATAATCACAGTTTGACATTTATAGTATTAACATGACTTAGTATACTAATAATCTTCTTCAAGATGAAATTCTAGATACAAATACAGTATATGTCTAATCTCTTATTGCAGCCTACTTAATATAATGTATTTAAAACATTTGCATTTGGGGTAGCTAGACGGCACAGTGAATAGAAGTCAGGAAAACCTCAGTGCAAATCTAGCCTCAGACACATAACACTTAACTAGTTATGTGACCCTAGGTAAGTCACTTAGCCCCAAATGTCTCACCTAAATAAATAAAATTTTTAAAATATAATCTCATCTATAAAATGTAGGAATAGGAGAAAGAGAAGGCAAGGAAGAAGGTGTTAGATAAGAAGGCTCCTAAGGGCTCTTGCAATTTTAAATCTGTGACATTATGATTATGGAAGCTACCTTTAAATGATCTATACTATAGCACTCTAATATACATATTGAACATTGTGTTAAGGAATGGCAGATCTTTAAGATTTCTCAAAGATCACAGAGAATCAAGCAGGCGGACTGGTCATCATCAATGAGGCAGTTTCCAGAACCTGCAAACAGGGGACATTTTTTCTTTTCACTACACTCAAGTCACTAATTCTTTTTAGTGATTAGATATATATTTAATTCTAATTTAACTAAAATGGAAAAGATCCATCCATATTATAAATGTAAAAGCTTTTAAGTTCTATAGAAACATTCTTGTCTAATGCCAAAAGCAAGATAGGAAAGGTCCCAAGAAATTTCTGCATGATTCAAAGCACTATCTCTCCCTCTGTTATGGCAAATTATTGATAAACAGCTTAATGTTCTCCCCCAAGCAATCCTGTCAGTGTTACCATTAGACAAGTCCTTTTGTGACTTCTCTGAGTTATCACTGTGAGTGATATCTGAGTGAATCACTGAGCTAAGGCAATAAAGAATTTCCTTTACTTTCGGTTTTCCCTACTTCCTTGACAAATTGTTTACATTCTATTTAATGGCTGGGGTTTTTATTGGGGTTTTGTTTTTAATCATCAGACGTCTGGGAAAGTCCAGATCTTAGGAGCAGAGGCAAAAATATCAGAGCTGATTAAGCAGTGACAAGAGTAAAATAATTAAGGAAGAATAATCAAAAACCAAATCACTGGAAACCTGGGAGCATTCACTTTGAAGAACCAGTAAGAACTTTTCTGTATTTTCTCTTGCAAAGCTGTTTCTTCTCTTCCTTCTGTTAAGACTCTCTTTTCCTTCTGTAGAACCTTAGATTAGAAGGAAGGAGAAGGTGCATGAGAGTTAAACTTGGCCCTGGAGAAGTCAGAGGAAGAGGAAAGAGAAAGATTGGATATGGGGGGAAGTTTCACTTGCTGTCAGATATATTACTTCTGTTGAGACCTCAAAAAGTTGGGGTTTCAGACAAATGTCACAAGATGTCTCCAAAGAATTTGCAAGCTTGAATCTATCTCCAAGTCAAGGGATAAAATTTATTGTGATTGTAGCACCCATTGAAATAGGCTAAATTCCAAAAAGGATTTAGCAAAGAACCAGGCACAAGAAGACAAACTTATAGGAAAAGATAGAGAGATAGGGTGCTTCATGTCACTGATATGCTAACTTTATGGCTTAAGGGTAGAATTGAGTAGTCTGGTATGCACCTGATTATTGTCTAAATGTTTTTGTTATTAGTGACCAACAGATTTTATCTGGCAGTCAGCAACAATTGTAGGACTATATTATAGTTTTCCCAAGGCCAGGAGATTTTCGGATCATTGGCAAAGATTGTTAGAATAGTAGCACTCCTAAAGTCAGGAGGCTTCAGGATTACTGTTATATTTTCCCTAGAAGTTGCATCCCATCGCTTCTAATGATCAGTTTTGTGGATCTGCATTTTTTCCTTCTTTTTTAAAGCTTTTAAAAATATATGTAGCCTCACCCTCTTACAGCAAAGCCACCTGCATATCCCTCTCAGGATTCTAGGGGGCGAGGATAACCTAGCAGAAGTCTCCACTGCTATCCACCACTGACCAACAATCTACTTCCACCTAACCATTTTAAAAATTGGCTTTGGCAAGAAGACTTTTACATCAAAGACATGGCAAAAACAGAAATACATTTCCCACTCACTCCCAACATTTCAGGGACCACATTTTCTCCTATACAAACCCAGTTATTGAAGAGTAAGCTCACCCTTCAAACAGTTTCTACATAGTATTGATTCTTCCATGTTTGTGCCCAAGTACAGTCTGGATACCACATAAATCTTGCTCTTAGCTACTACTGGACTGTGTCATGGGTCCTAGGGGTTCTCACTCCTAGGGGTCTCAAAGCTGGACAAGTTGGCTCCAAGCCCCAGAATAGACTCTGTATTTGGCTATGCTGGTTCAATCTCCTGCCCTTTTGAAATTCACCACATCATAAGCTATAATCTCTTTCACCTGAGTCAAAAGCACACACTCAGAAGCAAAGAACCAAGGCCTGTATTCACAAGCCACATGTTGGCCTCCTATGGGCAGGGGCTGAGCCTCTTTCCTTATAGCATTCTTTCTTTCCTCTTAAGAAATCACCACCAGGCAGGAGGAAGATCTACATCCCACTGTACCCCCAACAAGAACTGGTTCTGATAGATTAGTTCCTGGCCTTCTGAAGGCTCCCCCAGTTCTATTCATCCTTCCTGCTCCCAGCAAGCAGAACAGTATGTCATGCTTGAGATTATCTTGATTCCAGGCAAAGAGGAAGAAAGACAGAGAGAACTACACTGCGAGTGCCTTCCAGAACTGTAGACCATTTTGGATGGGGCTAATGTGGAAATTGTCTTGTTGGACTATGCATATTTGTTACAAGTTTGCTTTTTTTCCTTGATAGAGTAAAAAAAAGAAGAAAGGAAATAAGCCTTGGACAAAAAATAGCTACTTTCTGAGTGTAGAGAAGGGGAAACAATGGTGAAGGAGGGAAAAAAAAACAAGATTTTGTAACTGGATATAGAGAATATAACCAGATATACAATTCTGTGAATTATCTGCATAGAAACAATACTTAGAGCATGGGAGTTAAATGAATCACCAAGTAAGAATGCATGAAAAGCAAGAAGAAAAGCAGATTAGAGAGGCAGGACAGAAGAGGAGAGGATGGAACCAGACATTACTGGACAGGACAGGAGAGGGCAACAGGAAAGAGGAAAGCCTAAGTCAGAGATCTGGGATATACCCTAGTTAGAAATGAAATGAAAGATGCCATACACAAAATACTCAGGAATTGTCTGACAGATAGGAGAAGAACCAAGAGAGAGCAGAATAAGAAAAACAACAAAGGAAGGGTAGCTAGGAGAACAAGCTGATTAACAGTGACAAATGGCGAGTTAAGGAAAGGGTCATTAGATCTGACAGTGTCAAATCTAGCCTACAGTGTCTCTTTCAGGCAATCACAGAGAAATTCTGTTTACATCGAGGCTTTGCACTCATATGAATTATGTTCTCTGTTTAGTCCAAAGAAAGTCAGCTAAAGCAGTGAGAGGAGGCATCTGGGTGGAGACAAAGGACAGTTTCCTTTAATTATGCCTGCCATTGGTTGAAATGATTTCCCAATAAGGAAAACACACTCAGAATCATAGCAACTCAAAACCTTCTAAAAGTAAATAAAAACTGTGTTTGGATGTTCTTTCCCATATTTTATGTCAGTGTGCCTGAGCTCCTAAGCCCTGAGAATTTCCATTTGGCTTCATAAGTCCAACTACTGAAAAACAAAACGAAACCTTTTATACAAGAAAGAAGACGCTGAAAAGGAAAAGAAAGTCAACTTCTTTACTGAGTAAGTAAGTAACTAGACATTAATAAGAATTGCTTGCAAGGTGTGCATTTTGGATTGGCATTTTGAGGGCATAACAGAAAAAATTAGGGATAGTCATTGGTTCCTTTTAAATGGGGGATTTCATGTTTAAAAGATTTTCACATATTTAACCTATACCGGATTGCTTACTATCTAGAAGAGGCAGAGAAAGAGAGAGCAAAATGTGGAACTCAAGGTTTTGCAAAGGTCAATGGTGAAAACTATCTTTGCATATATTTGGAAAAACAAAATATTTTCTATTTAAAAAAATAAATGGGAGATTTCTCCCATTCCAAAAGAGCTCTAGTTTTTTTTTTTTTCAATCCTTACTGAAAGAAAATCAATTCTTTTTTCATCTATCTAAAGGTACCTATACCTACCTCTTTTATCTCCTCCCCAAGTATTTTACTGGCCTCCTTTACTTGTGCCACTTCCTCCTTCTCTCTGTGTGTATCTCTCTCTGGGTCTTTCTCTGTGTGTGTGTCTCTGTCTCTGCCTCTGCATTTTTTATTAAAGCTTTCTATTTAAAGCTTTCTATTTTCAAAATATATACATGGATAATTTTTTCAACATTGACCCTTGCAAAACCTTGTGTTCCAAATTTTTCTCCTCCTAACCTCCTCCCTCTCGCCCAGATGGCAAGTAATCCAATATATATTAAACATATACAGTTCTTCTATACACATTCCCACAATTATCATACTGCACAAGAAAAATCAGATCAAAAAAGAGAGAAAGAAAACAAAATTCAAGCAAACAACAACAAATTAGTAAAAATACTATGTTGTGATTCACACTTAGTTCCCACAGTCTTCTCTCTCCCTGCAAATGGCTCCCTTCATTACAAAAACACTGGAATTTTGAATCACCTCATTGTTGAAAAGAGCCTTATCCATCAGAATTGATCATCATATAATCTTGTTGTTGCCATTTACAGTGATCACCTGGGTTCTGCTCATTTCACTTAGCATCAGTTCCTGTAAATCTCTTCAGGCCTCTCTGAAATAATCATGCTGATTGTTTCTTATAGAACAATAATATTGCATAACATTCATGTATCATAGCTTATTCAGCCATTCTCCAACTTATGAGTATCTCATGATACTAATGACCACTTTATAATACAGTTTTAGCTGTGCTATGGCTAGGCTATTGTCCTTTGCAATTTTTTCATTAAGTCCTTCCTTATGTGTGGGAAAAGATGAAGAACTTATAAACTCTAAAGTAGATCAAGCCTTATAGGCCTCAGTTTCGGCTTCTCCAGAGTCACGTGATTTTAGATAAGGCCTAGACTACGTGGTTGAAGAAGCTGTATATCATCTTGTCTACTACATTCCACTGACCAACTAGGGGAACAGTAGATTTATGTGACCTATATAGAGGGTGAGATTTTGGAGGTTCTTTGTCTGAAATGTATAAAAGCTGTAAGCATTTTCAAGGCTCTGGCCCTATCCTGCTGTGAAATTTTGCTCGCAGACCAGGATGGGGTCCGCTTCTTGAGATTCTAATAAATAATTCTGCTTTCTATGAGTGATCTCTGTAGTAGTCAATTTTGGTAGGTCTATTTGTCCCAAACACTTCTTTCCCTCTACTGCAATGTTTCTCATGCCTCTTCATACGATATAGTTTATCCTATCATGTCTCCCCCTTTTCTCCTTTTTATTACCTCTTAATAAATTTTTTTTATTATCATATCAAAGTTAACTTATAATCACATACTCTATCTAAGGTATACTCCCAATAGCCCTAATAGAGATACTGTTTTTAAAAGTTGCAAATGTCACCTTTTGTATAGGGATAAAAACAATTTTGTTTTTTTTTTTTCCTTTTCTATTTCCTTTTTTATGCTTCTCTTGAGTCTTGTATTTAAAGATCAGGTTTTCTGTTCAGCTCTGATCTTTTCAGGAAAAGTTTGAAAGTCTCTTATTTCACTGAATGTATCTTTTTCGCTGAAAAATTATATACAGTTTTGCTAGGTAGTTGATTCCTGGTTGTAATTCAAGCAAGTTCCTTTGTCTTTCCACAATATCATATTCCAAGCCATGCATTCATTTAATGTAGATGCTGGTAAATTCTGTGTAATTCCGACTATGTCTCCTTGATATTCAAATTGTTTCTTTCTGGTTGCTTGCAGTGTTTTCTCCTTGATCTGATAGCTCTAGAAATTGACTACAATATTCTTGGAGTTTTCACTTTGAGATCCCATTCAGGAGGTGATTGGTGGATTCTTTCAGCTATTGTTTTACCCTCTGGTTGTAGGATATCAGGTCAGTTTATCTTGATAATTTCTTGACAGATGTTCTCCAAGCTTTTTTTTTTTTTTTTAAATAATCATGGCTTTCAGGTAGTCAAATAATTTTTTTTTAAATTATCTCTCCTGGATCTATTTTCCAAGTCAATTATTTTTCCAATAAGGTATCTTACATTTCTTTTTTTTTCATTTTTAAAATTTTATTTGATTCTAGATGTCTGAGTCATTAGCTTCTACTTGCTCAGTTCTAATTTTTAAGGAATTGTTTTCTTCAGTTAGTTTTTGTACCTCCTTTTCCTTTTGGCCAATTATATTTTTAAAGGAGTTGTTTTTTCAGTGGATTTTTTTCCATTTGATCAATTCTATTTTTTAATGATAATAATACCAAGATATGGTCAGGAAGAATAATCTCCCCCTCCCTCTCTGCTAGCTCCAGGACAAAGTATTAATTTTCCTTGTCCTGGAGTCTCCTGGTCGGAGTGGGAAGGCCCTAGTTCAAGTTCATGGTTTCCAAGTTAGGCAGGATTGAAGAGTACCTATCAATTAATCGATATTAAATAAGAAAAATTATGCACCTACTGTATAGCAAACAGTCCCTGTGCTAAGTGCTGTGAATACAAAAAGAGATAAAAGATAACCCCTGCCTTCAAGGAGTTCATAATCTAATGGAGAAAAAAATGGCAAACAAGCAAATCCATAAGAGCAAACAATATGCAGAACGGAAATAATTATCAAAAAGAAGATACTAGAATTAAGAAGGGTGAGGAAAATCTTTCTGAAGAAGATAGGGCTTAATGGAAGCCAGGAAATGGAACCCCAGAAAGCCAGGGGAAGCATTTCAAACATGGGGGACAGCCAGAAAAATTGCTTGGAGTACAGATAGAGGATCTTGTTCATGCAACAAGATTTGGAACAAAGAGTTGACCCCTAAGGAAATGTTATAGCCCCTGAACTTTGTCTTTAAAGGAGACAGAGAAGAAAGACATTGAAAGGAGTGCTGGAATTGGGAAAAGAGATTTGAACATCCACAAAGCTACTCCAGAGTGTCCCATGCATTAAAGTGCCTGAATCAAATAGAAACCCAAAATGGCTGTGGAAGCACAGACCTTCCCCTGACACAAAGAGAGAAATTCAGAAATCATTTGTACTGAGGAGTGATGAAGAAGCACAAATTCATGATAATTAAGTGCCAAGTCATAGGCCTTGCCTATGCTAAGGGAAAAGAAGGAAACAAGCACCTGTTATTAAGTGTCTAGTCTAAACTAAGTGTTTGTACCAAATAAGAACTTTACAAATACTTCTTTTAATCTTCACAATAGCCCTGTAAGGTAAATGCTATTAATTAGGAAACTGAGGATGAGGTTAAGTGATTTACCTAGAGCCACACAGCTACTAAATGTTTGAGATAGGGTGTGAACTCAGTTTTTCCTGCCTTTAGTTCTAGTTGTTCTGTCCACCTACAATGAAGCTGCGTATACAGACTGACTGACACTGCAGAGAATCATAGGCCCCAAAAAGATGACCTGGAGTTCTCCCCCTTTTCTAGTAGCATGAGTAACAAAAACTATGCAAGTGATGGGATAATAAGGTTGGTTCCCCAGTGAACCGAGTTCTTTATCACCAATAAAGTGGGCCCATCAAAAGGAGATAACTGATTGGATCACTATCATCCTTAAAATACAAGAGACAAAGTAGGAGATCGATTCTCTGGCCAAGCTGAGTTTTTTGCCCAAAGTGATGGAAGAGAATAGATCATGGCTTTCTTGACTGTTTGGGACTTAGGTACAAGTCTTTTGCATTTATTTTTAAGATTCAAAAAATTCTGCTAAACTGAATGCTTATAGAGAAATGAAGTCCCTATTGGGAGCAAAATAAATCCAATAATGACATTTCCAGGGACACGAGAAAGCTATTTTTGAGCAACTCCCTAAAATTTTATACCTAGCAAGATGACTTAGGGGCCAAGTTAAAACCTGAAACTTGTTGTTTCAGGATCAAGTAGGAAATAAATTATTTGAAGGAAATGAAAGAGGATCTTAATGAAGTGAAGATGAGTTCTTTCTCTTTTCTTACTACTTTTCCTTAATTCACAATTCAGCTATGTGGCAGAGCTGACAAAGCTAATCAGAATCACATCCTCCATTGAAACAGCAGAAGAGGAAGACACAACTAATTCTGTAAACTTTTTTCCAGACTTTGTGTGGACTGTACATGATTTCATCTTAGAGCTCAGAATCATTGGACAGCCCATCAGCTCTGATGAGTACCAGGAGAAGGCACTAAAATTCAAATTAAGATCTCAAATTGAAGATTGACTAATATCTGGGGACAAGAGGACAGAGCCACCTTCTGTAAAACCATGATTTTCTGTCTGAATTTATATTTATCTAGTTAATTAGTTATCTAGTTGGCTATTTAGACAAGAGTAGGTCATTCAGTGCTTAGTTGGAATCTACATGATTATCCAGCCCTAAAAGAAGTTTTTCTCCTTAGTCTCTCTGTTTAATCATCCACAACTTTTCCCACTCCCAGTACTAAGAATGTCCTGGATGAAAGAACTGAGAAGAGACAAAATGTCAGGAAATTGCTTAAAACTGGACTTTAATGTGCTAACTCTGCCCTTCCTTCAAGGTACCAGTGATGAAATACACATGCTCAATCTACCCCAACTGTATATCCACCAATTTTTTCCCAAAAAGAGATGTTTTATCTTTTTACAAACAAAACTAATGCAAACAAAATTAGAAGGGAAGCAACAAACTGGGAAAACATCTTCACAGTTAAAGGTTCTGATAAAGGCCTCATTTCCAAAACATATAGAGAATTGACTCTAATTTATAAGAAATCAAGCCATTCTCCAATTGATAAAGGGTCAAAGGATATGAACAGACCATTTTCAGATGATGAAATTGAAAGTATTTCTACTCATATGAAAGAGTGTTCCAAATCACTATTGATCAGAGAAATGCAAATTGAGACAACTCTGAGATACCACTACACACCTATCAGATTGGCTAAGATGACAGGAAAAAATAATGATGAATGTTGGAGGGGATGCGGGAAAACTGGGACACTGATGCATTGTTAGTGGAGCTGTGAACGAATCCAACCATTCTGGAGAGCAATCTGTAATTATGCCCAAAAAGTTATCAAACTGTGCATACCCTTTGATCCAGCAGTGCTACTATTGGACTTATACCCCAAAGAGATACTAAAGAAGGAAAGGGATCTATATGTGCCAAAATGTTTGTGGCAGCCCTGTTTGTAGTGGCTAGAAACTGAATGGATGCCCATCAATTGGAGAATGATTGGGTAAATTGTGGGATATGAATGTTTTGGAATATTATTGTTCTGTAAGAAATGACCAGCAGGATGAATACAGAGAGGTTTGGAGAGACTTACATGAACTGATGTTAAGTGAAATGAGCAGAACCAGGAGATCATTATATACTTCAACAACAATACTGTATGAAGATGTATTCTGATGGAAGTAGATTTCTTTGACAAAGAGATCTAACTCAGTTTCAATTGATCAATTATGGACAGAAGCAGCTACACCCAAAGAAAGAACACTGGGAAATGAATGTAAACTACTTGCATTTTTGTTTTTCTTCCCGGGTTATTTATACCTTCTGAATTCAATTCTTCCTGTGCAACAAGAGAATTGTTCAGTTCTGCACACATATATTGTATCTAGGATATACTGTGCCAAAATTAACATGTATAGGACTGTTTGCCATCTGGGGGAGGGGGTGGAGGGAGGGAGGGGAAAAATCGGAACAGAAGTGAGTGCAAGGGATAATATTGTAAAAAATTACCCAGCCATGGGTTCTGTCAATAAAAAGTAATAATTATTAAAAAAAAAAAAGAAAGAAAGAAAAAAAGAAAGAAAAGAAAAGAAAAGAAAAGAAAAAAGAAAAAGAAAGAAATGCTTTATCTTTGAACAACTTACCCATGGGAAGAAGTTTGCCCAGCTTAAGAAACTTCATGACAGTAAACTAGAGGCTGCCTTTGTTGAACAAACTGAAAACTTCCGTTCCTATATCTTCCAACATTCCTAAGTAAAAACTGTCCAAGGAAGTATCACAATCATTTGGCCCTGTGAGTACTTTTTCTTTATTATTTGTCCTTACAAGACTTTTCTTCTGCAGTTTTTAAAGGAAAAGAAGAGGAGGTGTAAAAAAGAAGCACACTGAAAGATAGTCATTGATACCTAACGTATTCTGTTGGCATTAGACCAATCATATGTGTCACATTTATCAAATGTTGGGTATCTAGTTGGTACAGTGGTAAGAGCACTGGACTTGGAGTCAAGAAAAATGGAGTTCAAATTCTGTTGTAGACACTTACTACCTGGGTGACCCTATGCAAGTCATATAACTTTCATCTCTCATGTAAAATGCAGATAATAAAAGCATCTACATCACCAGGTTATTTTGAAGATCAAATAAAATATGTAGAATGCTTTGCAAAACTTAAAGCACTACATACATGCTATTATTATTATTACTATCATCATTACTAATTGCCAAAAGAACTTTATAGGTAGTCCTATCCATTGCTTCTCATTATTATCATTTTGGCTACTTCTTGCACCCATATCAAAAAGTTTACTGAAAGTTTTATAGAATCATAAAATTTTAGATTTGGAAAGAGTTCATTTGATTCAAGATTCTATGTCCAATACTTCCCCAATGGTGCAATAATTAAGATAGAATGAAAAGTCAAGTGAACATACCCATTATTTACCATGATACATTCTGACATCTTATGTTTTGTTTTCTCCAAAGGTCTAGAGAACCTGGTCCTGACCTACATTTGAGGCCATCACCAGTAGAGATATGCCCTGTATGGAAAACGCAGTCCTGGCACTGGCTCAAATAGAGAACTCAGCCACAGTATGAAGAGACAATGAAAAAAATGGTCCACTTCACCATAGAACCCTCCAGGAGTTGTTGGATAGACATGCAACCTGTTAGAAAGAAGCCATTGAAATTTTCATCAAGTATTCTTTCAAAGATATGGACCAGAAATTCCAGAAAGAATTGGTAGTACTTTGTTATTTTTTAAAATTTATTTCATGAAAAACTTAGAGAGGAACTTAGAGAGGGGGAGGAACATTGTGTGAATCCTACTCTCATCAGAGCTGGCTCAAAGAGGAAATAATTGACATATATGTTTTACAGAGATTCTTCTCTTACTTCATTAAAAAGTTGGAGAGGAAAAGGGAAAAGGAAAAAGAGTAATAAGGGAAGGGTACAAGAAAGGGGAAGGGATTCAAAGGGAGAAGGGAGGGATGCTAAAGAGAGAGAGTTGTATGACACAAGTGGGACCAATAAATTTAATACTAGGGAAGAAGGGAAGGAGGGCAAGAAAAAGAAAAGTATAATCTGGGGATATTAGGATGGCAGGAAATACAGAATTAGTAATTTTAACCGTAAATGTGAATGGGATGAACTCTCCCATAAAGGAGATGGATAGCAGACTGGATCAAAAGTCAGAACCCTATATAATATGTTGTTTACAGGAAACACATTTAAAACAGGGAGATACATACAGAGTAAAGGTAAAAGGCTAGAGCAGAATCCATTATGCTTCAGATGAAGTAAAAAAAGCAGGGGTAGCCATCCTTATCTCAGATCAAACAAACGCAAAAATTGATCTAATTAAAAGAGATAAGGAAGGAAACTATATCTTGCTAAAGGGTACTGTAGACAATGAAGCAATATCAGTATTAAACATATATGCACCAAGTGATATAATATCTAACTTCCTAAAGCAGAAGTTAAGAGAGTTGCGAGAAGAAATAGACAGCAAAACTGTAATAGTGGGAGATCTCAACCTTGCACTCTCAGATTTAGATAAATCAAATCACAAAACAAATAAGAAAGAAATTAAAGAGGTAAATCGAATATTAGAAAAATTAGGTATGATAGATCTCTGGAGAAAACTGAATGGTGACAGAAAGGAGTATACTTTCTTTTTAGCAGTTCATGGAATTGACCATATATATTAGGACATAAAGACCTCAAAATTAAATGCAGAAAGGCAGAAATAGTAATGTTTTCTTTTTAGATCACAATGCAATAAAAACTACATTCAACAAAAAGTTAGGTGTAAATAGACCAAAAAGTAATTGGAAGCTAAATAATCTCATCTTAAAGAATGATTGGATGAAACAGCAAATTATAGACACAATTAATAATTTCACTCAAGATAATGACAATGGTGAGACATCATACCAAAATTTATGGGATGCAGCCAAAGTAGTAATAAGGGGAAATTTTATATCTTTAGAGGCTTACTTGAATAAAATAGAGAAAGAGAAGATCAATGAATTGGACTTGCAACTTAAAAAGCTAGAAAAAGACCAAATTAAAAACCCCCAATCAATTACTAAACTTGAAATTCTAAAATTAAAAGGAGAAATTAATAATACAGAAAGTAAAAAAAAAAAACTATTGAACTAATAAATAAAACTAAGAGTTGGTTTCATGAAAAAACCAATAAAATTGATAAATCTTTGGTAAATCTGATTAGAAAAAGGAGAGGAGGAAATCAAATTAGTAGTCTTAAAAATGAAAAGAGAGAACTTTCCACCAATGAAGAGGAAATTAAAGAAATAATAAGGGGTTATTTTGCCCAACTTTATGCCAATAAATGGATGAATAAGTGAAATGGATGACTACCTCCAAAAATATAGGCTTCCCAGATTATCAGAGGAGGAAGTAAATAGCTTAAATAGTCCCATTTCAGAAAAAGAAGTAGAACAAGCTATTAATCAACTCCCTAAAAAAAAAATCCCCGGGACCAGATGGATTTACATGTGAATTCTACCAAACATTCAAAGAACAATTAGCCCCAATGCTTTATAAACTATTTGAAAAAATAGGGAATGAAGGAGTCCTACCAAATTCCTTTTATGACACAGACATGGTACTGATACCTAAACCAGGTAGGTTAAAAACAGAGAAAGAAAATTATAGACCAATCTCCCTAATGAATATTGATGCTAAAATCTTAAATAAAATATTAGCAAAAAGACTACAGAAAATCATTTCCAGGATAATACACCACGATCAAGTAGGATTTATACAGGAATGCAGGGCTGGTTCAATATTAGGAAAACTATCAGTATAATTGGCCATATTAATAACCAAATTAACAAAAACCATATGATCATCTCAATAGATGCAGAAAAAGCATTTGATAAAATCCAACATCCATTCCTATTAAAAACTCTTGAGAGTATAGGAATAAATGGACTTTTCCTTAAAATAATCAGTAGCATCTATTTAAAACCAGCAGTAAGCAACTGCTTATGTAACGTATGTAACGGGGACAAACTGCAACCATTCCCAATAAGATCAGGAGTGAAACAAGGTTGCCCACTATCACCATTACTATTTAATATTGTATTAGAAATGCTAGCTTTGGCAATAAGAGTTGAGAAAGAGATTAAAGGAATAAGAATAGGCAATGAGGACACCAAATTATCACTCTTTGCTGATGATATGATGGTATACTTAGAGAACCCCAGAGACTACTAAAAAGTTATTAGAAACAATCCACACTTTTAGCAAAGTTGCAGGATACAAAATAAACCCACATAAGTCATCAGCATTCTTATATATCACTAACAAAACCCAACAGTTAGAGTTACAAAGAGAAATTCAATTTAAAATAACTACTGATTGTATAAAATATTTAAGTATCTATCTGCCAAAGGAAAATCAGAAACTTTATGAGCAAAACTACAAAACACTTTCCACACAAATTAAGTCTGATCTAACCAACTGGAAAAATATTAAATGCTCTTGGATTGGATGAGCAAATATAATAAAGATGACAATACTACCTAAATTAATCTATTTATTTAGCGCTATACCAATCAGACTCCCAAAAAACTATTTTGATGACCTAGAAAAAATAACAACCAAGTTCATATGGAAAAACAAAAGGTCAAGAATTTCAAGGGAATTAATGAAAAAAAAAATCAAATGAAGGTGGCCTAGCTGTACCAGATCTAAAATTACATTATAAAGCAGCAGTTACTAAAACCATCTGGTATTGGCTAAGAAATAGACTAGTTGATCAATGGAATAGGTTAGGTTCAAAGGACAAAACAGCCAATAACTTTAATAATCTAATGTTTGACAAACCCAAAGACCCCAGTTTTTGGGATAGGAACCCACTGTTTGACAAAAATTGCTGGGAAAATTGGAAATTAGTACGGCAGAAACTAGGCATTGACCCACACTTAACACCGTACACCAAGATAAGGTCAATATGGGTTCATGACCTAGGCATAAAGAATGATATTATAAATAAATTGGAAGAGCATAGGATAGTTTACCTCTCAGACCTGTGGAAGAGGGAGGAATTTATGACTAAAGAAGAACTACCGATCACTATTGACCACAACATAGAAAAATTTGATTATATCAAATTGAAAAGTTTTTGTACAAAGAAAACAAATGCAGACAAGATTAGAAGGGAAACAATAAACTGGGAAAACATTTTTACAGTCAAAGGTTCTGATAAAGGCCTCATTTCCAAAATATGTAGAGAATTGACTCTAATTTATAAGAAATCAAGCCATTCTCCAATTGATAAATGGTCAAAGGATATAAACAGACAATTCTCAAATGAATATTCATAGATATATGAAAATATGCTCCAAATCATTATTAATCAGAGAAATGCAAATTAAGACAACTCTGAGATACCACTACACACCTGTCAGATTGGCTAGAATGACAGGGAAAGATAATGCGGAATGTTGGAGGGGATGTGGGAAAACAGGGACACTGATACATTGTTGGTGGAATTGTGAACACATCCAGCCATTCTGGAGAGCAATTTGGAACTATGCTCAAAAAGTTATCAAACTGTGCATACCCTTTGATCCAGCAGTGTTTCTACTGGGCTTATACCCCAAAGAGATACTAAAGAAGGGAAAGGGACCTGTATGTGCCAAAATGTTTGTGGCAGCCCTGTTTGTAGTGGCTAGAAACTGGAAAATGAGTGGATGCCCATCAATTGGAGAATGGTTGAGTAAATTGTGGTATATGAACGTTATGGAATGTTATTGTTCTGTAAGAAATGACCAGCAAAATGAATACAGAGAGGACTGGCGAGACTTACGTGAACTGATGCTAAGTGAAATGAGCAAAATGAGGAGATCATTATATACCTCAACAACAATACTGTTTGAGGATGTATTCTGATGGCAGTGGATCTCTTCAATAAAGAGAGCTAATTCAGTTTCAGTTGATCAAGGATGGACAGAAGCAGCTACACCCAGAGATAGAACACTGGGAAATGAATATAAACTGCTTGCATTTTTTATTTTCTTCCTGGGTTATTTCTACCTTCTGAATCCAATTCTCCCTGTGCAACAAGAGAACTGTTCGATTCTGCACACATATATCTTATCTAGGATATACTGTAACCTATTTAACATGTAAAGGACTGCTTGCCATCTGGGGGAGGGGATGGAGGGAGGAAGGGGAAAAATCGGAACAGAAGTGAGTGCAAGGGATAATGCTATAAAAAATTACCTTGGCATGAGTTCTGTCAATAAAAAGTTATTAAAAAAAAAAAAAGAAAAGAAAAGAAATTTTCATCAAGTATTCTTTCAAAGATGTGGACCAGAAATTCCAGAAAGGATTGGTAGTACTTTGTTATTTTTTTAAATTTATTTCATGAAAAGGAGGGTGGGCCCAGAAAGGGAAAAGAAGGCTCTTTCTAAGTGAGCAATGGCTTACAAGAGTCTAAGATCATAGTTTTCAGTCAGTCACATGACCCTGAAAGTCTCTTTGCAAATCTCTTTAAAGCTCCTGAAAGTTTGCAATCTCCTTTAAGTAAAAGTCACATGGCAACTATTTTCTAAAAAGATTCTGGTTGACTAATATTGTAATAAATTTATTAATTTTGAAAAATTGAAAGTTACACATCAAAGAGTTTGAAGAATTGAGGATTGTATTCTAAGGCAGACAATAAGAGAAAAGGATCAAGCCTGATTTGCTCTCTTCCCCTAATCTTTAAGCTCTCTTAGGATAGATATGCCAGAGGATCCTGCAAAAACAGATCTAGAGCCAGGGTATGATCCTGTTTGCAACGTCTGTGAACATACATAGGTGGAAGGGGGAGAGACAAGATTGTTTTAAAGAATTCATTTCTAGAAATGCAGTTTCCTGGTATTTTCTCCCCTGCACTCTTTGTATTTCTTTTCCTTTATATTGCTCTGAAGAGCCAGCTAGAAGCCAAGTAGGATGCTCTTTGCAACCTGAACCTGAACGAGTCAGCACAGCCGTGTAGAGCTTTGCTTCAGGATATTTTCAGGCCTCTGGATGAAGCAGTGAAGCAAAGGGGCCTTTTCTCAACCAGAGGGTTATGGTCTCTTTCTGCAGAAAAAGCAAGAGTTCATATAAAAATACAACCAGCAGCCCAGGAAAGAGATACAGGTATATCATTGCATTAGAGGGGAAACTTCAGGAACCATTTCCAAGCCCTGAAGTAAACAACAGTAATGCCAAATGGAATAGCCCATTGCCAACGCCAGTGTCCCATAAAAAGCCAACTTTTGACTTTTTATCCCAACAACATTTTTTTATATTCCTTTTTCTAATTCACTTTCTTTCCATTTCCAGGCTGAGGAGATTCTGCAGGAATACCTGAATTCCAAGGAAGACGTAGCTAAAACAATTGAGTAGACAGATCAAGTACTCATAGCAAAAGAATATGAGATTGCTGGCAAGGAACATGTAAAGGAGTCAGGAAAGCCTAAGACATTTTCATTTAAAACAACTTAGTTTCTCTGAGACAGTCAGAATCCAGCAAGGGATCTTTTCTAGTTCCAAAATTTTGTTCATCTCTGAGGACATAAACACTGGTGATCTTGGTAAAGAATGAAATTTAACGGCTGCAAAAAGTCTGTTCCATGAAGCAGATACAATAACAAACATGGCTATAAGTTGGCTGGGGGAGAAGTTGACTGGATCTTTTGTTGTAAAGTAAGTGTCCTTGATTTTTCTTCCTTTGCAGCTGAGCAAATGAAATCTCAAGCTGCAGAGGCTGCTGAAAGGCAACTGGAGGAATTGCAAGGAGGAATCAACAGATGTAGGAGCAAAAGAAAAAAAGTCACCACATGAAGAAAGTACCTGCAAGGGTGGAGGCTGAGATTAATCGTTCACATAAATGTGTGAAGAAGCTGTTCTGAAATTCCAGGTATAAGTTCAGTGACTTAATTGATTTCATAAATTTTTAAACAGCATATGTTTTTAAAGATTTGCAAGTTTTTAATGTTAGGAGGGAACTTAGCGATCATCTTGTTGAAGTCCCTGAATTTATAGATAAGAAAATCAAGGCTCATGGTAGAGAAATTTCCCCAAGTTCACAGAGCTAGCTAGAGGAAGAGCTGAGACTAAATTGAGAAATAATTTACTTTTCTGTCTTGAAACTCATTTTTATTATTTTTGAAATAATTATAGCATTTACAAAGCATTTTTAGGTTTGCAAAAGCACTATTACAAATTTTATATCATTTGATCCTCACAACTACCTCAAGAAACAGTGCTATTATCCTCATTTTACAGATAAGTAACCTCAGAGAAAAGGAGGTATGTGATTTTTTTTAAGGCCACACAGCTATTAAGTGTCCAAGGTAGAATTTGAACTTGGGTGTTCCTGATTCCAGGCACAATGCTCTATTCATTGTGCTTCCTGGCTACTTAAAATGTATAATTATTTACCTCCAAGATTTGAATTTTAGATTTCTGATCTGAAGTAAAAATTTCATAAAATTTGATCCATTTTTTAAAATAGAAAATAGTGCAGGGTTTTTTTTTCCTATAACTTCTGGGATCTCAATTAATCTGAACATCTTATCTTCTTCATCAATTTCCTAAATCTGTTTCTTTATCCTGTTTTTCTTTTTTCCATAGTTCCATGAATAGGATTATTCTTACTGCCAGTTAAGAGCATAGAATATATCCTTTCTCCTGGTTAACTGAGTTTCACTAGAGAACTTGTCTTTTCCACTGTCAAATGTTAAAACTTCTTTCCTTGCTATGTGCTCTCCCAACCCTATTTCATATTTACCCCACTTCTGGTGTCTATTTTACCTCTTCATTTTCTCTGTAACCTCTTCTCCTAAATAAATCTACCTTTTGCCAAATTACTAAAAATCCATAATTTAAAGGTGTGTGGGGACAACAACCCTTACCCAAATTAAAATCAAAGACACTCTAGGTAAAAAGCAACAATGATATATTACAATCTCATAAGAAAGGGCAACTCCCAACAGACAAAGTATCATCAGTAGATGGAGGGCAAAGCATAGACTGAAAATACAGGATATATAGACCCTAGCACAGAAGCTCCAACTCCCCTCTTACCTTTTCTCCCATTGGCAGGATCCCATTCTAGATGACAAATCTACCCAGAGACAAATACTAGCCAATGACACTCTTTACTATATTAGGAACTTAATGCTAATTATGGCAAAAAGGATAGGGGAAACAAGAGGGAAAATGTACATTTATCTAAGATAAGTAAATACCTGCAGTTTTCGGCTATTGCACAAATATCAGTTATAATTAGGATATAGGTCAAGGCCACATTCTTTTGAGAGATCTTCACTCAGTTTATCCCATTCAAAGATAAGGGAAGAGACCACTAATTAAAACTAGCTAATACTAGTCAAGTACCATGATGCAAGTATCAGATATAGGGTCAGAGATTTCCAGGAGTAATAAAAGGTAGTTTTGTTGTTTGGGATGTGGCCCTTGGGAATTCTTCACATGACCAAACTGCAACTTCTGGTGCCAATTGCGTTCCTCAATCTCATCATCTAGTGCCTGAATCCCAAACAGCATTTGGAACCAGAAATTACTACTCTGAACACATCATTTGGTGCCAAAGTTGCTTTTCTGAACACATCAGTATGTATTTAATAAATGATTGTTTCTTTCCAAATATTTAAATTGTTCTTTGTGTACCAAATGGAAGTACTCTCCTATTCAAAAGCCAACTGATTTTCCCTCTAGGGATAAGGAGTATACTTGAACTTCTATATTTAATCCTTATATATTTATGTTGGTAAATTTCAATTTTTCTTCTTCAAAAAAGTTGAAGTCTTATTATTTAAAAGATCAACACACAGAACTATTAAAAAAATTTGTATGCATAAGAGTCATTTGTAAGATATTGCCCCTTTCATAACTAGCAAACTGGTTATCGAAATGAACTTGTGTAAAGAAAAAAAATCAAATCCATTTATCAAGTATATAAAATCTTCTCTTTAATATGTTAACAGTCTGATTGCTGAAAAGAACAAGAAAAAAGGACTTTTGTGCAGAAGAACATAAAAATTCATATATAGAGATATGGTTTTCTTTTAATACATGAGAAGAAAAACAGTTTGGAGGATAGAAAAAAAAAAAAAGGAACTGTCTCTGAGATTATTGACTGAAAGGAAATGTCTGAGGACAGAGAAATACCTGAAGTTGCAGTATATTGTTGTCCCGCAGCTTATTTGCAGGTGATTGGTTTTAGAGTTTGAGAGAGTAAAATACAGAGTAGGCAAGCAAATAACATGGGAGATTAAAGGACTATTGCTTTCATGACTAACAGAAAATTACATTTCATGAGTTTTTACCTGATAAGGGGAAAATAAGTTATAGATCACCAAGAAGCTCAGAAATGAGTCAGAACAGTAGGTAAGAAGACATCAGAAGAAAATACTTTGATGGTAACTGACACCTAGAGGAGTGAGAAGGTATGGACCACCCAGAGATTTCATGAAAATTGGGAAGGGAAATTATTAGGGGTAGAACAAAGGGTAGTAATGAACTGCTCACTCAGGAACATAGGAAAATCCCTACCACAGGGCAAGATATTAATCTTCTTTATCACTTGTAGGAATTGGTATTTCTAAGAATAAAAAAGAAAAAAGGGAAAGGACACAATAGTTAGAAACCAATAATATAGAAATTGTTTAGAAGAGTGAACTCAAATTAGGTACCTTAGAAGCTTTAATTGAACTAATGACCAAGGATGTAGCACATGATCTTGACATCTTTGATGTTGTCCAAATTCTAAGTGCTCTACATCTGCTTTAGCCACTTTCCCTTCATGGTTATTGGAACAATTCACTACTGCCAAAACCCACTGTTAAAGAATATGAACAAACAGCTCTCCAAAGAAGCATTGCAAACTATTAATTACCAAAGGAAAAAGAATTCCAAATTACTAAAAAAAAATAAATGCAAAATAATATAATCCTAATATTTTCTAATATCAATACAAGTTGATATAATATAATGCAAGATGGCAAAAAATCGTAAAAAGATGGGAATAGTCAATACTAATAAGAAAGTAGGAACATAGGGACACTAGTACATTGTTGGTGGAGTTGCAAATCAATACAATCATTTTGGAAAGCCATTTAAAATTATGCAAAGTAACTAAAATGCCTAAAATGCCCAAATTATTTGACCCAGGCAGTCCACTACTATTCATATTCAGTGGAGACTACTGCTAAGAAAAAAGCTCCATATATACCAAAATATTTATAGCATTTTTGTGTATGATACAAAAGAACTAGAAACAAATGCCCATCAATTGGTGAGTTGTTAAACAAATCATGGTGCATGAATGTAATGAAAATTTGTGTTTTTTTTTTAAAAGAGAGATTAATACAGCAAAGAAAGAAAAATTATACATGAACCGATGCAAAGTAAGTTGAGCCAAGAACACAATATATACAAGATCTACAACAATATAAATGGACCAAAGGAAAAAATATGAAAATACACTCCTACCCCCATCCCTTTGCAGAGGTGAAAAGTTCAAGTATGATGCATGTTTTAGACATTTTTGATATACTGATTAGCTGTGCTGATTTTCCCCCCCTTTTTTGTTTTTAAAAAATATTCTTTGTTAAATAGGATACTTTCTGAGAGGGAAACTGAAGAAAATTATAGTGAAAGGGAAAAAATGACAAGTTTTATAAGCAAAAGTCTTCTTAAACTTTTTCCACTCGTGACCCCTTTTTATTCAATCCCATATTAAATCTAAATCAGCGTGTTTCTGACAGTTTTTGTGCATGTACTATGTAAAGTGCATGTTGTGTATTCAGAATCAAGGCTGCAGTAAAGTCACACAATGCAATATGGGCAAGCACTGCCAGAAATACCCAAGATTTATTCCACATTTAATTTTGAATTAATTTTTGATCATATTCAGAAACCTTTTACTGTTGCCAAATGTTTCATCATTGCCACATTCAGTTACATCACCCACAGTTTAAGAAGCTTTGAGACAGACAAATCAGAATATTGTTGTCAAAGGGCAAGGATACATACCAGCATTTCTGATTCTATTTCAATTGATCACCAAGACCTTACCTTGCCTCCTTTTATTCTATAAGATGATATTCAAGAGCTGACAAGTTCAGCCCATTTAAAATGAAGACTCCACCAGTGGCCTCACTTAGCCCCTTCGACCTTCCTGATTATAGAAAAAGCAATTATGTCAACAGCATAATGCTGTCCATTATTCATGAAACAGAATCCTTTATGCTCCAGCTGCCTAAGTGACACAGGGCTGTTTGTCAGTAACCTACCCTAATTTATCTGTGACTTATCTTAATCTTTCACAGCTTAGATATTTCCCTATTGAAATGTTCTCTGTACTGCAGGGCTTACTCAAATCTAGCTAATGTGAAGAGACCTAAATGCAACCTACCATAGAGGTACCAGGTTATTCTTTCCCCAAGCTCTTGAGCTGTGTACATTCCTGCCCCAGGAGAAGATCACTTAAAGCTTAAATCTGGTTTGGGGGTAAGACATTCCCTTAAAAAGTAGTAGAAAGGGACTTACTAAACAATATACATCATGTATAAGACAGCAATTTATTTCTTCACACAAAAGAAATGCTTTTAATCCAAGATTAAAGAGTGCAAAAGGATAAAGATTTAAACATAAGGTCATAATCTAAAACTACTATTATACTCTTCCAGAAGCTTGATATGTAACATGAAACATTTTGCAGGGATACTGCAGATGTAGTTCATATTCACAAACGCTGCACATTGTCTTCCTCAAGGTCTTCTGATAAGCTTGGCCAGAGCGTCAGCTCTTCCTTTTATTGGTGGCTGGCTTCTCCAAGAATTAGCATAACTGCATAGCTCCTCTAATGAAGTTGTTACTAATTTTGGGACCCCAAAGTTCTCCATTTCCAAAAACTGCAAAGCTAGAAAGTCCATCTCAATATTAATATTCAATGTCTGCTGCCAATGGCCCAAGATTCAGGCTAAAGTTCAAACTGAGCCCCAGGTACAAGAAATCATCATTTTCATCAGGGTGGGCAAAATTGCCCCTGTACTTTATCCTAGGAAGATTCAGGAAAAAAAAGTTCCATGCTACAAATGTCAGAAGCAAGAAGGAAGAAAGGATCTGAAGGGCAAAGTTATTTCTTCTAAAGTTTCCTGAATGAGAAATGCTTCCTGACTCAGTGGCCCATCTTTTCTTAATCAACCCTTCCCCTGCTACCAACATGGAGACTTAAGGGACTGCTGCAACATCCCACTGGGCCAAGTCTTTCAAAATAAGAGCAAACCCCAAGTTTATGGAAAACTCCAGTGCATTCTCCTATGGATTATATTCTAGCCACAATCAATAAGAGGGTCCCTGAGAAAAGGGATGGGGAGATAATGGAGTTTGCATTGATTATATCCATTATACAGTGCCAAATGTAAGAATATATTTAAATGGCATATTAAAAATCACATAGAGGGTGCTGATACCAAAACCAGATAGGATCAAAACACAAAAAAGAAAATTATAGACCAATTTCCTTTAATTAATATTGATGCAAAAATCTTAAATAAAATATTAGCAAAGATAGTATAGCAAGTCATTCCCAGGATAATAAACCATGACCAAATTGGATTTATACCAGGAATGCAGAGCTGCTTCAGCACTAGGAAAACTATTAGCATAATTGACTATATCAATAACTAAACTAACTAAAATCATGATTATCTCAATAGATGCAGAAAAGCATTTGACAAAATCTAACACTCATTCCTATTCAAAAAAAAAAAAAAACACTAGAGAGTATAGGAATGAATGGAGTTTTTCTTAAAATGATCAGTAGCATCTATTTAAAACCATCAACAACCATCATATGTAATGGGGACAAACTAAACCATCCCCAGTAAGATTAGGGATAAAACAAGGTTACTCACTACCATCATTACTATTCAACATTGTATTAGAAATGTTAGTTTTGACAATAAGAAAAAGAGATTAAAGGAATTAGAATGGGTAATGAGGAAACCAAATTATCACTTTTTGCAGATGACATGATGGCATACTTAAAGAATCAATGAAAAAACTACCAAAAACAATTCACAACTTTAGCAAAGTCTCAGAATACAAAATAAATCCACATAAATCATCAGCATTTTTATATATTATCAGTAAAGTCCAGCAGCAAGAGATACAAAGAGAAATTCCATTTAAAATAACTTAGATAATATAAAATATTTAAGAGTCTATCTCCCAAGCCAAAATCAGGAATCATAATTATAAAACACTTTCCACATAAATAAAGGCAGATCTAATGAAATGCTAAAACATCAAGTGCTCATGGGCAGGCCAAACTAATATAATAAAAATGGCAATACTACCTAAATTAATCTACTTATTCAATGCCACATCAAACTCCCAAGAAATTATTTTGTAGATATAGAAAGATAAAGTTCATCTAAAAGAACAAAAGAAGAAGAATTTCAAGGGAATTAATGGAAAAAATGCAAATGAAGGTACTAGTCAATCAGTAGAATAGTTAGGACAAAATAGTCAATGATTATAGTAATCTCCTGTTTGACAAACCCAAAGACCCCAGCTTTTGGGAGAAGAACTCACTATTTGACAAAAAGTGCTGGAAAAATTGGAAATTAGTATGGCAGAAACTAGGCATTGACCCACCCCTAACACCATATACCAAGACAAGATCAAAAAGAGTTCATGATTTAGACATCAAGAGTGATATTGTAAGCAAATTAGAAGAACAAAGCATAGTTTATCTCTCAGATCTGTGGAGAAGGAAGGAATTTGTAGCCAGAGAAGAACTGGAATATACTACTGAATACAAAATAGATAATTTTAATTATATTAAAAGTTTTTTGTACAAACAAAATCAATGCAGATAAGATTAGAAGGGAAGCAATAACTGGAAAAAATTATATTTAAGGGTTCTGATAAAGACTTCATTTCTAAAATATAGAGAATTGACTCAAATTTATAAAAAATTTAAGTCATTCTCCAATTGGTAAATGATCAAAGGATATGAACAGAATTTTCAGGTGAAGAAATTGAAACCATTTCTAGTCATGAAAAAAAGTGCTTCAAATCACTATTGATCGGAGAAATACTAGAAAGACAACTCTGAGGTACTACTACATACCTCTCAGATTAGCTAAGATGACAGGAAAAAATAATGATGAATGTTGGAGGGGATGCGGGAAAACTGGGATACTAATACATTGTTTGTGGAGTTGTGAACTGAATTCAACCATTCTGGAGAGCAATTTGGAACAATGCCCAAAGGATTATCAAATTATGCATACCCTTTGATCCAGTAGGGTTTCCACTGGGCTTGTATCCCAAAGAGATCATAAAGGAGGGAAAGGGACTCACACATGCAAAAATGTTTGTGGCAGTCCTTTTTGTAATAATAAGAAACTGGAAACTGAGAGGATTCCCATCAATTGGAAAATGGCTAAATAAGTTAGGGTATATGAATGTTATAGAATATTAGTGTTCTATAAGAAACAACCAGCAGGATGATTTCAGAGAGGCCTGGAGAGACTTACATGAAGGTTAATAATTCACTTAGATTAATAATTATATTCACTTAGGTTAATATACATGTAATTATATGATATAATTAATAATTATATTCACTTAGATGAATAACTCAGTGAAGTGAGCAGAACCAGGAAATCATTGTACATGGCAACAAGATTATATGATCAATCTTGATGCACATGGCTCTCTTCAACAAGATGATTGAGGGAAGCTCCAATGATCTTGTGATGAAATGAACTATCTACACCCAGAGAGAGAACTATGGGAATTGAGTGGATCACAACATAGCGTTTTTATTCTTTGCTGTTGTTGTTTGCTTGCATTTTGTTTTTTCTCTTTTTCCTTTTTTGATCCAGTTTTTCTTATGTAGCACGATAATTGTAGAAATATATAGAGAAAAATTGCACATGTTCAACATATATTGGATTATTTGCTATCTAGGGGAGGGGTGGGGGGAAGGAGGGGAAAAATTTGGAACACAAGGTTTGCAAGAGTCAACGTTGAAAAATTATCCATGAATATGTTTTGAAAATAAAAAGCTTTAATAAAATTTAAAAGAAAAAAAATTTTTAAGTGACATGGGGGATGGACAAGCAGGAACAAATTTACAACAAATTAATTTTAGAAGCCACAACTCAAAAGTACAAATTAACTTTTTTAAAAAGTCCATCATAAAATATCATATTCCCTAAACTCTTGTCTTTTGCAGCTACACACACACACACACACACACACACACACACACACAGCACTCAACACCTCTTTTTAACCTCTCAAAGCTCCTTCATTGATCTTCTCCATAATAACAACCACAACAATAACAATGATAATAGTCTGTATATATTGCTTTAAACTCTGCAAAGCACTTTACAAATAGTATCTCATTTTATTCTCACAACCAATGAGAGTCACCCAGGATGAGTAAACATGGAAAGATTGCAATCTCTCTCATTAGAAAGGACTCCTAAATCTCTATGGCTGGGAGAAATTCTCCAGAAAATGAGATCCCAAATCTATTTAAATACTTTAAATTTAATGTAAACTTGAAGTACTAACATCTCTGTGGGTCTTATGTACCTGAGGACTGGTATTAACTAAAGTATAGAACATCTGACCTTTAGCACTTTCCCAAATGTTCCCAAATGTGTCTGTCCAACACAGTTGCAGCCAACATCTCAAGAGCACTGTGGTCACCTACTTGTCAATCTATAGCTCCTCCTTCTGGACCTCTGTCCTCATGGCTCCCTTCACTTCAGGAGTATTATCTTCTTCAGTACTCTCCTCCAGTAAATTCTATCCTCATAATCCTTTTGAGAAAATACCTATGCCAGTCATAGTTACGCCAGTTGATGATTCTGAAATTTGCTTCCATTCAGCTTCCTTCTATTTCTTATGTTCCCCCAGAAGCTCCAGAGGAGGGAGGTTCACAGGTTGTGTTCATTACATTATTTTCAGCTTTTTCAATGTATATTAATCAATTATGCTATTTCTTTTGGGGGGATTAAATATATAATTTTATATGGGCAATTCTCTAGAAGTTACTGAAGGAAACTATTATAATGTTAAAACAAAAACAAAAATTTATTTTTATAAAAAGAATGTAAGCTCCTTGAGGTCAGGGACTTATTTTTTGTGTACACACACACATGCGCACGTTATGGGAGCCACCTGCTACTGGGTACTGGGTATTATGGGACTCACCTGGTAGTGACTGCTGGGGATCTAATTCTGACCAGCAGACTAGATCCTTCCATGTGAGAGGATGATAAGGAGATGGAGAGGCAGTTGAATTCTCTGACCTTTCTCCTCTTCCCTCTTGACATCAATTTATTTCATTCCCAATTTACAAGCAACATCTGTGCAAGTAAAAGTTGGTTTGTAATTCCTTCAAGTGTGTTATGGTTCACAGCTGTGAGAGTTTTCAGAAAACCAACCCACCCTTTAATGTACAGTCCCCTTTAACTCTTTACAGGCTTTCTGGGATTCACACTTGTCATAGTCTTCAACATATATACATACACAAACACTATGCTCAGCATCAATAACATATCTATGTATTTAGATAGATAGATAATTGTGATGACTGCATATTTTAAAATCAGCTGGAGTCAGGAATTCAGGTTAAGGAAAAATCTTCTATCTTTATTCTTTGTGGAGGTGAAGGGGGATGGTGATCACAATGTGAACAGCCTTTACAGGAACCCAGCCAGCAGTCTCTCTCTGCCTCTCTTCCTGCCCCTCTGCCTTCACCCAGCAAAATCGTCCATAGGTCATTTCCTATACAACACATCAGAACTTGCACAAAGAGTGGGCGGGGGCCATTCTTTCTCCAAGCATATATATTAATAGAATATGGTCCAATTACTATTTAGCCTCACGTGCTTGGGACCTCAGTGCATCAACTCGAGTTTCAGCCCATTACAGATAATATATAGAGATAGATATGTTATTGATGCTTAGCATAGTATTTGGCACATAGTAAGCACTTAATAAAAAGCTTTATCATATCACCCTGTGAGCATCCAATTTTCTCTTCCTACTAAACAATTCCTTCAATCGAATCCTTTATAGCAGGTGTTCTTCAGTATTCCTCACTGGTTGTAGTCACAGCCTCTAAAATTCACCACATCTCTCCATCACCCTCTGTGTAATGATGATCTTTAGTTGTCTGGAGAAATAATATCAGTGAAATACTTGTATTGAAAAACAGGGGTCTTTGTTGTACTTGAAGGTTTGGAGTCAATAAATCCTTTTCAATTTCCCAAAAGCAATCTAGCACCTCTCTGCCCTTCCTTTTCAACTCTAAGTCCCAGCTCATTGTCTATATTGCCGGTTCCAAATCTATAAGTGGTACAAAATGTCCGTTTAGTTGTTTGTTGAAATCTGGGCAATAGACACTCTTCAGTTAGTTGGTCTTTTTTTTTTTTTGGGGGGGGGGGTTGGGAGCACCTCAAACAAAGATTACAAACCTTGTCTAGGAGCTCTGCAAAGCCTCAAAACCTAATGCAATTAGCATGTCCTTGGCTTCGATATGATCAAAGCATCTCACCTAAACCTGGCCTCTGTTTTGAATCTCTTCCTATGGAAGTGACAACAATAAGCCTAAGATTTCATGTTTTCTACATCTTTCAATTTAGTTGTGAAATGAGAAAAACTATTTCACTGGGGAATATTATTTATGAAAACTTGTCACTTTCCTATTAAAATCCTCTCAACCTGTGTCTCAGTGAACCTCAAAGACTTTGGATAGCTACTAGATGAGAGATAGAGGTGTCAGGGATTGTTAATGCTGTCCTAATCATTTCTTGATATCAGCCTGAAATGTTTCCCCCCCAAAAAAAACCCTTTGGTATTTTTCCCCTGATGACAGTTTGGGGTAGTAGAGAACCCTAGACATGAAACCAGAAAGGTGTGGGTCTAAGACTCTTGCTCTTTATATAGCCCTGAGATAGTACCTGTAACTTTTTTTTCCTCAATGACTCAATGGCCTCTAAAATCCCTTCCAGCTTTGCATCTCTGATCCTGTAATGCCACAGGCTTCCATCTTCCTTTATGCACCTTGTCCAGGGAGAGGCCCCTGGAAGCTGCCTCAAAACAGATCTCATGCCCTTGATCTGGCCCGGCGGCCCTTCTTGGCTATGTTCTCTTTAGAGTTGTTTCTGCTTCTTTTGCAAATACCTCAGGATCTGAACCATTGGGGTCCCTGAAGCAGGAAACCAGCAACTCCTTCACTTGCCATCTGCATCTGCTTGCCAGCCCCACCTCCCACCTCTTTCTCTGGGAAGTAAGCTCAAATTTGCTACTGAAAAGACATGACTAATTGTTTTCTGGCTGATTTCCCCATCTTTGGGAATCTATTTTTTCTACTTGATCGAAGATAGTGGAATTGCATGTACAAAATGTGTGGAAGTTGCCAAAATTCTGGATCGAGGTAAGAAAAATCATGCTAATCCTTAGAAGGCCCCAGAGTGGAGTTAATTGCTTCCCGCAGAGCTGGTAAATTCTCCTCAAAGGCTAGATTTGCAAGTATGCTGGAGAAGGAGGGCGGGGAGCTTTATCATATTAGAGACTGACTCGTTAGCCTTCAGTTGTTGTTCAATCACATCCTACACTTCACGACCCTGAAGACCATGCTGCATAGTGTTTTCTTGGCAAAGATACCAGAGTATCCATTTCTTTCTCCAGTAGATTAAGGCAAACAGGGTTATGTGACTCCAGGATCACAGAACCAGTAAGCATCTGAGCTTGGATTTGAACCCATGTCTTGGCTCCAAGCCCAAGGTTTTATCCACTGAGCCACTCATCTGCCTCAGTACCTCCTGAGATCCTTTTAAATTTTGATCAGACTGATTCTCCTGCCCCTTTTAGCTCTTCCTTTTTGGAGAGCCTTATGCTTTTCCTTTTATACCATCCACCCTAGAACACATTTCCCAGTAGTCCATTCTGTCCCTTCCTTGCCCACTCTAACAAGGCTCAAGTCCTCAAGTCCCGCAGCTCCGCTCCCCCACATCGAATCATACATCTTCCATATTTAGACTGAGCCCTGAATCTCAATCCCTCTGCTCCAGTCACACCTCAAACTAGTCATTCTCTAGATCCTCCCCCTCAACCAAGGCAGGCAACATTCCTCCAGGCATCTCCTCTACTTCCTCAATCTCTCACACGAGCTAGGCTTTCCCCTCTTAGACTTGACCCTGCCCCTCTCCTCCGCTCTGAACTCCAATATTGTCACGGTCTATTTACCCTGATTAAAAGTACCAGAAAACAATCCCCGTCAAAAATAAATAAAATAAAAACCCCTGTGAGATTTAAGATATGGCAACTCAGTAGACACTAGGGTCCCAGAGACGAGCAAAACAACAAAGGATCCAGATGGTTCCTTCAGTCCTTTAATTGTGTTATCTTTTTGTTGGAAATTCCCCCAGAACACAAATCTTGAAAAGTACAATACCTTCAAAACTACGTGGGAATTTATTTTAGACTAGTCTTCAACTTCGCAAGCCGGAGAAAGTCTGACCCCAAAAAGCCTGCCCTGCCTCTTTACCGCCCTCCCCCTCGTTTATCTATCACTCCCTTTACTTCCCAGAGGTCGGGTTTTACAGAGAAAGCTAGTTTTCTTTCAGTTTCACTTCTTTTTCTGCTTCCGTTTGGGGAGTAGTTTGCTATATAGTGAAATCTCAGAAATTCCCAAAGCTCCGAAGCAGAGACATCGGGACTAACAGTCTAGAAGGAGAAGAGGAAAACGAGAGCCGAGAAAATCGCAGTTACTCTGCTTAGGTAAGCGGGAACTGATAAGGATTTATCCGGGATGCTCTCTTGCAATTCTAGTGGCGCTCACCAGTGTTCCCTGGCGCACGGGGCTCCGCCGGGGCGCACCGGGCTCTGCCGGAGCCCCCGGGTTCTGTGGCGCACGGGGCTCCGCCGCTGGTCAGTCGGTCCCCTCAGCTTCTTTGAGCTGCTCGATTCCTCAGCTAGAGCGTCCTCGCTCTCGTCCAGCTAGCCGAGGATTCCCTAATGCTCGAGGATCACGGGCTACGAGTTGCCGGTACTGTTCTCCTAGCGGCCACTGCCTATGTCCTAAGTCGCCTTTTCGGTTTTATCCTCTCTACTGTAAATCCCGGCTAAACTGCAAGATCTTTAAGGACCGGGACCGTGGTCGCTTCTGTCTGTATCCCTCACTCTTAGCCCGGTAGTTGGCACTTAATTAATGCTTGTTGGTTGATTAATAAATCAGAGTTTCCCGGGAAACGACCAGCACCAAATGAAAACTGAATTATCTAATCGAGAACGTTAGAGATCAGCCAAGTGGACATCTTGAAGGAAGCGGCAGATAGTATCAAATGACTGCTGCAAGTATCTGATCCCTCTATTTCATGGACTTTTTATAATCTTCCCTCATCTCCCCTGATTTTTTACAACTTTAGTGATTTAGGAGATGTTTCCTTCCTTCTGATTTTCTTGCTCACTAATTAAATCTTTATTGTATAGGCTTGGATCTTAGGGATCTTAAGAGAGATTCTTAACCTGGGATCTTTTAGGGGTACTGTGATCTTGGATGGGGGAACAATTACATTTTCATTTCAATAGAATTGGTTTCCTTTGAAATCCTATTTTATTTTGCACACTAGAAAACATTATTATGTGGAGGGGTCCATAGGCTTCCCCAGACTGTCCTAGGGATCCATGACACAAAAAGGCTAAGAACTCCTGTTCTCTCAATCAATAAATTTACCTATTAAGTGCTACTGGATGCCAGGCACTGTGCTAAGCAGGGAAAACACCAAAAGATCTTTAAACAGTGAAAAGGCTTCAGCATATTGGGGAGAGGGGACAGAGTAGAGAAGACGTTGCAACAAAATGTGGCCAAAACCCAGTGCAGTTCTCTCGAGGATGCTCAGGATAGAGCTGCTTTAGATTACTGCAGTGAGAAAATTGTTCACTTTATATGGGGAATAATAACTAGCATGTCTGTAAAATAACTAGCATGATTATGGCACTTTAGGCTTCATAAAACACTTCACAAAAACTCTTAAGAGGTAGGTACTATTAATTGTCCCTATTTCTACAGATGGGGAAGCTAAGGCAAACAGATGAAACAACTTCCCCAGGCTAAGTATCTGAACTGTATTTGAACTCAGGTCTTCCTTACTTCTCTTTCAGGGATACTACAAAAAACTAATGAGATTTATCAAATTCTTAGCACAGTGCATGGCACATAGTAGCTGTTCTATAAATGTCATTTTGTTGTTATTTTATATGGTGGGGAAATGACATTATAAATAGCCAAATGGCCCTTGGGAAAAAAAAGGTCCCCCACCCTAAAGCAATATAGACTGTTCTCCTTTTTGTGTTCATTTCTGAGTCATCTCAATATCATGGACAGCATCTTTCCAAGATACTCTAATCTAAGTACTCTAGTCTACCAGTCTACTTGGTTATTCCTTCTTGGCTGTTTTTCTTCAATCTCTTTTGTGCTGTAGGAATTGTAGGAACAGCTCTCCAGTGCTGTAGGGGTTGTCTGGTAGGTCTCATCCTCTGCAATGGATCCTTCCATTGAGAACAGGGATTCACTTTTATGCATCCTGGACTCAGTAACAGTCTGGTAACGCCTTAGATCATGTTATTAAATGCATAAATATACATATTTTACCAAAAAAGGGCAATTTTTGTATGAGATAGTTATTGAAATGATTTTCCCATCCAGTTTCATAAGCTCTTCTGCACATTCTTAGGAGGCCATAGACCCCAGGTGAGGAATGCTTGATTTAGGCTCTGGGCTAAATAAAGGCTTATTCTTTAATGATCACATATCTATCTTTGTGCTTTGATATTAATAATGAGAAGGCAGCTCTTTTTCTTAGACATTCTTTTCTCCCAGAGCAATTCAGTCATTATTACATGTGTAACAGCCACCCACTTGTTGAATGAAAAAATGAAGGAAGGAAAGAACTAAGGCAAAATCAATATGCAAAGTAAATATTTTCCCATTAATTCCCGTAAGGGCCCTATTGTGTGTCCTTAGTTATTTTCATTAACTATTAGAGAGGATGGTGATGAGAGAGAATAAGGGAATCTCTTGGTGCTGTACTCTCAGAACTGCTAGGGCAGAAGTCCTTTACCTGGGGTCCACACTTTTTTTGTTTAATATTTTGAATGCTCTATTGTGATATATTTTTTTCTTTGTAATTGTGTTTTATTTTATGCATTTTAAAGCATTACTCTGAGTCTATAGTTTTTAACAGAATAATAGTAACAACACCATTTCCCTAAAATAGATCATTCTGGTTAAAAGTGAACAAAAAAGGATACTGCTGTTCATGAGTTTAACCAGTACATTCCTCCTCTGAGTTTGATTAATGTCCTTATCAATTTCAGGCACTCTGGGTTTCTCCTTGAGTCACTCAAGCCCCTCCTTTGAGAAACAGGTCAGGCCTTCTGTAAAAATTAAGCAAAAAGACTTCAGGACAGGACTTCATCTCCTTAGAATTTGATCAAACATAGATTAGGTTTTCTATTCATGTAAGACTAAGGAATTTAGGACAGGATACTATCCTAATACTATTTCCTCATTAAAAAAAAAATAGTAATCCTTAATAGATATGCTTCCAGATTACTAACAATCTTTATGACCTTAAATAAATTATTGAACTTCACTGGGACTCATTTTCCTCATATGTACTGAGAGTGGTTTGGGTTATATATGTTATAAGGCTCCTTCTGGGTTTCAATTGCATAATGCTGTGGTTCAGATTCACACGAATTGAGAGTAATTAAGTACACATCACTGTTTTCTCTTGCATATTGGATTTGAAGACACAGGAGCTAAATATTTGGGCTGATTAGATCAGAAAAGTCTCTGGTTCTTAAGGGAGACAAGAGGCTCCTGTTATATAGATGGAGAGAATCACAAATAGCAGGAGAGCAGTCCAGATGATGAAGACAATACAGCCTCACCCAGTAGAGCATCTATATTCCCTGGGAAAGACTCTGTTCCCATATATTATGCACATTTTGGATACAAAACCTACATTTGCTGGGAAAGACTCTTTCCCATACATTATGCACCTTTTGGATGTGGAGGAGAAGGAAGAGGTGGGAGGGAATAGGAAGAGAAGGAAGTGCTGCTTCTCTTCCTAGAAGGGTTAAGCCACAAGGAAGCCTCAGCCCCAGAGTCCAGCTCTGGGGGAGGGGGAGGAGGGAAAGGTTGGATAACCTGGGATCCTGGGTCCTCCTTCTGGAAAAGAGATGGCTTTGGAGGCCAGGAGCACCCTGCAGAGGGCCGCGAGGTGGGGCAGATGCTCCCTGCACCTCCAAAGGAGTAGGAAGAAGAGAGTCATTCAGAGGGTCAGCTTCTTTCTCCATTTCCTCCACAATAGACTTAGCCAGCAACATCCTGCAAGTTAAAAAAAAAAAAAAACTGGGTTCTGGGAAAGGGCCATGAAGTCCTGGACATAAGGAATTTCCATCCATTTCCCTTGTTTCTTGCAAAACAAGTCCAATTCTCTAATAGTGGTGAAACTGATAGAGCCATTAATTGGCCATGGCCTCATGGTTGTCTAACTTATAGTGAGGCCACACAGTATTACAAAAATGGACGAGCCTTTTCGACTTTAAGTCTTTTAAGCCAAATTTGTTCCTATTTCTCAAGAGAGAGCCCAATGGAGAATCTCTAGGGACAGAAGAGAAAAACTGACCCATTTTTGCCCCAAGCCCGAACAACTTTGCAATTCTATAGTGTAACCTTTCTAGATGTCTCAGGAAAGGTGTCAATGAAAGGCCCTCTGTAAGAAGACAATTCATCCAAACAAAAAAAAGAAAAAAACACAACAGGATTTCGTCCCCACAGCGTCCTATGGGTGACTAATTTCCTCAACCAGACCCCCAGAGTCTGTCAGTAGCTTAGGTTTTAACCCCGGGGAACCAGAGCTGCCCCTCACTATAGAAGAAATTATGGTGGGCTTCTTACCTCAGTAACAAGACATCCCCATACAGGGCCACCAAATGATGAGGCATGGATCGTGGCAGGAAAATGGGTTGGTCTCCTAGTTCTCCAGAACACCAAGTTAGGGTGGGTTCGCAGCAAGAAATGCTACACAAAAAGCTGTGATAAGAAAAGGCACTTTATTAAAGAGAGAGACACCAAGATGTTCACTTAGTGGGCAATGTCAAAGAATTGCCAAGAGACATTTTCTCAGGGCTTACTTTTATACAGAAACAAAACAATTTGGGTTTTGCATCCAAAAGATGCATAATGTGTGGGAAGAGAGTCTTTCCCAGTGAATGTAGGTTTTACATCCAAAAGGTACATAATGTATGGGAATAGAGTCTTTCCCAGGGAATATAGATGTTCTTCTTGGTGAGGCTGTATTGTCCTCATCACTGTGGATGTTGTATCTTGGCTCAAGATTTAGAAATAACAATTGTGCATCTCAGTGCCTATTTGACCAGACTTTCCATTTGCAGATAACATACTACTTTTTTAAAAATGGCCCCTGATGTCCAAATGCCAGCCCCAGTGTGTCTGATTGAGAACATAAAAGGAAAACTGATAGTGAATCAGCAATCACTGAAGATTCTTTCTTCAATACCTGAGCCTATGGTGGTAGTGGCTATTGTGGGTCTGTATCGCACTGGCAAATCCTACCTGATGAATAAACTGGCAAGGCAAAAATCAGGTACGTGCAATCAATAAAGTAATGGTAGGTATGGTTACTCCTTTAACACATAACTGTACATTATCTATTTTGATGTTTTCTCTTTGACAAGGAGGGATAGACCTAGAAAAGCAAGGCTGTAATGTCCAGACTAGCTCTCTGGAGGACTTTGGGATTAGCCCGGGTCCTTGGTTTTAGTGGAAGAGTGAAGGAAACAGGTGAGTTGCCACTGGCTGGCAAAGATGGAGTCTGGAATCTGGCATCTTCTCTTGTGTCTGTGGCTGAGAGCTGTGGCTGAGAAATCGCTCTGAGTCTGAGACTCCCTTTAAATACTCCAGTATATTACATCACTACCTCACACTGTAAGACATTACATCACCATATTACCCTAAATACATGCCAACTAGATTGATTACATTATTACATTACATTAAGTACATGCTTAGAGAATCATTAGCTCACATTGATAGGTACTTCAACTATAAATACCCTGCTGTCCTAGATTTAAATATACCTTTTCAGAGTTCCTGCCTTCTACAACCTCTGCTTTAGACCCCTTAGGGTAATCTGGAAGGCAAAGAAGAAGTTTCCTCCACTTTGAAAGTATATTAGAGGTAGGCTTTGAAGCCAGATTTTCCTGACTTGAGCCTCATACCTTGTGATCTATGTCATGCTGACTGAGTTTCCTCTTAGAACAAGATAAGATGCCCTTTGGAAATGGAGTAATTGTGACAGTGATTTATATGAGCATTCTAATAAACTTTATGACTGAGGTGGTGTGACACTGAGGGAAAAGCAAAGGGAATCAAAGAATCTGGGCTCAGACCTAATTTTAATATTTACTTATTAGCTAAATTGGGCATATCACTTGATCCCTCTGACTTTACCTGCAAAGTGAAAGCATGAAACTGTATGATCTCAAAACTCCTTTTTGGCTCTGTCTAGGATCCTGTAACTTATCTACTTTTCCAAGCATATTTACACTATTCCTCTGGTCTAGAATTTAGGCAAACTGGACAAATGATTATTTTCCAACATCTATTTCTGTGTCTTTACTGACACTATGCTCTTTTTCCTCCTGGCCATATTTCCACAGGTTAAAATCCTACTTAATCTTTAAAGGCCAGTTTAGATGTCCCTGTTCTTTTCTGAAGAGATCCCAGCACCTTTAACTAAGAAATGAAATTTTCTTCCTTTGAATTCCTTTTACATTTTATGCTAGCCTAAGGCATATTTCATTTCTTAACCAAACCATAGTTTTCTACACATATCTTATATTTCTTAAGAAGGTATAAGTTCTTGAGATCATGTCCTGTTTATCACTATATTACTCATAACTTCTAGGAAAGTACCTTGCACAAAGTAAATGTTCAGTAAAACTAAGCTAAATAAATGAAAAGACTGACTTGCTGATACATGGATGGATGGATGGATGGATGGATGGATGGATGGATGGATAGATGGATAGATGGATAGATGGATGGATGGATAGATGGATGGATAGATGGATGGATGGATAGATAGATGGATGGATGGATGGATGGATGAACAGGAAATCATTAAGGGAAAACTTCCTAGATATCTCTACTGGTTTCCAAAGCACAAAAAATGTCCCTACTTTCAGTGATCAGACAACTTGTCTATTTTGTATTTTTCTGGTGATAATTTAAAAATTGGAACTACAGTACTAATTCTGTTATATGTAATCTCCTTTCTTCTTCACTATGGGAAAGTAGCCAATTTTCTTGCAGGGAATGATTAACATTATACACAGCTGTACCAATCCCTAAGATACTCATCAAACATGGGGATTCACAGGTTACTCCATGTTTATCTCTCCACATTCTTGTGCAGGCTTCTCCCTTGGATCCACAGTACAGTCTCACACCAAGGGCATCTGGATGTGGTGTGTCCCTCATCCCAAGAAGCCAAAGCACATCCTCGTTCTCCTGGACACTGAGGGGCTGGGTGATGTGGAGAAGGTAAGAAGGGGATGGGGGAGAAGGGGAGGACTGTTCATGACTGAAAATGAAAGATAATACATTAGTACTATTATAAATGTTAGACCTGCAAAAACCCAAGAGAACTGGATTTTCACCTAGTATACAGATATGTTAATCTAGGAACTGCTATGAGGGGTTGAAAAGTATCATGTAATAATGCCAAGAAATATATTCTGATTTCTAGGGTGACAACAAGAATGACATATGGATTTTTTCCCTGGCTGTGCTACTGAGCAGCACCTTTGTCTTTAACAGCATGGGTACTATCAACCAGCAGGCCATGGACCAGCTGCAGTATCCTTCCTGTGATTTGGGGGAAGAATACAGTTGGGGAAGGGAGGAGGGGAGAGTTTTCACTCTCTCCAGATTTCTCTTTGATGCCCATGTTCTGTTCTTCATGTTCTAAAGACAAATATAAGAGTGTGTGTATGTGTGTTTGTGCATATGATGTATATGTGCATATACATGTGTGTGTGTCACAAATTCTAAAAAAAATGCTCATGGTTCATGATTTAAAAAAAAAAGTAAAAAGTTGGTTCAGGGACAAAGAGAAGTAAAAGATTTCAGAGAATTGAATTGTAGAATAAAAGCTGGTGCTTATTTTCTGCAATATTTCCTTAATTAATTAATTCCCTAGCTTTGTTACTGAGCTGGCACACAGGATCAAGAGCAAATCTGACCTCACCTGTGATGAAATAGAAAACTCCTCAGAATTTGTGAGCTTCTTTCCAGACTTTGTGTGGACCGTGCGTGATTTCACTTTGGAGTTGGAAGCTGATGGGAACCCTATTACATCTGACGAATACTTGGACATCGCACTGAAGCCTAAGAAAGGTTCCAGGGTTTGAGAGTTGGGCAGTGATGTAGGGAGTAAAAACCGGGGCGGGGAATCTTCTCTAGAATTTATTTTATATTCTGAACATATCTTTCTCTAGTTGTGGTTCCCTACCTATTTGGAGACAAAGAAAGTATTCCATTTTGGCTGAAATCTACTCTACTGATTTCAGTGAAAAACTGAACCCCTCTCCTATCTTTGGAAAAAAAGATTTGTTCCTTTTTTCACCATTATTATCATTATCATCATTGTCAACAACAAGCCTTTATTTTGCATCTTTAATTTGCCAAATGTTGTGCTAGAAAAGGGGGAATACAATCCTACCTTCAAAGAACTCACATTCTAATGGGGGAGTCAACATGCAAAGACCTAAGCAAAAATAAGCTAATTTCAGCCCAAATATAGGTCCCTAAAAGGAAACATAATTTTAGATAGCATGTCTAAAGTCCAGGTTTCATTCTATATTATAAGACTCCTCCTTCCCTTCCTCAGGTAAACCTGAAGAAGTTAAAATGTTCAATCTACCTCGTCAGTGTATCCGCCAGTTCTTCCCCAGGAAGAAATGCTTTATCTTTGACCGACCCACGCACAGAAAGAAGCTTGCCCAGCTGGAGAAACTTCATGACAATGAACTGGATCCTGAATTTGTGGGACAAGTTGAAAGCTTCTGCTCCTATATCTTCAATAACTCCAATGTGAAAACTCTCCAGGGAGGCATCAAAGTCAATGGACCCCGTGAGTCCTTTCTCCCTCTTCTTCATCCTTCTAGTATTTTTCTTCTGCTGTTTTTAAGAGAATATAAAAAGAAAAAGTAAGAGAGAACCCTCTGAGAGAGCCTCTGACAAAGATATAATCTGCTAGATTACATAACAAAAGACTTTTCCAGTTTCTTGTCTCTCATCCACTTTGACCATTATGGACATTTCTGACTCCTATGTCAGAAAATCTCTAAAAGGTTTAATAAATTGCTTGTAACATAATAAAAATAGCTTTAAAAAGCTAACCTGAAAACCTTCAGTACTACCCTCATGCCCAATTCTTTATGAATGATACAATAATTAATTTATATACCATTTATAGCTATTATATAATTACATAATAATTTATAGCTATTAGCATGATATATTCTGACCATTCCCAAAAGAGGAAATATAGTTATTTTTTAAATGGTCAGAACTACCCTGTTTACCTTTTTCTATTCTATCCATTGCTTCTCATCATTACCATTTTGGATACATCTTGCTCCCGTATCAAGAAATTTCCTGAAAGTTTCACAAAATCATAAAGTATTTGACTTGGAAAGGGCTAATTTGGAAATCTATTCTATGCCCAATGGTGCAATAATTAAAATGAATGAAAAGTCAAGTGAACATACCCAATATTTACCATGATACATTCTGACATCTTCTGTTTTGTTTTCTCCAAAGGTCTAGAGCACCTGGTCCTGACCTATGTTGAGGCCATCACCAGTGGAGATATGCCCTGTATGGAAAATGCAGTCCTGGCACTGGCTCAAATAGAGAACTCAGCCGCAGTAAAAAGGGCTCTTACATACTATGAAGAGACAATGAAAAAAAGAGTCCAGTTCCCCACAGAAACCCTTCAGGAGTTGTTGGATATACATACAACCTGTGAGAAAGAAGCCATTGAAATTTTCATCAAGTATTCTTTCAAGGATGTGGACCAGAAATTCCAGAAAGAATTGGCGGTACCTTGGCTACTCCTATTTATTGGGGAAAGAGGGAGTTTCCCCACGAAAGAGAGCAGACCTAGAAAGGAAAATGAGGTCCTTCTTAGAACAACAACTTACTGGACTCTAAAATTATGTCTTCAGTCATTCATGTGACTCTGAAAATTCATTTGCAACCTTCATTAAGTAAAAGAGTCACACGGCAATTGTTTTCTAAAAGATGTTGATTGACTATGATATTGTTATATGGTTATTAATTTTGAGAAATTGATGATTATACATGAAAAGATTTTGAAGACAGGCATTTATAGTCTAAGACAAAAATAATGAGGGAAAATGGCTTTAGGAAATTACATATGGTCCAGACTGATTTGCCCTCTTCCCATAATCTTCAAGATCTCTTAGGATAGGTATTACCAGAGAATCCTACAAAAGCAAATCTAGAACCAGAGTATAATCATGTTTGGAATGACTCTGAACATGCTTAGGTGGGAGGGGGGCAAGATTTTTTTAAAGGGTTTCTAGAAATTCTTACAAGTCCTTGATAAATTCTCTCAATTGTACCTTTTACACTCATTTCCTTTATATTGCTCAAAGAACCAGCTAGAAGCCAAGCGAGATGCCTTTTGTGATCAGAACCTGGATGAGTCTGCACAGCGGTGCAGAGCTTTGATTAAGGATATTTTCAGTCCTCTGGAGGAAGAAGTGAAGAAAGGCACCTTCTCTAAACCAGGAGGCTATGGTCTCTTTCTTCAGGAGAACAAGTTGCTGAAACAGAAGTATTATCAGCAGCCCAGGAAGGGGATACAGGTGAACCCTCCCATTAACAACTGAGTCAGGCTAGGAGTGGAAAGCAAACTTTAGGAGTCATTTTCAGGCACTGAGATGAACAGTAGTAATGCCAAATGGAATGGCCCACTGTCAAGGCCAGTGTCATGTGAACAGCCAACCTTTGACTTTGCTCCAACAACTTTATTTCCTTTTTTTCCTAATTTACTGTCTTCCCATTGCCAGGCTGAGGTGACTCTGCAGGAATACCTGATGTCCAAGGAAGATGTAAATGATGCAATACTGCAGGCAGATCAGTCACTCTCGACAAAGGAAAAGGATATTGAAGGTAAGAAATTCATGAAAGTGGTTCTAGATCATCTGGCAAGCCTTCCACAAATTACTTTAACGTGAGTTCTTGTTACCAAAACATTGTCGACAAGTATGTTGATCACTGTCTTGGAAAATGCTTGTAATCAATACCAAGAAGTTGTCATTTAAATTGAAATATTTCAATTTAACAAATTAACAAAAGCAGAATGCTGCTCTGGGAACTAGTTCTTTAATTTTCCCCAATTTTTCATTATCCTCAGTGGAGCGTATGAAATGTCAGGCCGCACAGGCTGCTGCAAAGCATTTGGAGGAAATGCAAAAGAAAAACGAGGAGATGATGAAGCAACAGGAAAAAAGCTACCAGGAACATATAAAGCAACTTACTGAAAAGATGGAAGCAGAAAGGAAGCAGTTGATAGCAGAGCAAGAGGCGGCCCTGGCTCTGAAACTCGAGGTTTGTAATCCATGAGTGCAAGCATATGAAGTAGTTTCTAATCTTTGAAATACTGTATTAAAAAAAAAAAAGATTCAAAGAACTTGAAGGGACCTCAGAGATAATCTAAGACATTCCCTCTGGTTGGAATAGACTTAATCATGATCTCATATAAATTCTCCATAGAGGAGGAGCCACCCACCACACTGGGTACTTTCTTTGACCTTTCTTGACAAAGACACTACTGAAGTATATAATGTGTCTACTGGTAATTGCTTACTCTTGCAACATGATCTTTTCAAATGAAACTCCTCTGATTAATAGCATACCTTATCCTTATTGTCAAGCAAATAATAATTGGTAATATACCTACTCATGTCCACTTCTCCTTTGCCCTTTGGGTGATCCTCAACTTTTCTAACCACTAGAGCAACTAATGAAACAAAGTGAATTTTGATTTCATAAACTACTCTGTCAGTTTATGAAATCAAAAACTACTCTTTTCAGACTTTCCTTCTATATTATCATTCCATTTTTATTAGAAATAAGAATTTTTATTTCAGACTTGCTCATTCCTTTCCTTATTTCCCTTTTCATTACTTTATTACTTTTTTATCTATAAGCTTCTTAAAAATCTGCTTATTTTTTTAAAAACTTATACATTTTATCTTATCTTAATCATTTCTCTTTCTCTTACGAAAGATCAAATGTCTATTTTACAGCATATATAATGACATACTTAAAGTATGCTAATATTTTTTGTTGAGAAATGATTTGTTTATAGACCAGGAACTCTCCCTAGACTATATCTGCTCTTCCTATTCCAGATTCTGCCAAGTTCTATCTAATTGGCAGGCTTTTGAAAAAGAAATTCTTTGAAGTCTCTATGGGTTTTGAATGCCATTTTCTGTATCCAGATAAAATGATCAAGTTTAAGGAATATTTAAATTTCTTCTGTGATTATTTCCTTCAATAATAAAGTATATATACACATATACTTTATATTATATAATATAGAGAGCATATATATAGTACATATACACTACATACCTTATAAGAATAGTGTATATAATTTATACAAATAAATGTATATATAATTTTCTGCTGCAATTATTTCCCTATAAGAATAATATATATATATATATTTATGTATTTTTATATTTACATATATCTACACATATAAATTTGTATATTTATATGTATACATGTAATTTCTATACATGTATACATAATTCTTGAATGGGAAATAATTACAATAGAAAGTTAAGCATTCCCTGAACTTGATCATATGTATAAAATAACGATATATAAATGTATGTGTATGTATAAATGCTATGTATAAAACTAAACATAATTGTTTTATTTTTCTTGACTTATAGTTTGGGGAAAATATGTACCATCATTTTTTCTTAAGTAACTTCATTTTCCTTTTTTTACACTTTAATCTTTCATCAATATGAAATCTGATAATGGTCTTTCTTGGAGGTGGAGTTTCTCATTTCCTCATGCTGAAATCCTATAAATACTTTCCACTTCTAGGTGTTGTCAGCTCTGATCTACTCTGTGTAATCATCTCTGCTTATATATACCTTCCTTATGGAATAGAATTTTGGTTTTTACCACAATATCCTGTAGAATTCCAATTAATCTAATGTTTGATGTCCTTGACCTGTCTTCCATTATCTTTATTTATAAAGAGTTGAACCTCAGATCTGGGATTGCTCTCCAATGTCTTGTTCATTATCTTTATTTTGTTCAACTCTCTTCATCTGGTCTTGTCCTGCTTCCCTGGATGTGTCTAATATTACATGATTCTGTATTCTTATTGGTTGCTCCTTTGTGTCTTCCTTTATTCTTCGTTCCCCTCCTTGGGGGCTCTTTCCTTTCTTCAGTTTGGTATTTATGTACATTGTTTGTTCTCCGTAAGTCTTCTCTCACTTCTGGTACAAATTTCTTTGTTTTTCCTTTCTTATCTTGGTCTGAGTGCTGAACCTGACACTACTCACTACATAGCTCCAAATGAGCCTAATAATCTCAATCTCTTCTTATCTTAGTTCCCTTATATATAAAATGGTCACATCATTTCCTTCACTGGGGTGTGATGAGCAAAGTGCTTTACAAATCTCCAGGTACTATGTAAGTGATGGACAATATTTGATATTATAGAACTAATTTGCATTGTTTTTATTTGATTTATTTCTCATCTGTTGGATAAACTTTGCCTTTAGCTCCTTGTCCTTCTATAGATTTTATTTACCACCTTGAGAGTCAGATGCCCCTGAATTTAAATTTGCCTTTCTTTCAGAGGGAGACTGGCATCTAGCCTATATTCTATTCTCTAACAACAGCTCCTGCCAGAGGCCCCAGGTCCATTAGCTATTGCAGATGCTGAGGTGAATGCTCAGCCTGGGTATTTCTGGCCTGCCTTCTCAGGCCACTGCCTTCTGTTGCCTCTTCAAAGCCTACCCTACCTCTCCTCTGTGCCCCAGGACAACCGGTGCCAGGAACTGTCAGTCTGGCCCCCTTTCCATTCCTTTTCATTCCAGTCCTAAGTCTTGGCAAACATTACACACAGGTCATTTAGTCTCTCTAGGACTGCTTATTTGGATAATATCAATAATATTCACAGAATTCTGTGTTGTCTCTTTTGTCTCCATTCTCTTAAATTCTATTTCTTTCTCTACAGGAACAGAGACGATTACTAAAAGAAGGATTCGAAAGTGAAATTCAACAGCTTCAAACACAAATCAAGTTTCTGAAAAACAACCGGAATCAGAAGAGCACAATGGACTGTATCATATGCTGAAGACTGAAGCCTTCTCCCTCTTATTCACCTTCAATAAAACTTGCAGAGGACTCAGGATCCCTACAATTGGGACATTTGTGACAGCTATTAGAAATACAAGACTTTTACAATATTGCAGGTAGAATTTAGTTTTCTGTCCAGTTTGAAAAACCTAATGATTTTCCCTAAAGATCTGTGATGATTTTAAAATAGGGAGAAAATTTGTGACTATTCTTTTGTATTTGATTTCTATAGAAACTAATGAGATTCTGAATAAGGAGGTGGGGTTGGTAAAGAAAGCCTGAGATAGGGATAAGATTACACCCTGAGGCAAGCAGAGAAAGGTACTAATGAGGATCAGTTCAACCTCTATTCAGGTCTTTGATATCTCTACCTTGCTGTGTCCAGTCAGAAATCCAAGGTATGTCAAATTCCCAAGGTTAAATTTCCTCTATAAATCTGTCTATGGCCCATAACCATCTTTGCTGGATTCCTTATGGGTTAGCCAGCCACAGTGCTCCTGTCCTTCTCCTTCTGCTTCCCCCAATGCCTTACTCTATTTCATATTTATAACTCCTGGTGTCTATTTTATTTCTTCATTTTGTCTGTAATCTCTTCTAAATAAATTTGGCTTTTGCCAAAGAGAACTGCCTTTATGAATTTGTCATTTGAATGAACTCCAATAATGTAATATTTTTGTGGTCCCTTGATTTTAGGAGGGCTTCTATTCTGGCAATAAGTCAGTGATTCTAGATCTTCTGGCTTTGGAGTCTGCCTCAGGAAACTCCCATAGATCAGACTCTGAGACAATAATTAATAAACCACTCCTCAATTCCTTGCTGACTGATAATCTTGTCAGGGAGAACCAAATTCAGAGACCACACCTCCATCCTACCTATGGGCCACAGAGTTAGTGTATCAATGATAGAAACCTGGATAAATGGCTCATTGCTTGTTTCTCTGCTAATTTCTTTTGGAATCTAGCCTGCTTGCAATTGGCATTACAATTACCATAAATTTTGCCCCTTGCCTTAGACATATGTTCAAGCCTGCAAATTCTTTTGAGATGCCTCATAACATAGTCTGTGACCCCAAACTTTTGGGGTCCCCTTTGCCAACCTAACATTTAATGACGTGGTATGGGCAGAGTCTGGCCTCCCCTGGCTTGATTCCCTCCTTATCAAGGTAAGCCTCCCATTTTTTCTCCCACAGTCATATAGTGAGACACCCCAAGCCACAGGGAAAAGGCTTGTCTGGGTTGTCATGAGCTCCACACTCAGCAAGTTTTCCTTGATTGGGGACACTCAGATTGGGAAATTCTTGCAATTTCCAGCAAAGTTCCTAGGGAACCTTTGCCACCCTTTCACCCTCTCTGGGATACCAGAGGAGACAGAAATGCTACAGGATAGCTTTTGGCAAAATTTTACGGCTTTTGGCAAAGATGGGACATTTTCATATCATTTTGTCTGTGTCTGCATCTCTGTGCAGAATGACTGTGTCATGTTTGTTCTGTGAGCTAGATTTTGCTACCTGGAAAGATTTAAAATATAACCAGCAAGAAAAAAAACCCTATATGCTATAGTGAAAATGCTAGGAAAATTTCTTTAAAAGTCTAACTTTTTTTCTGTGGACTTCAGCTCTGGCCAAGGTCGGGGCTACACCAAAAAAAAGTTAGCTAATTAAAATTAAAATAACATCTTAGCAGATTCTCAAAATTTTGAAAGCAATGATTAGGAAGTTTGGCAATTAGTCATTTTAAGATTGCAAGAAAAATTCTTGAAACATTGGGGATAATTTCAGGAATTTATCCCATTCTAAAAGAAAAGACAAGGAAAAACAAAGTAGATAAATAGCAACTTTTTGCTAACCCTTCCTTAACTCCTATCTTGTCTGCAGTTATCCTTCTGCTCCTTTGGGAAAGCATTCCAAAGGTATTAAGGGACTCTCTCCATTCCACTCCCTGAAGTGGTCCTGAGTGTATCTCAGTTGTGGGTATTGCTAGCAAGATCAATATAGCCCAAGTCCTTCTGTTTGCCAACCCCTCTCATCTCAGATCAGATTAAAACTCAAATTCTATCTCACCTGCAGAAATAGGGGAAGCAAAATCATGGGGACCCCACACAACCTTGCCCAAACACCTCTCCAACCCAGTTTTATGGGAGTGGGCATACCACCAACAGTCAGCATTCCTGAGCCCTGGCTCCTAAAACTACCATCAAAGTAGTATCCTGGCACCAGTTACCCCAGCTTTCAGCAAGTTCTGCCTTTGATAATGCTACCATTCTGGTCTAGCTGTACCTGATCTAAAATTATATTATAAAGCAGCAGTCACCAAAACTATTTGGTATTGGCTAAGAAATAGATTAGTGGATCAGTGGAAAAAGTTAGGTTCACAAGACAGAATAGTCAACTATAGCAATTTAGTATTTGACAAACCCAAAGATCCTAACTTTTGGGATAGGAATTCATTATTTGATAAAAAACTGCTGGGATAACTGGAAATTAGTATGGCAGAAATTTGGCATGGACCCACACTTAACACCATATACCAAGATAAGATCAAAATGGGCCCATGACCTAGGCATAAAGAACAAGATTATAAATAAATTAGAGGAGCATAGGATAGTTTATCTCTCAGACTTGTGGAGGAGAAAAAAATTTGTGACCAAAGATGAACTAGAGACCATTACTGATCACAAAATAGAACATTTTGATTATATCAAATTAAAAAGCCTTTGTACAAACAAAACTAATGCAAACAAGATTAGAAGGGAAGCAACAAATTGGGAAAACATCTTTACAGTTAAAGGTTCTGATAAAGGCCCATTTCCAAAATATATAAAGAACTGACCCTAATTTATAAGAAATCAAGCCATTCTCCAATTGATAAATGGTCAAAGGATATGAACAATTTTCATATGATGAAATTGAAACTATTACCACTCATATGAAAGAATGTTCCAAATCACTATTGATCAGAGAAATGCAAATTAAGACAACTCTGAGATACCACTACACACCTGTCAGATTGGCTAAGATGACAGGAAAAAATAATGATGAATGTTGGAGGGGATGTGGGAAAACTGGGACACTGATGCATTGTTGGTGGAGTTGTGAACGAATCCAGCCATTCTGGAGAGCAATCTGGAATTATGCCCAAAAAGTTATCAAACTGTGCATACCCTTTGATCCAGCAGTGTTACTACTGGGCTTATACCCCAAAGAGATACTAAAAAAGGGAAAGGGACCTGTATGTGCCAAAATGTTTGTGGCAGCCCTGTTTGTAGTGGCTAGAAACTGGAAAATGAATGGATGCCCATCAATTGGAGAATGGTTGGGTAAATTGTGATATATGAATGTTATGGAATATTATTGTTCTGTAAGCAATGACCAGCAGGATGAATACAGAGAGGCTTGGAGAGACTTACATGAACTGATGCTAAGTGAAATAAGCAGAACCAGGAGATCATTATACACTTCGACAATGATATTGTATGAGGATGTATTCTGATGGAAGTGGATTTCTTTGACAAAGAGATTTAACTGAGTTTCAATGGATAAATGATGGCCAGAAGCAGCTACACCCAAAGAAAGAACACTGGGAAATGAATATGAACTATTTGCATTTTTGATTTTCTTCCCGGTTATTTTTACCTTCTGAATCCAATTCTCCCTGTGCAACAAGAGAACAGTTCGGTTCTGCAAACATATATTGTATCTAGGATATACTGCAACATATCTAACATATATAGGACTGCTTGCCATCTAGGGGAGAAGGTGGAGGGAGAGAGGGGAAAAATCAAAACAGAAGCGTGTGCAAGGGATAATGTTGTAAAAAATTACCCTGGCATGGATTCTGTCAATATAAAGTTATTATTAAATAAAATAAAATTTTAAAAAAAGATAATTCTACTATTCTCTGTCTCAATTGTGGGTATGTATTAGCTATGTAATTTATGGCAAATTATTTTATTTCTGCCCAATTTTCTGATTAGTAAAGAGAAATACTAGTTGTTGTGAAGACCACATGATTGATTGCAAAAGTGCTTAGCATAAAATATACTACATAAATGTTTAACTGACTTATTGGATATAATTGCTTTATATTTGGTGACTTTATGGGTTTTTTTTTTTTAATGTGACCAACAAATAAATGATTTCTATGTGTATGTAAAGTAATTTGGAAATGTCTGAGATATGATAGTTAAAGCAATTTTAAAGGAGCTCTAATTAAGGCCCACTAAAGGGACATATAAAATGTAATCTATTTGCATTGATGGTGTTAATAGAAGAGTTTGAGGAAAACAGAAAAGCAGTTTGCCACTACTTTTAAAAACTATCTAGAGTCGGACTTCTGAGAGCTCTGTAAGTAAAAACTGGTACTTTAATCCTTTTCCTGGCTCACCAAAGAGAAATGATTTGCGTGAATTGAAAAATAACCAAATTGCAATTCAGTTTGTTTAGGCTCATTAACTTAAGTCAGTTTTAAAATCTGTTCTATCTCAATTTTAAGAATTGTCTTGTTTTCTCCCTAAAACAAAAGGGAAACTTATTTAAGATAATAGAAACTACAGCTAAAACTATTTGGCTATTACTTAGGAATATTCTAAAATTGTTAACTAAGTTACTTGGAGATATTGTCATCTTGTTAAACCTTATCAGTTTCCCTCCAAGTATAAAGTACACAACTCCTTTCTCCCTTCACAGAGTGGAGGAAAGTATCAAACAGCACAGCCTGAGAAAACACTAAGAATAGTTGGGATGGGCAACAGCAAAGTTAGCTTTTTCCTTGGGGTCTCTGTTAACTCCCTTAATTTGTAAGCTTGCCAGTCTTCTTGAAACCAGCAGGGTAACCAAGGTCAGGTAATCAGTCCTGAGAACTGAACCTGTTTAGTGTCTAAACAAGGAATATATTTACTAAGAATCTATAAGCTTGTTTAATGATTGATCCTTTGCACCAGGACAAGTTTAAACATATAAAACATGTTAAACAAAATGTCTTATCTGGTAAACTTTTAAAATAATAATGATAGAAAGCTGAATAAATGTGTCTCATTGCTTCTATTTCTCTGCTGATTTCTTTTGGAATCCAGCCCACTTGCAATTGGCATTACAATTACAAAAAACTTTGCCCCTTGACTTAGATATGGATTCAAGCCTGCAAATTCTTTTAAAATACCTCCAGACACTGGTCTATTACCTCAAACTTTTGGGATCCCCTTCCCTCAACATCAATATTTGGTACCAAACTCTAACATTTAATGCTAATTGCTCACCTAAATTACATCATAAACTGCCTTTGTCATTTTCCTCTTTTCTTGAATAAAGTAGAGCTCTCTTGGCATTTATATGAATATCTAATATACAACTATATTCAAAAATAAAACAATTTCTTAAGAATAATGACATATTTCTGAAAAGTTTGGTCACCAAAATGTATGAGAGAAAGGTCATTTCAAGGAGAGAGAATGATGGTTGGGAAAATGTTTCAGATCTTTCCCTAGCTCTTCTGTTCCTCTGGATCTGACTCTACCCATTGGTTGGGGATGAGGAGAGGGTCAGGAGGCAGACTCCCACTCATTTATCAAACTACTTTCCACCAGTAAACTCCTGGCTCTTCAACATCCCAGGATGGTCTAGTGTAAAGGTCTGAAACTCTTAAAAGGTGTGCTTGAATCAGACAACCAAGCACTTAAGGCTACTTAGCTATTTGACAATAACTCTATTAGCTTATGTTTGGAAAAATGGCGCTTCTCACCACTGATGCTTACTCAATGTTTGGTGTATACAGATAATTGTAGGCAAGGATTAGAGGGTGGGGTGAAACAAGCCAGACTTCACCTGGCTACAGGACAAGGAGGAGAGAAGTTGGTAACTTTGGACTCGAGAATCCAGAAGCCACATGCCAGTTTGTTTCCTTCACTTCTCCCTTTAAAGACCAAGGGCTTTTACTTATCCTGGCTCCAGCTATTCCTGAGCTCCCAGGGAGCTAACCCGGACTTTACATTTTGGCATCCAATGTGGACTAAGGACCCCAATTCCAATGAAGAAGTCCCTGGTGATCAGGAAATAGGGTGAATACTTTAATAGACAAACAGGGAACTTACTTTGTTAAGAGCTAAACTAGTAAATATCATTTTCTGGCTGAAATGGGGTAGATATTAGGAAAAGATTCTCCCCCCAACCCCAATCCTACCCTGAGGGAGATCAACAGGAAGCATACTCAGACTGATAAAAAGAAAGAGTTTGATTGTAACTTGGGAGCAGATTGATGGACTTGTAGATACATTAGAATACATGTCCCCTTGGTTCTTCAAGGAAGAAGAAAGAGGCAGATAATTGGAAATTAGTAGGAGATCAACTATGTGAATATTATAATGATAATGGTCCTGATTCAATTTCTAAGGAACATTCTATATGAACAACTTAATATAATTGGCCTTAAAGAATCCCACAAGTTATAGAAAAAAGAAAAGTTTTAAGAACAGCCAGATGAGGAAGTGTGAGGAAAAAGAGGAAGACAAAGGACAGATTAATGGCAATATCACCAGAGGGCATGAGGATCGTAAGTGAACTTAAAGGGCATGGTAATTCTCACTCTCACAGCTCAGCTTCAAGCCTTCCTGCACCTGAGCAGCCTGTTGACCCTCCCCCATCAATTTCACCTTCCAGGATGGAGTGAAGAGTAGTAGTGAGAGGGGCAGTGATACCACCAACACCTCCACCCCCAGCAATCATCGCCTCCTATGACTAGATTGCAAAAGGCACTACTTAAAACCAAAGAGGAGGGGCATAATACAGCTGATTGGAGAACAGAAATGCATTCTGTGATTGAACAGCTTGATTCTTCAGGTCAAAAAAGTAGAAGATACACTCTTTTTGATCTAGAAATCCTCAAAGACCTGAAAAAGGCTTGCACTCTTTATGGGGCTACATCAGCTTATGTTAAGATGTTATTAGAGAATTTGGCTTATGAAATGTTAACCCATAGTGACTGGAAATTTATAGCAAGGACATGCTTAGAACCTAGACAAAACTTGTTGTGGCTCTCTGAATATAGTAAACTCTGTAGGATACAAGCCCAATGAAATAGGCAAACTGGAGTTAATACTCCAATCACCTGTGACCAACTAACAGGTGGAGATCCTTATGCGGACATTTCAGCACAGATTAATTACTCCATAGCAGCATATGAGCAAATTGCTGCTGCTGCTATTGCTAGCAAAGCATGGGGTTTTATCCCAGGTAAACAGGACAGAGGGGAGGCCTTCATGAAAATAGCACAAGGGCCAAATGAACCCTTTGCTGATTTTGTGGGATGTTTGCAGACAGCTGTCATACAAACTATTGGTGAAAATGCAGCAACAGAAATCATGATAAGGCAACTTGCTAAAGAAAATGCTAATGAGTTTTGTAAAAGAATTAAACTAGGACTACACAAGGATGCTCCTTTAGAGTAGATCATAAGAGGCTGTGCCATAATGGGCATAAATACCTTTTATAGCCAGGCTGTGGTGCAGACTTCCCAAGATCAGAACATGGGAAGATAGGGTTTCTTTTGGCAAAGTACTTCCAGAGAGACTCATCAATGCTTTTAATGTGGTAACATAGGGCATCTGAAAGCTCAGTGTTAGCAGAGAGACAGGGTGAGAAAACAGAGTGGGAGAACAAGACCCCAAACCCCATGTCCAAAATGCAACAGAGGCTTCCATTGGGCCTCAGAATGTAGACTAATTCAGGGAAACAAAATGAGGGGCCCAGCCCCAGGGCCCAAGGCAAAAAATACTTGGGACATGATGGCAGATAATTGTAGGCAAAGATTAGAGGGTGGGTGTAGCACCCAGAAAGCCTTTAGAAGCTCGTTATTCAGACATGACCAGTCAGCCAAGAAGCAATCTGAGGGGAGAAAGAGATTACACAATCATTCAGCCAGGAAGCAATCTGATGGGAGAAAGGGATTACAGCTGGGGAGAATAGAGTTGTATGTAGCTGGGACTACTGAGATACCCCCTGAGGAGGTGAAATCTGTTCCTGTCCAGCCTATGGATCTCTTGCCACCAGGCACAGTAGACTTGATCATTTCACCTCCTGAGAGTACTTACAAAACAGTGTTCATCCATACACTGATGTGGGAAATTGGAGAATGTGTAGATAATATCCCAGTCACTAATACAGGTAGACAATGTGTGACTTATCAATCAGGAGAAGTAGTAGCATCAGGTTTACTGATACAGACTCCTAATAAGCAATCTGGTAATAGTCACCCAGATTCTGACTCCAAGCAACAAAATCCAGGAATATACTGGATAGCAACTGTGACAGCTGACCAATCTATGCTCACTGTCTATATAAATGGCATACTATTAGAAAGATTGGTAGACACAGGTGCAAATATATAGTCTTTAGAAGTGCCAACTGGCACAGTCACTGGCCAAAGATTAAGACACCTACATGTCTGGCATAGGAGGATCAATAGCAGCTGAAGTTAGTGCTACACCTTTGAGATGGACTTTTGAAGGTGAAACAGGAGTTTTTACTCCTTTTATAATTGAAAAAATCCCCATCAATCTGTGGGGAAGAGATATTTTACAATTATTAGGATTACAATTGAGTACTTCAGTTTTTTAGGCAAGGCTGCTGTTGAAGGCCTGCCAATCTGTTCCTATCCAATGGAAAACTGATACACCAGGGTGGATAGAACAGTAGCCCTTAGCTGGAGATAAAATTCAGGCCTTATTAGATATAGTACAGGAATAACTTGACCAAGGACACTTACGACCTTCTCTAAGTCCTTGGAATTCCCCAGTATTTGTTTTAAGAAAGAAATCTGGGAAAATGGAGGATGTTGACTGATTTAAGAAAAGTAAATGAACAGATGAAAACTATGGGAACTCTTCAGACTGGGCTTCCATCTCCTACTCACTTGCCTAGAGAATGGCCTCTTTGGGTTATAGACATTAAGGATTGTTTCTATTCTATCCCTCTAGATAAGGAGGAAATGAAAAGATTTGCCTTTTCAGTGCCCAGCATTAATTTAGCTGAGCCTTATAAAAGATGTGAATGACAATTTTGCCACAGGAAATGAAAAACAACCCTACTATGTGTTAAATGTATGTTGCTGCTGCTCTTACTCCAGTAAGAAAAGCATTTCCAAAAGTAATGTTGTTACATTACATGAATGATATATTGGGATGTGCACCTGAGGAGCAAATGTTAGAAGCATGTCTACAAAAAACCATAGAAACACTAAGGAACTTCAAATTGCATATAGCTCCAAAAAAAATTCAAAGACATGCTCCTTTTCAATATTTAGGATATGATATATACCCTAAGGTGCTTACAATATTAAAACTTTCCTTAAGAATAGAGAATATAAACACCTCAAATGACTTTCAGAAATTGATAGATATCCAATGGATGTGTCCAGTATTAGGCTTGACTACCTATCAATTGCAACCATTATATGACATTTTAAGGGAAGACAGTGCTTTAAATCCACCACACCAGCTTACTAAAGAATCTCAAGAGGCTTTGAAAGAAGTTGAATGGGCATTATCCAATGTGGTTGAAAGAGTCACTCAAAAACCCTTGGATATAGCAGTTTTTGCTACACAAGAGGCACCCAAAGCAGTCCTTTATCAAGGAGACAGTGTGATAGAGTGGATGAACTCCTCCCCCCTCCTCCCCAGCACAACCAGAACAAAGCTTTACTCCTTAGTGCTTGTAGTTAGAATTTTATTAAAGGCCATTAAGCAAGCAGTACAATTATCTGAAATAAGACCTGACAAGATATACACCTTTTATACTAATGCACAAATTAATGTATGCTATGAAACTATCCCAGAGTGGCAAATTTTGTTGGCCACAGTTCCAAATTTTACACACGGGTCTCCATTAAAGATAACCAGACTATTACATAATTGGAATGGATTCTTGAAGAAAAGGTTTTTAAAGTACCTCTTAAAAGACCAACTATCTTTACAGATACATTCAAATATATTTGTGCTGTATACTCTTGTGACTTAACTATAGAGTAGTCAAAACTCCTTTTCAGTCCATTCAGCAGAATGAATTGTATGCAATCATTCTAGCTCTTATTATCCAGGAGATATAAATATATCTGATTTGCCCTATTCAGTAGGTGTGGTACAAAGAATTGCCACAGCCCAAATAAAATTTGTAGCTTCCAATATACATCAGCTCTTTAAGGAACTTCAAGAGCAAGTGAAAAAGCATCCAGGTAAGATTTGTATCTTACATGTTCACTCTCATAGTGGACTTCCAGGTCCTATTTTTCATGATAATTCAAAGGCTGCTAGTTTTCTATTATCTTGGGCAATACTCCTTTATTCCAAGAATCCCAAGAATCTCATTCTAAATATCATCAGGCTTCTCGAGCTTTATCCTTACAATTTGAAATAACAAGAGAGGAATCTAGGAGCATAGGAAAAGCCTGTACAGCTTGTCTTCCTTTCCTACGCTCCCTCCAGGGAAGAACCCTCTTGGTTTGAGACCCAATGAAATCTGACAAATGGATGTGACCCATCCATCTTTTGGTCATCTTTTATCCACGTTGTGGTAGACACCTTTTCAGGATTCACTTTTGCAATACCAGCAGCAAAAGAGATAGCCCAAATGGTCACTGAATTCCTTATCCAAGCATTTGCAATTATTGGTGTGCCACAAGCAATAAAAACACCTGCATATGCTTCTAAACATTTTGTACACTTTTGTGCACAGTATAAGATTTTATATACCACTGGCATACCCTTTAATCCTCAAGGACAGGAAATAGTAGAGAGGAGAAACAGAGACATTAAGATGCTCCTCCAAAAACAAAAGGGGGAGCCACAGGTAACCCTAGAGAACTTATAAATCTAGCTCTTTATACAATTAACTTCTTGATTTTTGACAAAGATGCACTGGCTCCAGCAGACAGGTTTTATAACCCAGTGCAAACAGCTCCCCTATCTTTAGATAATTGCCAGATGATGTGGAGAGATCTAGAAAGTAGTGAATGGAAGGGACCAGAAAGGTTAACTGCTTGGGGGAGAGGATTTGCTTGTATCTCTACAGATGGAGAAGGAATCAGATGATGCCAATGAGCCATATTCGCCTTGTCCATCAGAGAGAGATGGAACAGACCCTTGAAATGAAGGAGAAGACCCAAGAAATATTGGATGATTCCATTGCTGATTGTGCCCATCAATGAAAGAGCATGGCAATTATGGCGATTGACTCATAGACATAAAAATTGTTGGACTTTAAAACCCTCAGGAATCATTGGAATCCCTGAGACATAAGATTGTTATAAGACTTGAAAACCCTGAGGATTCATTGGATTCCCTGAGACATGATAAGATTGTTGGACTTCTTGAAAACCTTCAGGAATCATTGGATTCTCTGAGACATGGTGAAACTAGTGTAGGATTTCAAAATCTGCAGGAATCATTGGATTCCCTAACACATAAAAAGACTGTTGCAGGACTCCAAAAATTTGCCGGGATCATTGGATTCCCTGATACATGAAGTAATGGACAATAGATTGGTTTTGTATTATGTCTTGGCTGCTGAAGGAGGTGTATGTGTGATTGTTGTTTACATACCCTCCTTCTAGGACTTCTGGAAATCTTTTACAACATCGTGTTGATTCATAATGTTTGTTATCACTACTTACCTGTAGAATTCATGTTTGTTACACCACATTGAGCCTTCACCGGCTGTGGAGAGAGTCATCACTGCTAGCCTGTGCTTTATTACTATGTGCTTGTGTATTATCTTCCATGTGGATGGGTTTGTGTATACCTGTTTCTAGTAAAACCCTTCAGTCCAGAAATCCACTAACAATATCTGGCTTGACTCCCCACTTCCCGTTGATGTTTTTCATCTCTCTTCCTGAAAAGTCAGGAAGGCATGATCATCTCTTTTTTAGTGCTTTCATCTCTCTTCCTGAGATGTGGGGGAGGGGGGAAGATGGGGGAGGGAAGGGTATGATCACCTTTTTGGGAGTCTCACCTCCATGAAAAGTCAGGGATGGTATGACCACCTGTGTTCTAAAACAAAACAAAGCGGGACATGTAAAGGGCTAAAACTCTTAAAAGGTGTGCTTGAATCAGACAACCAAGCACTTAAGGCTAATTACCTATTTGACAATGACTCTATTAGCTTATGTTTGGAAAAATGGCCCTTCTCACCACTGATGCTTACTCAATGTTTGGTTTATACAGATAATTGTAGGCAAGGATTAGAGGGTGGGGTAAAACAAGCTATACTTCACCTGGCTACAGATGGACAGAAGTTGATGACTTTGGGCTCGAGAATCCAGGAGCCTTGTGCCAATTTGTCTGTCTCTTTCACTTCTCCCTTTAAAGACCAAAGACTTTTACTTATCCTGATTACATCAATTACATTATCCTGACTCTAGGTGTTCCTGAGGCTTCCAGAGAGCTAACCCAGACTTTACAATCTATATTCATGTATTCCTCATTATTTTGGGGAGATCTATAGTAATATTCACAAATACAAGCTCTTTTAATATCCTGCACTATCCCCTTGCTGGTAGTCCCAACAATTAAGACAAGAATATTCAAGCATATCAAAGAAGTCTGTATTGTCTTTTTAAATATTGGGTCTGCCTACTTTTGAAAGATATGCTACAAAAGAACTTAATGCCATAGCAACATTAAATGAACTTGGGATTTATAAACAAGCTCTGCAATAAACTGGCCCAACCCAGGAAAATAATGCCAGCCCTTTTTCAAAAGGCTTTTGATTATGATTTTTAAAAGATTAAATAAAGAAGTCAAACTTGATTAAAAAAAAAAAAAAAACAAGAATATTTCTCTCTAGCCCAGGAGTTCTTAACCTCTGGTACTTCCTGAATCCCTCTGGCAATCTGGTAAAAACTCATGGATTCCCCAGAATGATACTTTTAAAATACATAAATATACATATATGTACAAAAAAAATTTTTTAAACCCAAACCCTACCTCTGATGCTAGGCCACATATTTTTTTTTCATATGTAAAATGAGAAGATTAGATGTCAAGACCTTTGTTGTCTCACATTTCAGGGAGTCTCTGCACTTGGGAATATAAATACACACACACACACACACACACACACAACCATATGGTTTCCTTCATGACCTTAAAGAAGAGACCCCAAACTCTAAAACTCCTTGAAGAAGAAAATCTTCAATTCTGCCTCTGTGAGGGACCCCACCTGAGGGAAACAAAACAAACACTTTCATTCTGTTATCTAAGTGGGGGTGGTTCAGTCCTGAGCAAAAGAATTCCATCCCCTGTTGAATTAAGGATACGTATTCAATTCTATTCAAATTCCAGCTCAAGCTAAAACCCAGCTTGTAGATGAGCCAACTTGGGTTGTCCCAGCCCCAACTAAGACCCAATATATTAGCTTCCTTCAACAAAGGTCTTTTGCAGATGGACCTTGATAGCTCACTCAGCTGCTAGGACTTTCTGTCCATTGAGAACTATATTCCCTCAGTGCAAAACTTCATTTGCCCATAGATCTGCCACTATAGAAGTCAGTCTCTTGGTAAACTGATTTCTATCTAACAATAAACTTTCATTTTGCAACTAATAATTCGGGAATGAGTGAATTCTTTCACTCCTAAAACCTGCAGCCGATTTAAAGGGGATTCTTAACTCTCTTATAGCTACTAATCTAGACCACTCAAAAGCATCATATTTATGGTTCCCTGACCAACCAAAAAATCCTGAGAGATCTGGACATTCATAACCACGTGGGTTTTGAGCTGTTGGAGCAGTGTTCTCCCAAGGAGAATACTTGTGTTCTCTGACAAAAGGCCTTCTTTTGTCTCTAAATCTAAACACAGTGGACACCCAGACCAGGTTTGGCCTGTGAGCAGTATTCTTCTGGGGAGAATATCTGCATTTTTTGACAAAAGGCCTCCTTTTGTTACACTCTATTCCTAGAGATAGTGGGATCAGGAAATCCTGACACTCTGAACAAGGTAAAAGAGCTTTTTTATTCCCCTATTCCGTAGTGGACAGCCAAGTCACCCCCACTAGGCTTGGGTCATTGTTATAACTCTACGCTGAAGCACAATTCTCCAGGCATGTCCTATGGGAATTGCTGTGGGCTGATAAAAGGCCTCCTTTTGTAACTCTCTGTCTCTAGAGATGTCCAGACACACGAGAGATGCTGCAAGAATTTGGGAAAAGTAAAAGCTTTTACCTGTCCACAATGAGATGAAACACCTCTGCCTCTAAAAATCTTTCTTTGAGCAGGGACGTTTGGCTTGAAAAGAATCCCCTAACTGGAAAGCTTAAGATGCTTAGGTTTTGTTGGAAGATAATCAAACTCCCTCTTTCCAGCCCCTCCAGAGACAAAGGACTTTCCTTTGCATCTCAAGGCACTTCTAAATTCCTTTTTCTCTCACCACACCTGAATTCTGGGCCTTTCAGCTTTTCCAGGATTCTGATTTTAAGCTCTGCCCTCAGGCAGAAACTCTGAGACACCAGAGGAAGTGTCTCTTTAAGAAAACTGAACCAACCTCAACTAGATAACAGAATGGAACTGTTTGTCTTGTTTCCCTCCGGTGGTTCCCTCACTGAGGCATAGTTGAAGATTTTCTCCTTCAAGGAGTTTGAGAGTTTGGGGTCCCTTCTTCAATCTTATTTAACATTCTCTTCCCATCAGGTAATTTGCCAGTATCCCGGAGGGGGGGGAGGGGGTAAGAGGGGTGGTTATTGCTCCAATCTCTTCTAAACCTTTCTCTTTCTCTTTAGAACTTATTGGAGCTGCCTCTATTTTGGATAAAGTGGGGATCTAGAGAGGGGTCTCTAGATCATTTCCTTTAAACATTTTCCTCATCAATTAACTCAACAGTTCTCCACTACCTCAGGAGTTATTCCCTTCTCATGCTCTCTAATATGTCACTATCTAGAGTTCACTACCCTAAGATCTTGTACTAATATAGAAATTCCATCTTATTTCTTCTTTAAGGGGCAAAATAGAGGTTTTAGAGGCACACAAAATTCTAATAACCCATCCCTCATGAGTCCTTCTATTCTAACATACAACATCCCCTGGATTTTTCAAATTGATTTTAAGTGGGAGAAATTTTTAAACCTCCTCTTAAAAAGGGAGGGGGTAGAAAAAAGGTTTCTACCAGAAGAGGGTACATTTTAATCACTAGTAGATTATTCAGCATCTTTAATTCCAATAATACAACACCCCAGTTTTATAATCAAAACTCTGCCTAACAAATTACTCTCCAACTCTGGGATATACATCTATCCTTTGATTTTTTTCCCCATATACAAGAGTGATTTCTACAATGAGTATACAGAAATCTTTTCCTTTTTATTCCCAATTAATCTCAACCTTCAAATTTACTAGTGATGTGGTTTGAATGCTCTCAATTCCTGGTGGTCAAGAGGTTAGTGGCAATAAGAAAGTTGTTAAGATATCCTCTTTAGATCAGCCACAGGTTTAGGTTAAGAATTCACTCATTCCCCAGTTATTGGTTGCAAAATGAAAGTTTATTGCTGGATAGAAATCAGTTTGCCAAAGGACTGATTTCTATAGTGGCAAATACCTAAGTTTTGGTGCTGAGAATGCTTTCTTAGTGGGCAGAAAGGTCCTGGCAGCTAAGCAAGCTACCTAGGGCCAACTGCAAAAAGCTTAGCCTTAGGAAGCTGTTATTGTTATGCCACAGTTTTCTTTAACTGTCCTGACTCAGTTTCCCTGCACTAGTTTCCTTTGTCTCAGTTTCTTTATCTGTTCTGTGTCAATCCCCTAAGCTATAAACTCCCCTCTGGTCCTTTAAGATTGAGGACCATTTGCTCTAAGGTTATAAATTGTTAGCAAGATAAACAAGAGAGTAGACCTCCTGACTCTTTTCTGTCCTCAAGAATTTACAATATCCCTCTAAAATATTCCAAGATACCTCACTGACATCTTTATCTCTGTGTATTCAGACCTCCTGTTTCTGGGTTTTTGGGGGTTTATGGCCTCCCCTATCCTGACCGAGGCTTTCCCGCCTTTTCCCTCTTCTTTGTCTCCAAAAGGTACTTAAAGGTTTGAGATTCTCCCATTCATTGCTGGAGGCTGGAGGCTGGTGGCTGGATGCTGGATTCTGGACGCTGGATTCTTTGAGATGACAGTCTCCTCCAGCCCTGGGACCAACATGGATTTCTTGGTCCCAGTATATTTTTATCTCTGTCTGACTGGATAATTTGAGATGAGAGTCCTGTCCAGTCAATTTTACTCTCCCATTAATAAAATATTTAAAAAACTCTCTAATCTCTCTCCTGCCTCAGTTTCTCCGGCATTACATTATATTGGGTATCTTGGTGGAGAATGGGACAGCCTGAGCTGATCAGACCAGGACTCCTCAATTGAAAGAGAATTTAGAATTTCTATGGGAGTTGATTTGCCCCTGAATAGTATTTGCTTCTCTCATCCTGGAGGATGGACTCTTGTCTCAACTCCTTGAAGCCTGGGAGATTCTGATCTCTGAGATCAGAAAAGAGGACACAATCTCAGAGTGATAATCTTAAAGGGAACAGTTCCCCTCCCCCTTCACTAGGAGTTCCTGGTGGGGTCTAGAAAGAAGAAATCCCAGATGCCCTTAGTCCTCATTTTCCTCAAAAATTAAAAAGGCACCACCTCTTCCTCCTTCCTTAATTCTGGATACTCCTCCTTAAATGGCTATTCTTCCCACAGTAATAAAAGATGGTCTGACCATTCCACCCTGAGCCACCTCACCTCCTCTTCCTACTCTTATCTCTCCAAAAATGGGAAAATTTTCAATATCCTTTTTGCACTGTTTCTTCCTCAGTTTATTACAGGCTCCTCTTGATGTTACTTCACCCATCCCTCTTGTTACACACACAATAATTACCAACTTTAGGTTTTAACATAATGACAGTAACGTAATAATTTAGTTTAAAATCTTAAAGTTTTAATAAGTAATAGCCAAATATGAATAGTTGCAATTTCCTCATAACTCACAAAGATGGAAATATTCGATTTCCTAAATTACTGTGTTGCTCAGAAGTGGTGAGGGTCACCATTTAATAAAAAACCTGGAGAGATCTCTAGAAGCAAAGCAAAGTTTATTATACATTCTCCAGAAGATTGAAGAGAGGAAGCATCTCCTGGGGGCAGGATTAACACTTTAATTCCTTACTCAAATACCCCCTCCCATCACTGATCCTCATCTTCATTAGCTGAGGGTCTTACATTGTAAACATGGGAACTACCCAAGAAATGGAACTTGACCAATCAGTACATAGTTGCCCATATTTGATTGAAATTGGGAGAAAATGATGTCATGGGAGTATAGCAGGAAAGGTACTTAAGTATGCCCTTGAATCAATGCTCAAAGTCCTTCAGGCCTACTCAAACTCTGAAGTAGATGAAGCCTTATTGGATTTTCACAACTGTCTTGAAAGATCTCACCTCATCTCATTCATTACATTTACTGAGTTAGCAAGGCTGATAACAAACAATTTTAAACATATTTTCCATCTTCTATTAGTTTTTCAGTTTATACTTTAATACCATTCAGTTTACTGGATAACAAAGCAAATCTAGTTTCTACTAATTTAGAAAGAACCCATCTACCTATCAGTTTTCACTGAGTCTCAATCATTCAGCAATGGATTTAAGTGGTGGGATTTTCTTGCCCTAAGTTATTACAGCTCTGGGAATTTTTAGGAGGCTTCCCCAATTGTTACCTTAAAAAAGTTTTCCTTTTAGTTCAGAGAGAAAACCCCCCAAATAAATAGGACTCTCATTTACATTAAGTTTCCCATTTTAACACACACCAATTTAAAGTTATTTAAAAATTAACCAGTACTTTAGTTTGAGATTTTCTAAATGCTAACTAGATGTTTCAGTCAAATGTTGTTACCTCTTTATTATTTTCCCAATTCACACAAACCTCTTCTTTTTTTTTTTTTTTGTAAGCCATGTTTGGGACAAAAAGACCTACCCAAATTGACTACTATCTACAGAGACCACTCATAGAAAGCAGAATTATTTATTAGAATCTTGAGAAGTAGGCCGCATCCTGGTCTGTGAGCCAAATTTCACAGCAGGATAGGGCCACTCCCTTGAAAATGTTCACAGCTTTTATACATTTCAGACAAAGAACCTCCAAAATCCCACCCTCCGTATGTTGGGATTGGTCACATAAACCTTTATTCCCCTATTTGGTCAGTGGAATGTAGTAGATAAGGTGATATATTTTTTTTCAGCCACATATATATTTTTAATCCCTTCTTTGGACAATGGAATGTAGTTCAGGCCTTATCTAAAATTACGTGACTCCAGAGAAGCCCAAACTGAGGCCTATAGGCTTGATCTACTTTAGCTACTTTAGTTTCTGATCAATATGTGCTTAATCTTAATCTTCAACTTTCCACACAATCCCCTCTGTTATTTATATATATATATATATATATATATATATATTATATATATATATATATATATATATATATATATATTATATATATATATATTTATATATATATATATATATAAATTATATATATATATATATATATATATATATATATATATATATGTATATATATATAATTTCCTCGTGAAGTGCTAGAGTACCTAGCAACAAGAATGCTAGGGAATAGAATAACAAGAGTCTGCATTAATCTTGAGACCCTTCATCATGTACCTTGCACACAATGCTCCATTTGCATAGGCAACAAGTCTGTGCAAAGACAAGTCTTGTGTAAACTTGACCCTTGTGGACTTTGGTTGGTTGGCTCTCAGTCAGCTCACTCTTGGGAATGGATGTTTGAGGCTTCGGGTGTGAGTTCTGCCTCATTGGCTACAGGTCCGGGGTACACACCCTGTAGACACGCCAGGACAGGCATCGAGCGCACACCAAATCGAGATCGCCCCCACTGTCTCAGGATTTGGGCTCCTGGATACACAAGCTAAACACATACTTGTTGTTGGGGCACATTGGCAAGGGAGATGAGAGGGGTATAAGGACAAGGAAGCAGGAGGAGAGAGAGGCAGGAGGAGGAGAGATAAGATGATGTAACCAAGCAATAAAGCTTCTTTAACTACATAAAGGGTGTCAGAACTCTGTCAAATATTGAGACGAAGACAGAGATGTCTGTCTCTGAAGGTCGTAGAAATTTCTATCATTCGTAACACTAAGGACATTTTTCATTTATTTAAAAGATCATACATCATAGAAATCATCCCCTATATTGTATGCATATCAATTCTCACACAAAATTATTCAGACTTAAAGGTGAAACTAATGACAATACAGATTGACTAGTTAGTTCATACATCTTAGCAGTACAATAAGCACAACAATCACATCAGATAAACCATCAATCAGCAGAATCTTTACATGAATACTTTTTTATCCTAAGGGAACAGGCCAGGCATATAATAATCAAATCTTGCACATCATGTCTTCCATACTGCCCACCACCTCACAGCATGCCCCTGAATCCTAAAGGATCAAAATCTTTAGAAAATTGTCAAATGGATACAACTCATTATTCTCCTTTTGGGCAGTTATCTTTCATAAATATCCTTGTAGACACCTTTTTCTCCTTCACTGTAGCTATGTTTCAGAGAGGTGACTCTATAACTCATGTCATAGAAGATATGCTTTCTATATTTGCTACCATAGATGTTTCCCAGATGTTGAAAACAGACAATGGACCTTCTTGTGATGACCGTGTATTTAAAATCATCCAGAGTCAGGAATTCAGGTTAAGGGAAAAATCTTCAATCTTTATTCTCAGTAGAGGTGAAGAAGGATCGCGATAGCAATATGGGCAGCTGCGACAGGAAGCCAGCTAGCAGAGGGGAATCGGAGGTCAAGGGCAGTCCTGATAGCAATGCGAGCAGCTGTGACAAGACACCAGCCAGCAGTCTCTCTTCCCGCTTCTGTGGTGATCTTCTTCTTTTAAAATAAGTAGAATAGTTCTCTCTGGAGGAGAAAGCAGGTTTCTCAGGGGAGGTTTTCTTGGAGGCAGCTTTTAGTATCAGTTCAGATCAATAATTACCCCAAATGCAGCCAGCTGGTAAAAATACAAATGTTTATTTTCTCCTTCCAAAGTAGCCTGGTTTGTTGAGGCCTCTCTCTCTGCTTGGTTCCAAGAGCTCCCTCCGAATGTCTCCAAATCCAAAGGTTTTGTCCTTCAGCCTCTGCCTCTGCTTTCTTCAGCCAGCACCAAGTTGAATCTGTCTTGCCTCTGAGAGAGCCTTCTCAATCTTCACTGAACTCTCAACTCGTAGCTTCTTCCTCTTCCACCACTAGCCAGCCAAGTGGAAAATATTCTGGAATGAATCACTCTTCACTGGCTTATATATGACTCTTCTGAGAGAATGGGATTATGGGTTTTCTCCCATAGTGTTCTCTGGCCCTAAGAGCTTCAAGGGAGGTGTGAATTCAGATATCTCATACTAAACCCTGAAATTTCCCAAATGTGTGAACTCCAATGAGTAAAGATACAAACGCAAGCATTGTATCAATTAGTTCTACTTAGTATCTTGTTTCAGGTTCTGGCCCAAAACATCATCTTGTAAGATCAGATCAATAATCTATCAACTCTAATGAGTTAGCAGTTTGTAAAGATTCCAACACACTTCCCTTTCCATTCCCCTGCCTCTACCCACCAAAAATGTCATTTCCTATACAACACATCAGGACTTGCACAAAGAGTGGGCCATTCTTTCTCCAAGCATAGATATTAATAGAGTATGGTCCAATTACTATTTAGCCTCACGTGCTTGGGACCTCAGTGCATCAACTCAAGCCTCAGCCCATTACACCTTCTTACCCATGTAACAAGTTCAAACAGTTTTGTTTACAATATTATTCATATGTTTGGTATTTGGGAATTGTTGAAGGCAAATATCATGATATTAAGACACATCTACAAACACAAAGGAGGATATGGGAAATAAGCCCTGAATGAGATTAGCTTATGTTTATATACCCTTAATTTGTTTAACCTTTTTTTTTTTTTTTAGGAAGTGTCACTTCCTGCTTGTATAAGGATCCATTATGACCCATTCTCTGGAAAGATCCAGAAACAGGCCAATGATATGGGCCACATAAATTATTAACATATAATCGAGATTATGGTTGTGTACTTCCAGATGCAGATGGAGAAAAGGAGGGGATGCCAATTGGATCTTGGAATGGAATATCTATGTGGTACCTAGAACAGTGTAATGACATACAACATACATCTAACCCAGAAGAAAAGAATCAGGAAGAAATACCCATGAAAGTTACTTTCTAATAAGCTGTTGGGGCTGTCCATTCTGTTATCCACACTTGCTGTGGGTGATGCTGCTCAAAAGGACTCTACAGATGTAGAATTGTGGACATTTGTTCCTAACTCTCCTTGGGTTCATACATTAGAATGGGATATGGGCTAAGATATATTGTGTATCTTGAATGAGATTAATCCATTTAATAACCTAGAAATTGTGTTGTTACAATTTGGACTTTTTGTATTTTCCTGATGCTTATGTGTGCCTGTGGAGGTGCTTTACTTAGGTTAGTGTTTCATGGAAAATCATCAGTAATCACAGACCTTTGATACATTGAATTAAAAAAGAAGGAAGAGATGGAGAACACCAGCAGTAAATAATAGCCTAGAGCTTCACAAAAGTTAATTACTCTGTGAGCTTGGGCTTGTTCAAAGATTCAGCTTCAGCATTCCCTCCATAACCAAGGTTGAGAATAGAATATGTTGACTTATTACTGACTTTAGTGGGATCAAAGCAGTGCTGCTAGCACAAGGAAGTCCCTATGTGAACACATAGGCATCAGGAAAACATGTTTGATATAAATTTAAGATAACCTTGGTGATGAATTAATGTAACAGAAATAAGACTTCACAAAGTAGACAATTTATGATTATGTTGTGGTAAACAGATTATTAGTGCTAGTTACTTTTTAATGTTAATGACTAGTTAGAATGTATTAATGGAAAATACACTAAGTAACTGATGTTATTACTGCACAAATTTAAAAACTTTATAAACCCTGGCTCTCAGGTAAGTATCCATTTGTCCAGCAGCATACTTTCTCCTCAGTGAGGCCCTTGAGCTAGTCTCAAAAGAAACTATTTCCTTTGAAATCATCAATTTTAACAATTGATTTTAAAATTCTTTTCAACAATCTTTCCATAAGATACATTCATTTTTCCTTAGAATTAATAATCCTTAAAATCTTATTTTTTTAATTTCAACTTTTTATTTTTCCAAAACACATGCATGGATAATTCTTCAATATTAGTTCTTGCAAAACTTTGTGTTCAAATTTCCCCCCACTCTGCACCCCCCCTAAATAGCAAGTAGTCCAATACATGGTAAGCATGGTAGAAATGTTAAATCCAATATATGCATACATATTTATACAATTATTGTGCTGCACAAGAAAATCAAACCAGTAAAAAAAAAAAAATGAGGGAAGCAAAATAAAATGTAGCCTTAAAATCTTTAAAAATAAAACCTTTTTTTTTCTTTAAAATAAATTCTACAGAGTGATACCTTAGACTAATTGCCACCCAACTTAATGATAAATCTTAACCACTAATCTCAACCAAGTGCAAAAAAAAATGTTTTTTAGCAGTTCTACAACTTTAATTAACTAACCTTAAAAGTTCAGGTTTTGTTTTGTTTTGTTTTTCTTTTAAGATGGGAGTCAGGAATGTTAATAAATCTTTTCCAATGCTTTTCTTAACTGCACTTCTTAGAAGTTTTTCTTTCTGGCTACATTTAAAATCTTTCAATATAACAGAATCTTGCTTACAGCACAAATATGACAGACATTCTGACACAGAGGTAAGGACACACAAAATGGCAAGACAAGTACAATTAAAATACTTACAAAGCAAGTCCAATTACAAGATGGTATTATAATTTGAAATCTTTTCCAGCATGCATACGTTAAATCCCTTATCGTAGGGTTTTCTGGCCATTCATAATAAAAATACTCCTATCATTTTTCCTCTTTTCCCCAGATTGGCTCACTGTCTCCCCAATTTTCTATCATCTTCCATGTCAGAATTAATGGAAGAATATCAGGAGAGTTTCCCTTAACCTCCCCTCCTTCCCTCCCCCCCAAGATACCTGTTTCTTACTATTTCTTGATCCATCCTAACTAAATATCCTTTTCTAGTTTAGGATCCCAACCAATAAAATACTACTTTGGGCCCCAGCACAAATTTTGACCTTTTTTGTACCTTGCAAAGTGGCACTCTATCTTGAGTGGTTCCGAGTTCCATTCTAATCTTCCTTCTGGTTCATCAACTCACTCCTTTTTTAGGCTCTCAGATTCCCTGAGAGAAAACTCCCTGAGTCTGATCACCAGGGCTGCTTAAAAAGGAGCCGGTCTGTGATGGAAATTTCCAGGCCAACGCACCAACTGTTAGAAATGAAAACTTCAGACCCAAATTCTTGGAGTGGAGAAAGGCTTTATTATGTTATTTGCAAGAAGCAGGTGCCAGAAATTAGGCAAGGACCCACACTTAACACCATATACCAAGATAAGATCAAAATGGGTCCATGACCTAGGCATAAAGAACGAGATTATAAATAAATTAGAGGAACATAGGATAGTTTATCTCTCAGATTTGTGGAGGAGAAAGAAATTTGTGACCAAAGATGAACTAGAGCCCATTACTGATCACAAAATAGAAAATTTTGATTATATCAAATTAAAAAGCCTTTGTACAAACAGAACTAATGCAAACAAGAACTAATGAAAGGGAAGCAACAAACTGGGAAAACATCTTTACAATTAAAGGTTCTGATAAAGGCCTCATTTCCAAAATATATAGAAAACTGACCCTAATTTATAAGAAATCAAACCATTCTCCAATTGATAAATGGTCAAAGGATATGAACAGACAATTTTCAGATGATGAAATTATTTCCACTCATATGAAAGAGTGTTCCAAATCACTATTGATCAGAGAAATGCAAATTAAGACAACTCTGAGATACCACTACACACCTGTCAGATTGGCTAAGATGACAGGAAAAAATAATGATGAATGTTGGAGGGGATGCGGGAAAACTGGGACATTGATACATTGTTGGTGGAGTTGTGAACAAATCCAACCATTCTGGAGAGCAATCTGGAATTATGCCCAAAAAGTTATCAAAATGTGCATACCCTTTGATCCAGCAGTGCTACTACTGAGCTTATACCCCAAAGAGATACTAAAGAAGGGAAAGGGACTTGTATGTGCCAAAATGTTTGTAGCAGCCCTGTTTGTAGTGGCTAGAAACTGGAAATTGAATGGATGCCCATCAATTGGAGAATGGCTGGGTAAATTGTGGTATATGAATGTTATGGAATATTATTGTTCTGTAAGAAATGACCAGCAGGATGAATACAGAGAGGCTTGGAGAGACCTACATGAACTGATGCTAAGTGAAATGAGCAGAACCTGGAGATCATTATACACTTCGACAACGATACTGTATGAGGATGTATTCTGATGGAAGTGGGTTTCTTTGACAAAGAGACCTAATTGAGTTTCAATAGATAAATGATGGACAGAAGCAGCTACACCCAAAGAAAGAACACTAGGAAACGAATATGAACTATTTGCATTTTTGATTTTCTTCCCCAGTTATTTTTACCTTCTGAATCCAATTCTCCCTGTGCAACAAGAGAACTGTTCGGTTCTGCAAACATATATTGTATCTAGGATATACTGCAACATATCTAACATATATAGGACTGCTTGCCATCTAGAGGAGGAGTGGAGGGAGGGAGGGGAAAAATCGAAACAGAAGCGAGTGCAAGGGATAATGTTGTAAAAAATTACCCTGGCATGGATTCTGTCAATATAAAGTTATTATTAAATAAAATAAAATTAAAAAAAAAAAACCTCTCTATAACCATCTTAAAAAAAAAGCAGGTGCCAATGCCCCTTTTTCTCAAAAGGTCATAAATGAAATTTACAGAAGCTAAAACCAACAGTTATATTCCACAATCTCGCCCTGCCTCTCCATCCCCTCCTCAGAATTACCAAAATTGAATATTTCATGACACTCTCATTACATACACTCCTTGATATGTTTCTATGTCCTCCCTCCCCTTGCTACATCATCATATGTTCTGTTAATGAGGCTCTAATTTTATGCAGGGAGTGTTGGCTTTACGCATGAGGACTTTCTCAAGTAGCTCAGGCAAGTAACTATTCAATGAAGCTAGAGAGAGCATCAATTGAGAACGTCCAACCCAGGGAGCATTAACACTAACTGGGAAGACAGGGAAGCCAGGAGGCAGAGATGGGGAGAGGAACTCCCCGGGACTTGAGGAGGAACTCAGAGTCAGTAGGTGGAGGATCTTCCACAGTGAACAGCCAGGAAGCCAGAGTCACTGGTGGACTGTAACGGGGAAAGGTTAGGGGCAGGGATCATGAGAACTTTGAGCACCAACTAGAGGAATTTCTATTAGATCCTAGAGGGGAGTTTGCTGAGGGGTGGATGGTGGTGGAAGGGACAGGCTGACGTGGTCACACCTTCCCCAGAGGTCCTTGGGTGGCTGCGTGAAGGCAGGAGGATGACCCATCAGGCACGCTTGGCCTGACTCAGTACATGTTTCATTTGTTCCCTGCTCCTTTCCTATACTGGCAGCGTTCCACAGAGGTCTCAGGTCCGCAAAGACCTTTACCAACCTCTCATTCAGCAGATTCGGAAGGGGAGTCAAAGATTCGTGTCACACGGCTCAGATGGGTCCGGGCACAGACTGAACCACTGGATCCTGCGCTCCATCTGTTGTCCACGCAGCCCCTCGAGGGAAAATAAGGAGAGAAGGGCTCGCATTAAAGGGACGTGGCTGAGGAGAAAGCGACTCGCCTGGGCCATAGCTTGAACGTGGAGAGAGGGAAATTATAATAACCCGCCAATGTTGGGAGTCTGAACGGACAGTGAGAACGGCAGGGCAGAGGGGTCGGGGAACCTAAGCAGCCTCAATGACTCTTAAGTAGTTCGGGCCTGTTGTCCTCTAGCCAAGGCCCGCCTCGCTTAAATTGGAGCCTGGAGCTTTCCGAGCGCCTTCCCCCTCATTGGTCCTCTTCTCTTAACCCCCACCCCTTCCCCTTCCATTTAGATTTTGTCTTCCCCTAGGTCCCGCTCCTTCTACAGACAGCGCTTCTCAGTGTCTTCCCCCCCTCCCCTCCCCCCAGATAAATGCCTCTTAGTTCCACTATTCCCAGTCCTAGCCACTAGGTCTCGCCCTTCTACAGATCAGCTCCACTCCGTCGAGCCCCACCCCCTCCCCAAACCGGCCCCGATCCCACATGAGACCCCACCCCGCAGACCCTTCTCTTTAAGTACCTACGTAAGACCCCACCCCCTAAGACAGTTCCCGTTATCCTCCTCACACAAGGCTCCGCCCTTTCCACTTCCTTTATTCTCCCCACAAGAGGTTACGCTCTCTTGGACCGCGCCCTTTATTCTCTTAAAGATGCCTCATTCCCTCCGCCCCTTTATTCTCCCTACATGAGGTCACACTCTCTCGGATCCGAGCCCCTTCCCTACTCGAGGCCACACCCCTGGAGACTCCTCTCACACAAGGCTCCGCCCCCCATCTCCTTTATTCTCCCCACAAGAGGTCACGCCCCCCTTGGACCTCGCCCCTTCCCCACACGGGCCCCGCCCCGCAGACAGCCCTTTATCTACCCTACGTGTATGCTGTCCCCTAAAACCATCACTCACCTTTAACCTTCCTCACACGAAGCCTCCCCCACAGACGCCCCTTTACCTATCTACGTGAGGTCCCGCCCCCTAGGATCGCCCTTTTATTTTTCTCCAATGAGGTCCCGCCCTCTAGGACCGCCTCTCCTTAGCCTTCTTACACGAGGCCCCGCCTTCTCAGGCATTCGCGGCGGGGCTGCTCGGGAAGCGTTGGAGTCGTTGGTGGCCGCAGCTGTGAGTCTTCACCCCTACGACCCCTGCCTAGGGGAATGAAGAACGACCCTTGGGAGGGGTCAAAAAAGGCCTGGGGCCTGGGGTGGGGAGAAGAGCACCCGCCCTCTCCCGGCCTCTTGGCGCTCCCTGTTCTGGCCCCCTGCGGTGCTGCCCCGGGTCTAGCTGCGACCCCCAGAAAAGGAGCCCTTCTCCTCTTTCAGAGGAGGAAAGTGAGACCTAGCGGAGTCCTGGGACGTGACCTCCCTGCGCCTCAGTTTACTCGTCTGTAAAATGAGAAAGGGAAGGGGCACAGATGTGACACTGGCCTCAGAAGGCTCTCGGAGCCGATCCCAGCGCCCCTACCCCGAGGCTGTCCAAGACCCATCGAATGGAATGGCTTTCGAGCCTGTGGAGAGGGCTCTGGAGCTGGGGGGCGGCAAGGGGCGGTATCGCACTGACATCTTTAGACATAACCTCGAGAAGTCTGTGCTTCCCTCTGGGCGACCCTGGAGCTGCCCGTTCTGCCCGAGTGCCAGCAAGTGCCAGCCCAGGCTCTGCTGCTTTTGCCCAAGGTCACGGAGAATCATAAAGGAGCATGACCTCTGGGAGGGAAGTCTGGGCTGGTTCGGTAGCAATAACAGTCATGGTCCGTGTTTCTGCAGCGGAGTTCGGAGTAATGCAAGGCTAAACGGACTCGGAGCCGGAGCCGTCTGGGATGAGACAGCTCCCTGCCAGCTCGAACACTTAGCCTTGTTACCTGCTTATTGACTCTTTCAGAGCACCTGTCTGCCTCTAAACACGCTCCACAGTAAGTAGGCGTGTTGTCCAGCTGGTGTGTGCTCTTCTGTGTTGGAGAGTTCGGGGAGAGGGCTTGGTGCACGTGAACTAGATGTAAGGGATGCAGAGCTGCGCCAACGCCTCCCTGCTCCGGTCACCGAAGTCCATTGTCAAGTCAAGATGCTTGGCGGAGCCGACCTTGGCCTTCCTAACTTAAGGTCTTTCCCAGGTCCCAGTTTAAGGCAACGCCCATTCAGTGACTTACAGGCTGGGTGAAAACGGGGAGGGAAGATTAGGAGAGCTCTGACTTTGACTTTGCCTGGACGAGCCATTTAAGCTCTTCGTGTTCTGTGCTTCAGTGGTGAAACTTGCCCTGAACTAGATTAAAAAGTAAATTTGTGGCTTTTTAAGTCAATGTGCCTCTTGCAGGATCGATTTCTCAGTGAAAAAATAGAGGTATAAATAACAGATACCAACCTGCATCGTTAGAGGGAATTTCCTCCTGCGGGAAATCCCTCTACCAATGAAATTCAACTCTCAGCCCTATACAGAGGGGACTATAGGCCAATCTTAATAAATGTTTTATTTCACTTACCAAGTGACAGCTATTTTGCTAGTGTAGGAAAGGGAAGAATGGTCTGCCAGGAGGAAGTCAAATGTAGATTCTCCTAAGAGAAATAAAGGGTATAATAATAAAATAAAGCCAATACACAGTATGTATGTGTGTATGTGAGTATACACATTTATATATATATATATATACATATGTACATATATGTATATATATATGAAGGTAAATTTGGAGAGTGAGAGAAATACAAGTGATTTAGATATAAAATATTAACTCTTTGGGTCATAGTATTAACCAAATCTAGGCCAGCTTAGGTGGTACAGTGAATAGAGCTCCAGACTTGGGAATCAGGGAGACTCCTCTTCCTGAATTTGAATCCAGTCTCATATACTTCCTAGCTGTGTGACCCTGGGCAGATCATTTAACCTCTGCTTCAGTTTCTTCATCTGTAAAATGATCTGGGAAAGAAAAAGACCAACAGGAAAACATCAAAATAAGTCACAAAGTATCAGACATAACAACAATAGAACTTAGCCAAATGAATGGCAATCTTGCTTGTCTTGCTCTGATGAACTGCAGGCAAACTGGCCAATATGAAGGCAAGCCACAGCCCCACTCTTGACACTGATCAACCAGAGAAATGGAATACTCAACCTCTCTGGAACCCATTCTGCTCATTTTTAATTGGTTTTTACTATCTGGCTTTGGTTTTTCTAATTATTTTATTATATCCATTCATTTTGTGTAATCCCCACTGCCTACTGTCACACATTATACATAATCTGTGCTTCCCCCTGATTTTCCCTTGCAGGTCCATAAGTGCTCCATCCTCTTAACTGTGGGTGTATCCCAATCTTCTCTCTATAAAGCCTCTCATACATTGGCCTCATCAGTTTCCTTGGGTAGAATTATCTTTTCTATGCAGATGACTCCTAGTGCTATATATTCCTAATTTCTTTCCCAAATTCTAGTTCCTTTTTGACCAACTAATTCCCTTTTGATTGCTTCCTACTAGATGTCCCATAGATAAATTTAACAAGTTCAAAATAGCCCATTATCATTCTCCTAAGACATACCCACTCTTCCCAATTTATTTTGAGAGCGCCACCATCCTTCCACTTACTCTGATTCATATTCACTATCATCCATTACCCAAATTTCTAGCCTTACTCCTTTGCTCAACAAAACACATTCTGTTTCTTATTGGATAAAAGACTCCTCTGCTTAATTTTTAAAGGCATTCACAATCTGGCTCCAGTTGGTCTCTCCATTGGGATTCTACAGCAGACAGAGCACTAGGCCTAGAATCAGAAAGACTATAGCTCCAGCCTAGCTTCTGATACTTCCTAGCTGAATGACCCTCAGCCAATCTTTTAACCTTTCTCAATCTTAATCTTCCCAACTGTAAAATGGGGATAATAATATCATCTTCCAGAGTTGTTTTGAGGATCAGATGTTTGTAAAGTGCTTGACATTGCCTGGCACATAGTATATTCTCTTTCTTATTGTTAATTTTCCAATTAGCCAGGAAATTGTCCAAGAATTAATAGGAAGCCCTGGCTGACAAAAAAATGAGGACTTTATATTATGTCCTAGTTGTGGTTAAAAGCAGGGGGAGTGATTCTTTATTTCTGCTGTTGGGAATCAAAATTAAGTTGCATTTTTATAACCCTTTAAGAGTACCTTCATACTTAATGCCCTTTGAGTTTCAAGTCTACAGTGTGTCAGAATAAACTTACTTTCTTTCATCTCTTTTTAACAGACCAATTAACTCCAGACTGAACCTTGAAAATCATGAAATTGTGCTTCTCTTTACATATTGATTCCATGTTCCATTTTTCCCCCCAGTAGTGTTCCTTTCTCAAGCCTCCATCTCTGCTTCCAAATGTTTTGTACCATCTTCAGAACTAATCTCATAACCCCATTAAATCTCCCCTTCACAAATTAGCCCACTTAAGTATTGCAAATCCATTGCAAGACTTTAATTTTCTCCAATTAGAATGGAAACTTTAAACTATGTAGATATTTTCTCATTTCCTCAAGTAAAGCATTTCAGTTTTGAGAGCACAGAAATGAGACTCTCCTTGGAAAGCTTCAAAACTTTTGGCAGGAAAGTTCTCATGCTTATCACCTTTTTTGCTTCCCCCTGACTCATCAGAACATAGGAAAAATTCAGCTAGACTTAATAGGATACAGAATACAGATAGTGCTGACTGCATATACTTTATATTACATAGAACAAACAAAACACAGAAGGAGAGTTTACATAGATAAATAAAACATGGAAGGAGTTTACATTGATATCCAACACAGGAGGACTGTATGTAATCCATATGCCCTAATATAATGAGGCACTTCTCTGGCTTAAAAGGGAACCATTGACTACCCTGAACTTTTTTTTTTTTTTTTTTTTTTTTGGTGAGAAGAGCTAATCTCAAATCTGTTTTTAGGCTTATAGGAATCTCACCTCAAGACAGGATCAGACTTCAACACTCAGTCATGCAATCACTGACTATCATTCATATATTCTTGCAGTCCCAGCAGATGGCTGTTTCTGCTAATTTGAGTGGAGAAGGATTTTTCTAGGATTCAAGGAATATAGAATTCAGAATTAAGTCTTAGTCCTACCCCTGTTGTTGCTCAGATAAAAGTGTCCCCATTGAGGAATGAGGTTCCTGCATCCAGCCATTGTAGTTTACTTAAGAAAAGAGGCAGCGGGGCAGTTAGGTGGTGCAGTGGATAGAGCAGGAATATCTGAGTTCAAATGTGATCTCAGACACATAACACTTCCTACCTGTGTGACCCAGGCAAGTCACTTAGCCCTAACTGCCTCAGCAAAAAAAAGAAAAGAGGCAGTTAGATGGTTCAATAGATAGAGTACTAAACTTGGAATCAGAAAGACTTGAGTTCAAATATGACCTCAGATATTTATTAGATCTATGACCCTGATCAAGTCATTTAACCTCTTTGTCTTAATCCAGTAAAGAAAGAAATGATAAATCATTCCAGAATTTTTGCCAAGAAAATACCATAAATAGGATGATCTAGAAGGTCATGAAGAGTAAAACATAACTAAAAAAAATTCTGTAAGAAGAAAATTCTTGGGAATGAAATTTGGCTTTTGAGATGAATAGTTCAATCCTTGGTCAATGATTTATTACTAAAACAGTGCACACCACAGAAGAAACTTTCTTACAAAGCAGTAGCCAACAAAAAACTGAATCATCACTCTTTCTGTCACTTGAAAAAAATTCAGTATTTCATTTTTTCCCAATTACACATAAAAACAGTTTTTAACATTTAACATGACTTCCGAATTCTCTCCCTTTCTCCTTTATTGAGAAGGCAAGAAATTTGGTATAGGTTGCTCATGTGCAGTCATGTGAAACATTTCCATATTAGTCATGTTGTGAAAGAGCAAAAAAAAAAAAAAAAAAGGTTACGAAGGTATGCTTTGATTTTCATTCAAATTCCCATCATTTCTTTCTCTGGAGATGGATGACATTTTCATCATTAGTCTTTTGGAATTGTCTTAGATGAATGTATTGCTGAAAATAGCCAAGTCATTCACAGTCATCACAAAATGCTGTTATTGTGTATGATGTTCTTCTGGTTCTGCTCACTTCATTTTGCATCAGTTCTTGTAAGTCTTTTCAGTTTTTTTTTTTTCCTGAGAACATCCTGCTAGTCATTTCTTGTGCTATAATCGTAATTCATCACCGTCATATACCACAACTTATTCATACATTCCCCAATTGATAAGCATTTCCTCAATTTCCAATTTTTTGCCACCAGAAAAGAACTGCTACAAATGTGTGTATCCTTTTTAATTTATTTATCTCTCTGGGATGTAAACTTAGTAGTAGTACTGCTGGCTCAAAGAATATGCATGATTTTATAGTCTTTTTAAAAGTTCCAAAGTGCTCTGCAGAATAGTTGCTTCACCAACAATGCATTAGTGTCTCAATTTTCCATATCTTCTCCAATAGTCATTTTTTCTTTTCTTTAATATTAGCCAATCTGATAGATATGAAGTGATACCTCAGAGTTTTAATCAGCATTTCTCTAGTCAATAGTACTTTAGAGCATTTTTTTCATATGGCTATAACTAGCTTTGATGATATCGTCTGAAAACTTTATATCTTTTTACCATTTCTCAATCGGGGAATGGCTTATTTTTATTAATTTTACTTAGTTAACTTAGTTAATATTTGAGAAATTAGGCTTTTGTCAGAGAAACTTGCTGCAAAATTTTTTTCATAGTTCTAATCACTAAATGTATTTACCACCATCTTATTTTATTCATTTATTATTATTCTCTTTTTTCACCTTGTCTATCCTTGAACAGTTTGCTTCTGGTCACTATCTCCCCCAATCTGCTCTCTCTTCTCCTACCACCATCCCCATCTTTTACTCCTTTCTCTACTACTTTCATGTAGGATTAGATAGATTTCTCTACCTAACTGAACACATACATACATATGTAGATGTGTATGTATATATGTAATTCCCTCTTTGAGCTAGTTTCAATAAAAGTAAAGAAGTGTCTCTTGCTTCTTTTATGTGAGAAATTTACCACATTTTACCTGTCCCTTCCTCCTAGCCCATTCCTCTTTCTCATTCCTTACATTAAAAAAAATTATATTCTGTGCCCTCTATGTACACATCTTCTAATTATATAATTAGAGAAAATTCTTAAAAGTCATAAATATCATCTTTCCATGAAGGAATGCAAATTGTTTAGCCATATTAAATCCCTTATGATTTCTTTTTTCTGTTTACTTTTTCATGATTTTCTTGAGTCTTATATCTGAAAATGAAGATACTGCTTTGTTTTGTTTTTCAGCTCTGGTCTTCTCTTCAGTCTTCTATTTTGTTGAATATCCATTTTTATCCCTGATGGATTATACTCAGTTTTTCTGGGTAGGTAATTCTTGGTTGTAATTCTGGTTCCTTTGCCTTCTGGAATATCATACTCCAAGCTCTCTGTTCCTGTAATGTAGAGGCTGCTAAAAGCTGTGTTTTTTTCACAATATTTGAATTGTTTCTTTCTGGCCATTTGCAATATTATCTCCTTGACCTGAGAGCTCTGCAATTTGCCTATAATAATCCTGGGAATTTTGATTTAGGCATCGCTTTCAGTAGATTTTTTCAATTTCTATTTTAACTTCTGATTGTAGAATTTCAGGGCAGGTTTTTTTTAAGAATAATTTCTTGAAAGATGATAATCTAGCCTCTTTTTAAAATTATGACTTCAGGTAGTCTAATAATTTTAAAATTATCTCTTTATTTTCTAGATCAGTTGTTTTTCCAATGAGAAATTTCACATTTTAAAATTGTTTTTCATCCTTTTGATTTTATTGTTTTTTGATGTTTCATGGGGTCATTAGCTTCCATTTGCCCAACTGTAATTTTTAAATAATTTTTTTCAGGGGGCAGCTAGCTGGTGCAGTGGACAGAGCACTAGCCCTGGAGTGAAGAGGACCTGAGTTCAAATCCAGCCTCAGACACTTAATACTTTCTCTGTGACCCTGGGCAAGTCACTTATCTCCAATTGCTTTGCAAAAAAAAAAAAAATACAGAATTTTTTTTCTTTAAGTGAGCTTTTAGGTCTCCTTAAGAGACCTATTTGACCATTTGTCCAATTCTGCTTTTTAAGGAGTTTTCTTCAGTGAATTCTTGTGCCTCTTTTAACATTTTGTCAATTCTGTTTTTAAGATGTTATTTTTTTCTGGTTTTTTTTTTTTTGTGTGTGTGTGTGTGTGTGTCTCCTTTATCAACTATTGACTTTTTTTCATTATTTCCTTTCATCATTCTCATTTATTTTCCTAGTTTCTCTTCTACTTCTCTTTAAAAAATCTCTTTTGAGCTCTTCCAGGTCCTCAGACCAATTTACATTTTTCTTGGAGGCTTTGGATGTAGAAGTTTTGATTTTATTGTCTTCTAAATTTGTGTTTTGATTTTCCCTGTCACAATAGTAAAGTTAAGATCTTTTTTGTTTGTTTGTTTTTTGCACATTTTCTCAAGCTTATTTCTTGACTTTTCAACTTTGTATTAAAGTTAATCTCTGCTCCCTGGGGTGAAAGGAACTTTGTCCAAGCTTTAGGGTTTTTGTGTAACTATTTTCAGAGCTAGTTTTAGGGGCTCTGTAAGCTTTCAGTTCTTCCAGAGTGATGATCTAAGGAGAGATATATTTACTATTCTCATAAACAGTGCTCTGGGTTGTTACTCACTGGGCACAATTACTCATTTCTGCCCTGGAACTGTAATTCTGGCTACAAGCTCTAGTATGCTAGTATTTCTCTTCTTCCTAACACTGCAACCAGATCTGAATATGTGCAATGCAACAGAGAGTTGTACCCAGTTTTAACAAAGTAACCCCTGTAATTCCTTTCTGATCAGTTGTTTCACCCTCTTACCATCTGTGAGCTGAGAGCTTGGAAGCCTCCATATCTTTTCTTATGTATTTCACTCTTCTCTCCTTCAGACAATTGAAATTTGAAGAAAATGACTCGTGTCCAATGAGTAGGAGGAGAATACAGTTCATCTGGGGAGATTAACATAGGCAAAAATTTACTTTATATATGCTCTAGCTGGGTATCTGATCATTTCACAAGCTCTGTATCTCAGTTATCCTATTTCTGACACCAAATCGTCAGGAAATTTTGTCAACCAAAAGAAATATAAACATTTAGAAGAATCAGACCTTCAGTGGAGGCCTGGTGACTGAAGTTCAAATAGAGGAAAGCCAGATTAAAAGAGATTCACTAGCATGCTAAGAAAGCAGCTGACTGGAGCACAGATTTACCAATCAGCAACATCCTGCAATACCTTTCAAGGGAGATGGAGAAATAGATGAGAAGATATTCCCTAGTCAAGGCAAAAGATAAGGGGAAATATTAAAATATTCTCATAATTGTAAAAGAAGGCTTTTTAGACAAAACTGTACAAACACTAGCTTCATGAATATAGTTTAGGCAGTAGGGATAACAAATGCAAAAAAAGGAAAAGAATAAATCCTGACCCTCAAAGAGCTTTTCCTATTTGGAATTCAGCATATTCACAGCAAAATACAGAATATACAAAAGAGATCCTAATAAGGAAACATCAGGAAAGGCCTCTTAACTGAAAATGGTGCCTAAGGAATTCCAAGAGCTAAAGATGACTGAATACATGCTAGCCTTGGAAGACCATTAGTGCAAAGACATGAAGATGGTAAATGTAGTGAAGAGTTACAGGACACAGAGAAGGCTTAATAACAGATCCAGACAGTTCAGGAAACAGCGGGGGTATATAATAAAACTGAGAAGATCAGTTGGAGTAAGGTTGTAAAAGGCCTTTAAAGACACACAGGACAGCTAGGTGGCACAATGATTAGAGCACCAGCCCTGAAGTCAGGAGGACCTGAGTTCAAATCTGGCCTCAGACACAATAATTCCTACCTGTGTGACTCTGGGCAAGTCACTTAACCCCAATTGCCTCAGCAAAAAAAAAAAAAAAAAAAAAAAGACACACAAATTTATATTTTATCCTGGATACAATAGAGAGCCTTTGGGGCTTGTTGAAGAAAGGAATGACAAAATCAGATTTGCACTTAAGAAAATCACTTTAGCAGCTTTGAGGTGGGATGGAAGAGAGTGGGAGACAAGGCAAGAAAACCAGCCAGAATGTTACTATTGGAGTTTGGGGTGATGAGGAGCTCTGAACTAAGGTGAAATTGACTGAAAATCATTTTTCACAGGATCTTGTGAGTTCTGGGTCAGTAAATCCAACTCACATATAAATGGGAATCTTCACAAAAACTTTTGGTTTTGCCATCTTGTTAACAGTAGCACAGAGCTCTGGGCCTGAGTCAGGAAGACTCATCCTTTGTGAGTTCAGGTCTGGCCTCAAAAATGGCAAGCCACTTTATGCCAAGAGAACCCCAGTTGAGGTTATGAGAGTTGGACACAACTGAAATGACTGAACAACAAGGAACAGCATTAGGGTTTATTTTGGCACACCCAATTTGTTTTGCGCCTGCTGTTTCAGTTCTGGAAATTCAGGGAATATAATTCTCAGGGGCCTTAGCCCATTTGATTGAGAGTTTAATGTTAGGATTACACTTGATGATAAGCCTTTTTTGTGAACACATAGCAAGCATCCATAATTTGTAACTAGGCTTTCATTTGAGATAATCTGCTCTCTGTGTTTTTGTTTAGAGGAGATCAACTCTCTCCATATAAGTTTTGAATAGCCATTGGTTTGTAATATCGTTATTTACCACTGATGTGGATTGCATTTAAATCAAAGACTGATGCCTTATGCCTCTATGCTTTGAACAATCCCTAGAATATAATAGCCTGGATTTTACCCACATTGAAAGAAAAGACTTTTATTTGTAATAATGTTGTCAAATGTTTAGTTTTGCCTTCCTGACCTGTGGATTAAAAATATTCACATATAGACTTGTGTCTTTAAGATGACAGAAAGTTACCAGGATAATTCCAGTATAAAGAGATTATATCATGGGGGACATGAGACTCAATTCCCGAAATATTAAACCTATTATATAAAATACATTAATAGTTATACATTGCTAAGGTAGTTCTTTCTTAAACTTGTGACACTATTTTTTCTCTTTCCCTTTATGAATTATCATGCAGACATGTTTTTAATTCAGAGGTGTTTCTGCTCTCTCAGCAATAAAGCAGAACTACTGAAGATCATTTGTGCTTCAGGATGCCCTCGTTTTTCTACTACTGCTGTATGTATTGCTGATAACTTATAAATTACATAGTTTATCCATGGTTCATCTTGGCAAGAAAAGATGCAGGCATCTGCAGATGATGCATGTGGATATTCCATTAGGATATTTAAAATATTTTTCTTTTTTAATTAATTAATTGTCATCATAATTTATTAATTTATATTAATTCATTGTTTTATTTTTGTTTATCATTATAAATATTTTATATAAATATATTATATAAATAATTATAAAAATATGTATTATATGATATAATGTATAAACATATAAACACTTATTGTTTATGATAAATAATTTATTATATAATACATTTACTAAATTAAATTTTAAGAATTTAAATTAATTAAAAATTATTTTAAAAAATAACTTAAACATATAAAACCAGTAAGATAGCAGGTCAGTGTAGGACCTCATTGTAAGAAAATGCACAGGAAATAATTTTGTTCTGGGAGTGGAGGAATAGCCACTGTATTAAAGAATCAATTCCAATCCACTTTTCTTGGTCACATGAATTGAATTTTTGATGACTAATGTTATACTAACAGCTTATCTATCATGAGGCACTGCTGTGGAAACTTTGATATGAAAACAAATTCCTCAGGGAGGCAGTGGCTCAAGACATGAGTTCAAATCTGATTCTGATGTTCACCAATCCTGTCACTTGACTCCCTTAAGCTTCAATTTCTTTATAAAAAGAGAAGCTTGAATAGATGGTCTCTTGAATTCCTTCCTAACTATAGATCTAACAATATGGTGTAAAGCTCAAATAGAAATGGGAGAGGGCCATCAAATGGTTCATAAGGATCTTGCAGGCTACATGTTGATTTTGAAAACCATATAGAAAAAAAAAAAAGAAAGAAAACCACATAGGAACATTATCATCTATTGCATTTATATTTATTCTGTTGAGTGTTTCTCAATTACATTTTAATCTGGTTCAGGCTAAACTCTGGATTGTTGCAAGATGCACGGGCCATGTGTTTGATCCCTCTGCTCTGGACCTAGGATTCTGTGATAAGACATGGTCCCTACCGCCAAGCAACTTAGAATCAAGTAGGAGAAATCAGACAAGCACAGATAATGTCAGGTAGTAGAACCAGAGCAATGGTAGAAAGCTCATATCTTTAGAGCTAAGACAAGGCTGAAAAGCCAGGTTGTAACATCCAAACCAGTCCCCCCCCCAAAAAAAAAAAAAAGAAAGTTCATCACTACTTGAATCTCCAGTCTGGAAGCCATCAAGTAGTGATGACTTCTTTTGGACTGCACTTATGATTTCTTTGATATCCAAGGCTCACTGCACTAAAGCAGATCAGCAATTGTTCTTCCATCTATAACCCAGAGAACCAAGAGGTTAAAGCCCAAATCACAAACACACACAGCATAGATCAGAGGCAAATCTTAGTGCCTCAGGTACCAAACTGTTCACTTTCTACTCAACTGGGTAGGGGTATTTAGTTTGTTGTTTGTTTTTTAAACAAAAGTGTGGCCTGATTGAACATATGTTTGAGGAAGATTAATCTGACAATGATATTTTGGATAGTTCAGAGGCAGAAATACTTGTTAAGAAACTCCTGTAATAGGATGTATACAAGAGGCAGACAGGGCCTGACCAGGCTGATAGCATTGAGACTGGAGAAGAAGGGATGACTTTGAGAGACATTCTGAACAGAAAAGTATCTGGTGGCTGATGGGGAGAGGCAGGATTAATGGGGAAAATAGTAAAAAAAAAAAAAAAAAAAAAAAAAAAGTTAACAGCAGAAAGGCAGATGGTTAAACTCTGGGCTTTGTATTAGGGAACAAAACTATAACTTGGGCTGATCCACTGGAGCTTTATTCCAAGGTAGATAATTTAGAGAACTGGGCAGTAATGTCCCAGAAGCTTTTCCTCCCCTGCCAACCTGAATTCCAGCAGTAGGAGCACTTTCCCCTGATTAAACAGTCTAAAAATCTCAGGAGCTTTATCCATATTGTGTCCTAGTAACCAAACTTCTTGCCCTAGGCATAAAATTTGCTCCTGCAGCTCTCATTTTGAGACTCCAAAATGGAAATGTCTTACCAACAAGTGATCAGTTAGAACTTAATTTAATTACAGACTTGAGAATTAGTTTCATAAATAATAGTCCAAGTTTTAGACATAGAGGAAATGGCTAAGGGAAAGGGTGATGAGAGAAGAGGGGTGAAAAAAGACCCTTAGGTACTCCAGGGACCACACACAGTTCAGAGATCAGAACACCAATGACTTTCCTGCCTTCGCTTCACATATACTATCCCCAAACCTAAATTTGTAATGATTCAAATCCTAAAACACATTATAGCAGCAAAGTTAACTACATAGTTACATATGTAAAGTCAAACTGTGTTTGTGCTCTTTGTACAGTTCTCACGCTTCAACAGAAGACACATCTATACATGCCCCATCTCCTGGAGATAAAACACAAACACACAGTCCATCCATGAAGATCTCACATGTCTGGCCAGCAGATGCCACTCAAAGGCACTGACCAAAAATGGACCATTTCAGGACCCTATCATTAGCCTTTACATTTTAAAAAATCATATTAAGGCAATCACTGGCAATTTTTTATTGATGGCATATGCTCTGTTTGGAGAGGATATACCTTGGGATATGTGGGTATATTATATACTTATATGTTTTACATGTGTGTGCTTATATGTAAGAGTAAATAGGTATATGTTTGTATATCTATGTACATGTACACACATTTATGTATATGCAATATGTGTATTATGAATAGACATAATAAGAAAAATTCACTACGGTCACTTCAGTTAGCTTGTTTTCCATATAGTATATTGATGATAATTCAAATGAAGAGATGGTTTTTGTTGCTATTAAATAAAATTAATGGATGCTGTGGTATAGTAGATAGAAAAGTCATCTTTGGAGTCAGAAAGACTTGGATTTGAACATTTGTGTAGAGTCAAAATCTGTGCCTGTGAGGCAAATTGATGACTTTTTCTGTACTCTGAACAAATCCCAAAGACTACTGAAGCTACTGGAAAAGTATTGATTTATATGGAGAAGAGTTTCTTCTTAGGAAGTTCCTTCCCCAACAAAGTAACAAGTCCAGTTTTTTAAAAAATCATAAAAGGAAAACTAATGCACACATTCGCATGATAAAAATAATTGAATCCAAACACAAGAATTTGAAGTCAAATAAGATTTTTACTTAAATCACTTGCTTTACTGACTTTAAGAGGTAGAAAGGAACCTTTAAAGACTATCTGATCTATCCTTGTTTGTGCCCTAGTGCCTTCTCATTGGCAGTAGTCTGGGGAAGCTTTTGAACTATTTCTCAGAAGAACATGCTTAAAAATATATAAAATAAAGAACACAGTACTACCAAGAAAAACCAGTTTAATTGAGATACATCTACCAAAATGTGTATATATTTAAATAACTTTTTAAAAGCTTAAATTAAGCATCCCTGGTATATAGTCAAATCTCTTCCTCTAAGGTCAACATTATTATTACTAAATTTATGTGCCATAAAGTCTTTGGAATTTTCAGTTTTTACATTGGGATTACAAAAGGTATTTATAAAAATGTTTTCAACTATTTTTCATGCTGTGGTTTTTTAGTTTAAATAATGAGCATTAGCTAGAACTGTACTTAAAACACAAATGCAATCTGAAGGAATCAGTCTTTAGAAGAGAGTTTTCTAATGACAAGATTTCACACATAGTCAGCACATTGAATTAGTTGCATCACAATACTGGTACTTGACTTAGATGAATTGATACAAAGTGAGGTGAGGAGAACCAAGAGAATACCACATACAGTAACAGCAATATTGTATGCTGATCAAATATGAACAATCTAGCAATGACTCAGCAGTACAATGATCCAAGACAATTCTGAAGGACTCATGGTGAAAAATGATTTCCTTTTTCAGAGAAAGAATGAAAATGAAAGATGAAAAGCATACTTTTTCTTGATTCTTTTTGGATGTTATTTTTGGAGGAAAGGGAAATGTCTGTTTTCTTTTACATGACTAACATGGAAATATATTTTGCATGACTGCACATGTATAATCTAAATCAAATTTCTTGCCCTCTCAATGAATGGGGAAGGAAAGGGAGGAAGGAAGTGGAAAAAATTTGACAAAATTTTAAAACATGTTAAAAATTGTTTTTACATATAATTCAGGGAAAAATATTAAAATTATTAGGAATTATTTAACAAAATAAATAAAAATATAATAAAATAAAACAAAAAGAAATACTGTTCTCCCAAGCTATATTTCTCATCTCGTTTTAATAACCATTTTGAATCCTTGGTCAAACAGTCATTGAAATGGAGAAAGGTTATTTTCCATCAAAGACCTTCACTTTCGGAATTCACCCAATATTATTAAATTCAAGATTAGTTTAATATACACCTTTAAACTTATTTATTTTATTTTAACATTTAACTGTTGCTTTTTTATTTTTTTAATATTTTAACTACTTGGATTTTCCTTTGTCTTATGTTCTTCAAAGACTATAATAAAGGACTTAATTTTTTATATGGAACAAATAGTTGAAATAACAACACTATGGTAATGTCTAATTTATTTAGCATTGTTACTGAATGGAGTTTTTTTAGATAACTAGTTTCCACCTTCCTCCTCTCTTGAAAGTCTGTGATTATAGGCTAGAACTACTCACACATATGGTCATTCATAGTTCCAGAATTTGAAGGTAGGCTCTCTGATTCCAAATCAAACAAGCAAGTTGTAGTGTAGTCCCCAGGCATAATATGCAAAGTATTCTGAAATTGAATCTCTACCTATGATAGAATCAGATATTTAGAGCTAGAAGAAAATTTAGAGATAACCTAGTCAAAGTCCTCATGTTATAGATGAGGAAACTGGTAGCTTACCAACATTACAGAATTCAGTGCAACCAGATTTCAAGATGTTTAATTACTGTTATCATTGGAGGTCAACAGAATTGTGGAAGAGGTCACAATCCAAATAAAACAATCAAGAAGCACTTATCAAATACTTTCTATGTACCATGGATTGTGCTAAGAGCCGAGAATCCAAAGAAAGGCCTTACACATAATAATGTGCTGATTAAATATTTAACAGTGACTGCCTCTGAAGGAAAAAATGTACATTCACCTTTTAAAATTTATTCTGCATTAACACTTTTTTTTCTAAAGTTTGGACAATCAATAATTGAGCTCTGACAGCCAGTTTCTCTGAATATCAGTTGTCTCTGTCTTCAATACAATTCTACTTACACAGTGCTCCATCATTCATAAAGAACATGTTAACAGCACGATTCTGCACTTGATATTTATAACAATGACACTGAGTCATGAAGAAAGGGTTAATTTATATTTGGCATACTATATTTACTTAGAGTGGGAAATCTGTCATATGGTAGAGAATGTCATCTAAAATAACCAAAAGGTTCAATATTTAAAAGGTTATCTAGAAAATTCACTTATGTAACTTATATAATGCTTTTAAGGGTTACAATAGCAATTTATGTTTGTATTATTATCTCAGTTGATCCTCACAAAACCCTGTGAAATAAGTGGTATTATTCCCATATTACACATGAGGAAATTGAGCCGAAGAAAGAATGTGCCTTGCTTAAGGCCACACGGCACTACAAACTCAAAGCTCTACCCTCCTCTCTACCCAGCAGCCTTGACTGTGTAAAGCCATGCTTCCCCATTGGAATGATACATTGTTTAGAAATTGTATTAGTATGTTAAAAAGAAAGACAATTCTTGAGGCAACTGTTGAAATAATAGAAGCAAACACAGTGTTTTAATTCGCTATCCAGATGTTTCAGATAAATAATTTTTAAAATTGTATCCATTTTGGACAGAAGCAGCTACACCCAAAGAAAGAACACTGGGAAATGAACGTAAACTGTTTGCATTTTTGTTTTTCTTCCCGGGTTATTTTTACCTTCTGAATCCCAACTCTTCCTGTACAACAAGAGAACTGTTCGGTTCTGCATACATATATTTAGGATATACTGTGACATATTTAACATGTATAGTACTGCTTGCCATCTGGGGGAGGGGGGTGGAGGGAGGGAGAAGAAAAGTCGAAACAGAAGTGAGTGCAAGGAATAATGTAAAAAAATTACCTGGGCATGGGTTCTGTCAATAAAAAGTTATAAGTATTAAAATAAATAAAATAGGAAAAAAATGTAGCCATTTTTTGCTTCACTTTGCATGTATAAATGGTATACAAAGTGTCCATTGTAAGTTTTCATATTTTTAAAATAACCATGGGCATATATTTTTGTTAAAATGATACAATATTTGAGTAGGATTCCAGGGACCAAGCAAACAGACCCTTTAAGGATTAAGGGCTAAAGAAATTCCTCCAAAGACCTTTAGAGAGCTCTGGAGTAGATTTTAAGGGCATTGCAGATTGCTGTGTGTATAAGAACTTAGGTCCTTTTTAAAAAATGGTTTTAAAAAGAATTTGTACCTAGGAATAATCTAAGGGCCATCTAATAGTTACCTATCAAAAAGAGGACCTGTTTTGATTTCTTTTATTATAAAACAGTTCCTTTGTATGCTTGCATCTTTTAGAAAATGTCTAAGAAGTTCAAAAATGCAAGACGAATTGAAGGACTTGGTAGTAATGTGTGGTAAGTATAACAATCTATAAAATGTTACCATTTGCTTGCCATTGTTTTCAGGCTTTTATCTTATTTGGAGTTTATGAAGGGCATGTTTGGGGGGGGTATATTACCTGTGAATAAAATCAGAATCATCTTCTAACTTAGGAAATATAAGTAGAAACACTTAGAAGAAACTAAAAATATACTGCATAAGAAGTCTTGACTTCACCTTGGGTCAATTTCCACAGCATTGATGAGTCAATACAAAAAAAAACAAACAAACAAACAAACAAACAAAAAAAAAAACAAAAACGTAATTTTAAATGCTTATGTGTGTGTGTGTATGTTGTGTGTAAATACACACATATATAGATGTTATAGTTAGGAGGTCATATCTATCTGCCTCATGAATCAAAGGACATAAAGTGGACTCCAAGAGAACTCAAGACCACCCCTTCATTTTGTTGTCTTTTTAAAATTGTTCAGGAAATTTTTATCTGCAAATGAACTCTTAAAATGTTTTTACTTCAGGCATAAATTTGTACTCTCTTAGCTTGATGCTAATCTTCCTATGCAAAAATGCCACTGATATCTCCATCATCAGCATATACTTTGAGTGGGCTTTTTTCCCCTGTTGTAATACATTTGTATATATCTAGCCACACTTACTAGTTAGTTTTGTAAAACTCTTGTGATACAGTCCACCTCTGGGGATATCTTGCCTATAACCCTGTTTTATATTTATATTTATGGAGTATATGCTATAAATTTTAAACTAATTATGGATAGCTATAAGAAGAATTGGTCAGAAAAAAACCAGCATTAATAAAGTTCAATATAGCTGGATACTTTGTGAGCAAATAAATGCATGCTCTCTTCTCTTTCTTTTGTCTCACTCTTTGTCACCTCCTTCTCTACCGGCTCCTCCTTTTTCTTTCTCTTCTCCTGTTCTTTTTAATTATGACAGTCAATTAAAATTTGCCAGTTTAATACCCAAAACATGAAACATTGACTATTTTTAATAATTTTGACTTAACACCAACCCTCTATTTTCCATCTTAGGGTTGAATTTTTTAATCTATCTGCACATCCCTCTATTGTGAATCTTGGCCAAGGCCAACCAGATATATCCCCTCCTGCACATATTAAAGAAGAGCTAGCCAAGGTTTCAGCAATTGATTCAATGAATCAGTACACACGAGGCTTTGTAAGTATCTAAGAACATTTTAAGCAAGCTCACATATTGTATGATCATAAAGGAGAATTCTATGTAAACAAAATAACTCCATTGTAATGTAGGAGCCTATAAACAAAGAACACAGACATCCCCTTTATAAAATGTCCATATTAGAGTAAAATATTCTGCTAAATATATGGGACACTGAATTTATAAATTCATCATATTTCCAGATACTTTTTAGTTCTAATAGTTTTATTGTCAAAAACTGGAGTTTTCATGGTTTTTAAATTGCTTATTATTTTTTCTCTTTTAACATAATGCTAACTGTAAGGATTGCAGGTGTTAGCTACTGGTGTTCATATTTTTGTAGTGACAGACATCTCAGGTGTGGAAATGATATAATGAAAGAATACTTGGCGTTGGAGTAAAATCACCTGGACTTAGGCTCAGGCTCTGCACTTAACTGTCCTTATGAACTTAGGTTTTCTTGTCTCTTGAGTCACAAATAATAATCCTTAGATTGAGTGTCTTCTAAACCTTCTGTCTGCTTCAGTGCCATTGTTCAGGGACTAATTCAAATTCCATCTCAAGCACACGCTATTGTTTAGTTGTTTAGTTTTGCCTGACTCTTCGTGAGCCCATGGATCATATCCCACCAAAATTATCTACAGGCAGGAGTACTCGGAGTGCTTTGCAATTTCCTCCTTCAGATGATTAAGGCAGCAGAGATTAGTGATTTCTCCCCACAGTCACACAGCTAGGATTGTCAGATGCCAGTTTTCTACTCAGGTTTTCCTGACTGCAGGCCCAGAGTTCTGTCCAATAAGCCACCTGAATAGTGAATTCTTATGCCAAAAGCTTAAATTTTTACATTTATCGAACACAAGGTTGCTATGATTATTATTGTGTATTATATGTCTACTCTTGTTTCACTCATCTACCTTTCTATTCTTAGCCAATATAAGATAGTTCTGATAATTACTGCCTAATAATACAGTTTAAAATCTAATACTGCTAATACTCCTTCCTTTATATTTTTCATTAATTCCTGTGAAATTCTTGATCTTTTGTACTTCCAAATGAATTTTGTTATTTTTATTTTCTTAGCTTAATAAAACAAATTTTAGTAATTTAATTGGAATGGCATTGAATGAGTAAATTAATTTAGGTACAATTATCATTTTTATTATATTTTATTTTATATCATATTTTCATAGCCACCCATCTGACTTTATTTGTATACAAAGTTATACAAAGTGTTTAATAATAATTGTGTGATCTCTGATTCTTTCCACTTTTTTTTCCTTCTCTTATTGCAATTTTTAGCATTTTTAATGCAATATTGAATAATATTGGTATAATAGGCATCTTGGGTTCATTTCAGCTCTCACTTGGTAAGGCTTCCAGCTCATTTACCCCTTTACAAATGATGGCTGTGATAGTTTTTAATAGTTAGCATTTTTAGGAAAACAAATCCATTTGTATCTCTGCTTTCAATTAGATTTTTTTGCATTTAATCTATTTAATTTTTTCTAATTGCATGTAGTTTTCAATTTTCATTTTTGTAAGATTTAGAGTTCCAAATTTTTATCTCTCTCTTCCTTCCCTCTTTCCCAAGCAGCAAACAATCTGATATAGGTTATAAATGTACGATCATGTTAAAATATATTTCCATATTAGTCATGTTAAGAAGAATCAGAACAAAAACCATGAGATTTTTTAAAATTTTTTTTAAAATGAAAACTATATGCTATAATCTGCATTTAGACTCCATAATTCTTTCTCTGGATGTGGATGGCATTTTTTGTTACAATTCTCTTGAATTATTTTTGATCACTGTATTGCTGAGAAGAGCTAAGTCTATCACAGTTGCTAATTGCACAGTGCTGTTGTTACTGTGTACAATGCTTTCTTGGTTCTTCCCACTTCACTAAGCATCAGTTCATGTAAGTCTTTCCATGTTTGTTTTTTTCTTTATTCATTAGTATTTTATTTTCCCCCAAGTATATGTGTAAACAACTTTAACATTAATTTTTAAAACTCTGAATTCCAGATTCTCTCTCTTTCTCTTTTTCCTACCCCCTTCATTGAGAATATAAACAATTCAATACAGATTGTATATGTGCAGTGATGCAAAACATTTCCATAAAATCATGTTGTGAAAGAAAACAAAGACTTCCCAAAAAAAAAAAAAAACAGGAAAAAGAAAGTTTAAAAGTATCTCTTATTTAGACACCATAAGTTCTTTCTTTGGATATGGATAGCTTTTTCCATCTTAAATCTTTCAGAGTTGTCTTGAATAATTGTTTTACTGAGAATAAGTAATTCACAGACAATCAGCTTAGAATATTTCTGTAACTTTGAACATGGTACATTTCACTTTGCATCAGCTCAAGGAACTCTTTCCAGGTTTTTCTAAGAGCATCCCACCCATCGTTTCTTACAGCATTCCATCATAATCACATATTTGTTCAACTACTCCCCAAATGATGGGCATCTCCTCAATTTCCAATTCTTTGTCCTCAGAAAAGAACTGTTATATATATATTTTATTACATATAAGTCCTTTTCCTTTTTGTTTTTCATTTCTTTTGTGACACAGACCTAATAGAGGTATTGTTAGGTCAGGCGTATGCCTGGTGTTATAACCCTTTGGGTATAGTCCCAAATTGCTCTAGAGGATGGTTGGATCCATTCACAAATCTGCCAACAATGCATTAATACCTCATTTTTCCTACATTGCCTCCAATATTTGTCATTTTCCTTTTCTTTCCCATTAGTCAATCTAATAGATATATGATAGATATTTCAGAATTGTTTTAATTTGCATTTCTCCAATCAATAATGAATTAGAACTTTTTTTTTCATATGGTTATAGATAGCTTTGATTAGTTCATCTGAAAACAGTTCCTATCTTTTGATCATTTTATTATTTGGGAAATGGTTCTTTTTTTAAATAATTACATTTACTTTTCTATGTTTGAAGAATGAGGCCTTTGTCGGAGAAACTTGTTTCAATTTTTTTTCACACTTTTATTAACTATCTCCTCTATTTATTCTGTTCTATCCTTTCAGTCTGTCCCTCCTAAAAAGTGTTTTTTGCTCCTGACTATCCTCTCTACTGATCTATCCTCCCTTCTATTACCCACCCCTCCATCCCTTTCCCCTTCCACTTTCCTGTAGAGTAAGATATATTTCTACACCAAATGAGCGTGCATGTTATTCCTTCTTTGAGCCAATTTTGATAACAAGATTCCCTCACTCTCCTTTACCTCCCTGTTCTTCTCTTCACTGTAAAAACTTTTTCTTGTCTCTTTTATATGAAATAAATTACTCCATTTTATCTCTCCCTTTCTCCTGGTACATTTTTCTCTCATGCCTTAATTTTTTAAAGATATCATCCTTTTAAATTCAACTAACACTGCCCTCTGTCTACATTTACTCCATTTAACTGCCATAATAATGAGAAAGTTACAAGTATATTGTTTTCCCATATAGGAATGCAAACAATTTAACCTTATTAAGTCCCTTATGATTTCCCTCTACTGTTTACCTTTTTATGCTTCTCTTGAATTTTATATTTGAAAATAAAATTTTCTATTCAGTTTTGGTCTTTTCATTAAGAAAACTTCAAAAATCTTCATTTCATTGAATGTCTTCTTTTTCCCCTGAAGAATGATACTCAGTTTTTCTGGATAGATGAATCCTTAATTATAATCCTAACTCCTTTGCCCTACATAATATCATATTCCAAAATCTCCGATCTTTTCATATAGAAGCTGCTAAATCTTGTGTTCATTGCACAGTTACAGTATTAAACTGTTTCTTTCTGGCTGCTTGCAATATTTTCTCTTTGACCTGCTCTTGAATTTGGCTATAATATTCCTGGGAGTTTCCATTTGGGGATCTCTTTCAGGAGGAAATCAGTTTCTAATTTACCCTCTGATTCTAGAATGTCATGGCAGTTTTCCTTGACAATTGTTTGAAAGATGATGTAGCTTCTAGTGAGTAGAACAATTCTTAAGTTATCTCTTCTTAATCTATGTTCCAGCTCAGTTGTTTTTCCAATGAAATATCTCACATATTTTTCATTCATTTGGTTTTATTTTATTATTTATTATTTATTTTATTATTTATTATTATATTTGTTTTCTCAGTAAGTCATTAGCTTCCATTTGTTCAATTTTAATTTTCAAGAAATCATTTTCTTTGGTGAGAATTTTTTCCATCCTTTGCCATTTGTGCAATTTTACTTTTTAAAGAATCATTTTCTTGAGTGAATTTTTGTGCCTCTCTTTCCATTTGGCCAATTTTTCTTTATAAGGCATTCTTTTCCTCAATGACTTTTTGTACTTCCTTGACCATTTGGTCTAGTTTGTTTTTTTTAAGTATTATTTTATTCAGTATGTTTTTGTCTCCTTTATCAAAAAAATTTTTTTTTGTTTTTCATGATTTTCTTGCATTATTCTTATTTCTCTTCTCAATTCTTTCTCTATCTCTCTTGATTTTCAGAATCCTTTTTTGAATTCTTCCATGGCCTGAAACTAATTTATATTTTTATTAGAGGCTTAGCTTTGACTTTGTTATCTTCTGAGTATGTGAATTGATCTTCTGTTACTTGCTCATTTTTCCAGCCTAATACTTGACTTTTAACTTTTTATTAAGTAGGGCCTTCTTTCCAAGGTAGAGGGGGTACTGTTCCAAGATTCAGAACTTCGTACAGCTGTTTTCAGAGTTTTCAGTTCTTTCCTAATAAGAGCTGTGTTTACTACTCTCCTGGCCTGTGTTCTGATCTTTGAGTGACCACATGTATTATTTTCTGCCTTGGAATTGTGAAGAGTTCCTGATCCTTTATGGCTGCAAGCTCCAGTGTGGTAATATGCTGCTCCTCACCTTGGAACCACACTCACCCAGAACCACAACTGAGACTCAACTATGAACAAAGCAGTAGTCCTACTTCAGTTCTAACAAAGATACTTCCATAATCTCCTTCTGATCAGTTGTTCAACTCCTTTGCTATTTATGGCCTGAGAGCTAGAAAAGCAGCTTTTGCTGCTGCTGATTCATTGGCTCCCAGACCTATTCCTAGTTTGCTGGAGCCTGCACTGAACTGGACTATGCTCTCTCCTCTATTACATCAGATTGTTCCTATCTACCTTCTAAAATGTCTTGGGCTGGAAAATCATTTCACTCCATCTTTTTGTGGGTTTTTCTGCTTTAAAATTTGATTAGAGTCTTTATTTAAAGGTATTTGGAAGGGTTTGGGGGATAACTCAGGTGAGTCAGGGGATAACTCAGGTGAGTCTTTGCCTTTTCTTTACCATCTTCTCAAATATTTTTAATAAGAATGAATATTCTATTTTGTCAAAGATTTTTCTGCATCTAAGATAATGATTTTTTATCATTGATACAATTAATATTAATAGTTTTCTTTATGTTAAACCATCCTATACTGATGTATACTTTTTGTAATATTTTATTATAGTCTCCTACCTAGCATTTTCTTTTAAGATTTTTGTATCCATGTTCATTAATGAAATTGGTCTATAATTAACCTTCTCTGTTTTTGCTCTTTCTGGTTTAGATATCAGCACATTATTTGTTTCATAAAAGGAGTTTGGTGTAGGACTCTTAGAATTGACTTTCTATGCCATAAACTAATGCTATTTTTAGAGCACTGTGAATCTTGATATATACAAATTATATTCACATTCAACACTATTTTTATCAATAATAAAATACTACTCATACACATGAGAATTTTTAGAAAATTCTAAGAAATATTGTAGCATATTTTTCCAGATTTACACAGTTTTAATGATAAAAGACAGCTACCTTTTAATGATAAAATATCTACCCCTGATGATAAAATAGCTACTGCTTTAGAAACTGGACATAAGTACACAGAGATATGGTAATTTTAATAATGTATATTCTTAATTGTTTTATAATATTTTTAAAATATGAGTTATCTTGGCAGAAGTTTAAACATTTAAATTGAAAGGAACACAATTTAAGATTTCTTTTCTTTGATCTGGACAGGGTCATCCATCACTTGTGCAAGCTTTATCTTCTCTATATGAAAATTTTTATGGCAGATCAATTGATCCAAATCATGAAACAATAGTGACAGTGGGAGGATATGGATCTCTTTTTAATGCTATACAAGGATTAGTTAATGAAGAAGAAGAAGTAAGTTGTTTCTGTTATATTAAATGTAGCTTAATTATCAAATTAATACCAGCCTTCTTTCCTGCTTTGGCATATTTTAAAGTTTATTTATATAGAGAAAAAATTTCATAAAAATTCCCCTTCTCATATTTTACTACATTAAATCCTGGAAATTATAGAAGATAGGTACATAACTAGGTTTTTATTGATTGACTAATTGAATGAAAGATTGGTAACTCACTTAAGTCATTGCCTTCAGAAATTTACAATCAAGTTGGGATTATAAAAACTCCTTTTTTATTGCCAACTGAAAACTAAAGGATATCCATCAGTTGGGGAATTATGGCCTATGAATGTAGTGAAATTTTAATATAACACTAAAATGACCAAAAAAAAAAAAAAAAACCTGGGAAGACTTGTATAAACAGATAAAGAATAAAGTGAGCAAAATCAAAGGAACAGGTTTTTTTTTTTGGGGGGGGGGTGGTTATGATAACAACAACATTGTAAAGAAAAACTACTTTGAAAGATTTGAGAACTCTAATCAGTGGTTACATTGACCTGCCACCCATTATGGACATTCGAGTAAAATCAGAAATTTAGTCAAAGCAGTAAAAGCACAAGTATAAATAATTAGGTGATGATGAAACAGATACCCATTGACCTAGTATCTTTTTTTAAGTACACTTTTAAGTGACTGTCATGTGCAAGGCTCCAAGATTAGATTTGACTTTGTAATCCCAGAGTCCCAGAGAAGGAATAGGGGGTGCAGAGAAGCAGAAGGGTCCTGGTCGACAGATTACATCGGCAATGCTTCTCCACTTCTCCAATCATCTCATTTTCTCTTTAGGAATCGTGTTCACTCTTTCATGTTCATATTCCAGTCATGATGCCATTCTATCAAGTCTATGATTCTTATGTTATCATTTCTATTAGGGTCTATAATTTTCATATTTTATACATTTATTATATACAGACATCTGAATTTTTCTCCTTGACTTAATAATCCTTTAATAATCCTTGCTATGATATTCATTCATCTTCCTATGTCTTTTTCTCCATGCACTCTACATCAGGGTATCAAACTCAAATAGATATGGACAGGCCTACATGTTGATTTAGACAACCACAAATTAAAACTATCCATATTGTATTTTTGGCCTCCTGTGAATTGGACACCTCAGCTAGATTGCAGTCAAACTGATTTGATTGTTCTTCCCAAAAAATTTCATTTCATCCCTGGCCTTTGGGCCTTGGAAGCCTGAATTGGTCTCCTTCCTCACTATTACCTTCTTGATCCCTAGCTTTCTTCAAGACTACATGATATAATTAATATGGAAATATGTTTTGCATGACTACTCATGTATAATCTATATCAAATTGCTTACAATCTGCAGCAGGGAAGATAGGGAGAAGAAAGGGAGGGAGGAGAATTTGGAACTCAAAATTTTAAGAAACAAATATTAAAAATTGTTTTTGTATGTAATTGGAAAAATATTAATTTTTTAAAAGAACTTTAGGAGTCTGAACTGTCCACCCCCATCCCCTACACTGAATTTAAACTCTGAAAGTGCAGGGAATGTTTCTTTTTTGTTCTCTAACTCAGTAGCTGTGCATAATTGATATTTAATGATTAATAAATTCTTGCTCAATTGGACTGCTACAAAGATATATAAGTGAAACAATCACTGCCTTCAAAGAGATTACTTTGCATCAGTAGTCATTAACTTATGTGCTAACATGCAAAAAATTTGTGAAGGAAGAAAGAATGCAACTTCATAAAGAAGCCAGCACCTGGCCTGGGCCTGGAAAGAAAAGTATATGAAGAGAATGAGATCTGGAGGGAGATGGACATAGATTTGGGAGAAGGCAGGCAGATAGAGATCAACAATGGCTTCAGAAACTGTCACAGAGTGCTGAAATGATGCTTACTGTGTGGCTCTTTTGCAGGTGATCATTGTTGAGCCTTTCTTTGACTGCTACGAGCCCATGATAAAGATGGCTGGAGCAATTCCTGTTTCTATCCCCTTACGCCTTGTGAGTATGCTGACCAGGTAACTATGAAAGGCCAGGGGATCATCAGGGAGAGATCCAAAACATCCTTCCAAAGGATTGTGTAGTTATTCTGGATAATGATAGTGTGGAACGGCATCTCATTCTAAGTAATTATTGGATCTTTGGCCTTGATTATCAATGACTGGTACCAAAAATAGCAGCTCAATTTTAACAAATACTTTGTAGTTTTATAGAGCTCTTTTCTCTCAAAAAACTTGTGACCCTTTAAGAATGGTATGATTTCTTAAAATTTCTACCCACTTAACTAATACATTAAGGCAAAGTATAATATTAACTGTCTAAAATTGTAGCTAAAAGATGCCAATCAGCCAAGCTAAGGTGGGTTCTAATGCAGACATGTGGGATGAAATCAAATTGTTTTCCCCTCTAACCAAATGTAAATGTATACATCAAGTTTCCTAGGACACTAAAGCAAGACAATAACCCAATATTTTATATTTATTTTCCTTGTTTGTCTTAATAAGACTTTCTTTGCCTTAACTTTCTGTATGCTTTCTTCACTTGTTTTTTAAATTTTTATTTGCTCAGTGACAATAATTATGTATTTAAAATTAAATCATACTTTCATTTTTCATCTTTACATCCTAGAAACCTACTAAGGGAAAAGATTGGACCAGTGCCTCATGGATATTAGATCTTGAAGAACTGGAAAGTAAATTTAGTTCAAAAACCAAAGCTCTTATAATAAATACTCCACACAATCCCACTGGTAAGGTAAGTCTTTTTCCTTTGACCTAGTTACTAAAATTTATAGATTTTTTGTGTATTGAGTAACACATTCCTTTACATATTTTTGTATTTTAGATATTTTCCAAAGAAGAGCTTCAAGGAATTGCTGATCTATGTATTAAATATGATATCATTTGCATCAGTGATGAAGTTTATGAATGGCTGGTGTACACTGGACGTAAACACACTAAAATAGGTACTAATTATTTTGTAGATCCATTATCTTAAAGTAAGTCTGGATCTGTGTGGAACAACCAGCTAACCTATTTCTTAAATCCAGATATTGGTTGTTTACCTTGGATACCTAAAAATACAAGAGAATAGCAGTAGGTAAGGTAAATGCTCCTTTTTATCAATTCAGGAATCACAACAATGATTTACTTTAGTATATACAGTAGAGGACCAGCATGATGGCATATAGAAAGCTGATCTTGATAGTCTGGAAGGCTTGGCTGCAAGTCCCACTTCTGACACATTACTGACACACAGGATCCTGAGAAAGTCACTTAGACTTGCAATATCCAAGGTACATTTTATTAGCAATTGCAGAATGTTCCTGGTAGAGGGACTTACAAAATCATAAATAATAAAAAAAAAAGATTTACATTATATCATATCTTTATCACAAGAATGTACTCAGTCTTTTTGTACATGTTTCTGAAATAAAGCATTTTGAAAATATGTTTAAATTCACCTTCATTATTAATTCAACTTCATACTATCTACATGAGTACTTAGATAGATAAATATATATATGTTTATATATATATATGCATATACACATATTTTTTCCATTGGATTCAGGTAGAGCTTTGGAGTTTGCCTAAATAACCTGTAATATAATCCTTTTATCTCCAAGAATAGCCACTAGTTATAAGGATTTATGCATGAATAGTCATAACCTAGGGGAGATTTGAGATTGTTATGTTGAATTACAGTCAGCTAATAAATATTAAGCCGACAATGTGTGCTAGGTACTGTACTAAGCACTGGGGATATAAAGGAAGATAAGAGTCTTCTGTTTTTAAGGAACTCGTAGTGTAGAAACAGAATACAAACAACCATGTACAGACAGGATAGTTATAGAATAATTTGGAGAAGATTAACAGAAAGAAGGCATTACTACCATTAAGGGAAATGGGGAAAGGTTTCTTATAGAAGAAAGCCAGGAAGAAGAGATGAGGAGGAAGAGAATTCCAGATAAGGGGTGGGAAGGACAGCCAGTTACTTCACAGCTTAGCCCGAACAAAGATAGCTCCTTTACCCACCACACTGCAGTGCCAGTTTCTGGGCAAGATAGGGGAATTAGGCTCACAGTTCAGCTCAATTCTTGCCACATTTTAAGTCCAAAGCCCTCTGGACCATCTTTCTAGAATTCCAGGCTCTCAAGAGTGCAGATTGCAATAACTGCCCTGGAATCTTAAAACTCAAAGTCCCTATGGCTTAAGCTTCTGCCTTGGGGAACTCTCTTCCCTGCCCCTTGAAATGAAAAAAAGCACAAACCAAGACCAAACCCCCAAACCTGTTTTGCCAGGCTACCTGGCTTCCTGATAAGATGGAGACAGCCCTTAGACTACAAAAATCTAGTTAGTAATCACTAACTGATTTATCACCAAAATATAAGCTGTTCCTTAATTCCTCAGTGTAGAATCTGCTGCTTAGGGCTGGACCATCTTTTCTGAACAAGTTGAACCAATGCCCGTAATGCCAGGCTTTCTATTGCAACAGAATCCTCCTTGGAGTCTTTTCCACAGTTGACAGCCTCACTGTCAAGAGATGGCAAGCATACACATGCCTATAGCATAGGATAGATTAAATTTGTTCTCAAAGATGTCAGTGAACTAGTGATCCAAAGGAAAAGGAGCAGATATCATTAGTTGGGGGAGTCAACAGAGACTTCATTAATAATGGGATATTTGAGCTGAGTTTTAAAGGATGGATGAGATTTTGATAGCTGCCAGAAGAGACCCTTCTCTAGATTAAGGGATCTAGATGAGCAATGACCTGGAGGTAAAAACAAAAACAAAAACAAGGATCATTGAATAAAAGAAAGAAAATTAAGTTGATTTATAGTGTAATATAAAATAAGATTGCTTACTTAATCTTATCTTAGCTGCCACTCTGTAAAGCAGGTGATTAACGCACCAACTTGGCCAAGGTTACAAACCATGGCTGCCAATCTAGGTGGTCTTCTCCTTGTGTTTTGATCATCAAACCACACTGCTATTTGCATACATTTGGTTCCTATATTTCTAAGACCTTGCCTTTGAAGGAGGCTTCTCAAAATTTCTGAGGACAAAGGAGTATGCCATTGCTGTTAAATGGCAAAGGCTCTTGTCACAAATTAGGGAACACCTTTTCTATCAGTTTGAAGGTAGATAAACTTGCCATAGCCATAAAGGGAGATGATTATAAGGAAAAAAGCTGAGGAGTGCTGGCTGACTCATCAAAGATGTTACTCAGGACCTCTTCTTCAAACTAATGGGCCAAATAACATTTTTGTGGATAGTGGGATTTATGAAAACTTTAATTTGGGGCTATAGATAAAATATTTGTAATCTAAACCATATGGGCTGAGATGCAAAATTCTTTTGACTTCCTTGAAGTCTTCTGACTTTGGAAGACCTGAGACTACAAGTTGACCTACCAGGCTGGATAAGCCCTATAGCCCTGACTCTTTGTACAGAAAAATAGCAAGTTGAATGGATTTTTGACTTTTGTTTACTTAATGTAATACTTTCCTGAATGAGTAGTTTGTGACCTGACACGAGAATTTTATCATAAATAACTGCTTGAGGTATATTGTAGGCTTGAATCTTTCCCCAGTAGGAAGTTAGAGAAATGTAATCATTTGAAATCACTTTTATTTTAAGATTTTCATTTAAAGGGGGAAGAAGAGTAGCTAATGAACCAAAAGTATTTTATGCCCAACATAATACATACATATACATATATATATATATATATATACATGTATATATGTGTGTATATATATATATATATATATATATATATATATATATATATATATATATATATATAATGGCTCTGCTCAAAACTCCAGAGTTTGAGTTAACTTCATTTAGAGTTGTTCTTCTAACAAGTCATTTTAAATGACCATGAAATTTATTGTTTAAACCTACAAACTATAAACCCTTCAAAGTAAAAATGTAATTTATAGAATAGCTTTACCAAAGAGAAGCAAGATATCTTTTTAAACTCAGCTTTTTAGTTTTTATCACAGACCATAAAAAGAAAACAAGGGGAAAAAATGAGCCCACTATTTCACAATTTAGACAGAGCCATTCTCTCACATTAAACTTTACCTATTCCATGAAATGCAGTGACATTTGTTTCAAGAAAGATGCACAATGGCTATTACATCAATTTGCAGAGTAGAGAGGTGGTTCTTAAATATAATAAAGGTTTCTAACCATACTTCAGGAAATCAGTATCATTTTTATGTTGTCACATAGGCAGTTTTTTCTAGAGTTGGTCTATCTATCATGTCTCTAACTCTCATCGGACTTGTAAAAGTATAAACTACCTATGAGTAACAGAGATGCCTTGGCTGATTTAAAAGAAACGAATACCAGATAGCAACTGAGGATTCTTGTAGCAATGCTAATAATCTGTAACCTCCTTTAAACTTTTCCCTAATCCTCAGATCCAATGAAACTGCATGGTCAGGGCTAGAATCATCCTTTAACAGTTATAGGACATAGCCTTTAGAGGCATTGATCAATCACAACCATGTAAAGTGACATGTAAACAATCAATAATACTTTATAGGGAGTTTTGAGTATTTTGGGGAAAGTATACCTAAATAAAATGTTTCAAGCTTTGTGTTGTGGTCTTCACTTTTATAAGAAAAAGAATAAGCCCAGGAATATACTATTTCCCATAAATATTTTTGGAACCTCCTACACTGTTATTTCCCCATCTGCTAATACTATGCTCAATTACTACTTTTTCCTCTTTCCTAATCAGACCGTGAGTACTACACAATGAGAAGGAAATTAAGTTTGAGTATATTGAGAAGGATCATACCATATAAAAATCATGTGAAGGAACTGAAGATATTTAACCTAGCAAAGAGACAATGGGGGTGAGGGGAGAAGTTGAGAAATCAATAACTGTCTTCAATTCAAATCAATAACTATCTTAATAGCTGATATTAAGGAAGAGAGTTTAAATTTGTTCTTCTTGGTTCCAGAGGACAGATCTGAAAGCAAGGCGATGATTGTAAAAAATAAAATTGGGGGTTGATGAAAGAACTCTTCAGCAATGAGAGAAATTCAGAAGTAAAATAAGAGTACTCGGCAGAAAATTTCCAGGAATCTTCAGTTAGTTTCCAGGAGTCTTCAGTCAAAGGCCAGATACCAACTGGAATGGAGACTACTTTTTCAGATATTGATAGAATCTGATAGTGTCTGAGGTCGCTTCCAAAAAGTCCAATGCTACTTCAACATGATGGTCTTTCAAAATATCCTGTATATTATCACTTGAGAAAAAATTATATCAAAGACAAAACTATACTATGCTAGTATAGAGTTTTGGTATCTTAAACAGTATAATATTTTAGTCAATATTTTGCTTTAGTTGTGTAATCCAAAATAACTTTTAGTTAAAATGCTATGATTTAGTGTCAGAATATAGAGAAGGTAAATTCATTAGAGATAAACAACTTAATTTTTTTTCCCATACAGCTACTTTGCCAGGTATGTGGGAAAGAACAATAACAATAGGAAGTGCTGGAAAGACATTCAGTGTAACTGGCTGGAAGGTAAAATGTATTATAGAATTTTGTAGATGAAAACAGACATGAATTTTCACTTTCTGTGTGTTTAAATTTCTGTGTTTAATTTGAAGACTTTACTAGAATATATACACAATTTTTTTTAACTCTCCTAAACTTGGACAAGTTGATTTTTGTTCTAGAGAAAGCATGCCATAGTCCTGTATCTGCTATTGATAATGCTAGTTAGGTGACAATCTTTCTATGCTTCAGTTTTTTCATCTCAAAAAATTAGGCGTTTTTAGGGGGAGCTAGGTGGCGCACTGGATAGACCACTGGCCCTGAAATCAGGAGGACCTGAGTTCAAATCCAATTTTAGACACTTAATACTTCCTAGCTGTGTGACCCTGGGTAAGTCATATAACCCCAATTGCCTCAGGAAAGAAAAAAAAAGTCTTAATTCCCTTTCCAGCTCTAAAATGCAATACTTGTTGTGACCTATTATCAATTTTCACTATGTTTTTAGATAATGAAAAGAATTGGGTGATTTAAAATAAAATGGACAGAGTATATATATTCTGAAGATTTCATAATTGTGAAAAGAAAAAAAGGCTAATTTTATTATAGTAATTCTTATCTCAAAGGATGATGACTACTTCACCTAAATCCAATGACACCCAACACGTTATCCTATGATGTCATTGGCCCTCTTCAAAAATTTTCAGAGATGAACAACAATCTTATCAGAACCTAGCTTACCAGGCAGATTTGCCTGCCTCTGATTAGAGGAAATAAGTAGAAATGACATCCACACTCAGTAACATTTTGGGACTGTTGCCATCAATAACACAGTGTCATCTATAAATAAGGACATGTGGAGGACTGTACCATCTTACCATAGAGAATCTCTTCCCACTGTGATTCTGCCAAAAATATCCTATAGGACAGTGACACTTTACTTTTTACCAAGTCAATTTCCATAATCCACAAACAGTAAACACAGCAGGATCTTATTTCAGTCAGTTGTATAATTGTCAAGATGTACTTTTGTTCTCTTCACCTTTCATCAAAAATAATTCTTTGAGGGCAGTTAGGTGGCACAGTAGATAGAACACCAGCCCTGAAGTCAGGAGGACCTGAGTTCAAATCTGGTCTGAGACATTTAATAATTCCTAGCTGTGTAACCCTGGGCAAGTCACTTAAACCTAATTGCCTCTGCAAAATAATAATAATAAGAAGAAGACCTGTGACATATGTCAATTGTTATCATAAAGATTTAACAGAAAAGAGAAAGTAAATATATGGGTTAGTAGATATTGATTTCTTTGGGGGGAGAAAATAACAACAGTCCATGATTTTTCCTGATTATTTGTATCATTTTTTTCTTCCAATATCTTGAAAACAATTCCCTGAATTCCTTTAAAATTGTGTTGCATCAAATCCAGATTTTTAAAATTTCATTATTTATGTATTTGACATTCTTTTCTTTTTAAATTTTGAGCTCCAAATTTCTTCCCATCCACCCTCCCCATACTTCTACTCACAGAGAAAGCAAGAAATATCTCATATTTATACATGTAAATAAAGGCAGTACATATTCCCATATTAGCCATATTTTTAAAGCAAGAAAAATAAAGAAAATAAAATTATATTTCAATTTGCACTCAGAATTAACCAGTTTTCTCTCTAGAAGTGGATAGCATTTTTTCATTATGAGTCTTTCAGAACTGTCATAGAACATTTGAATTGACCAGAGTAGCCCAGTCTTTCATAGTTGACCATTACAACCTTGCTATTACTACTTAGAATGATCTCCCAGTTCTCACTTCATTTTACATGAGTTTATATAGGTCTTGCCATGATTTCTGAAACTACTCCCCTCATCATTTGTCATAGAACTATAGTACTCTTTCACTATTATATTCCATAACTGTTTCAGGCATTCACCAATTAATGAGCATCCTTTTATCCCAATTCTTTGCCATCACAAAAAGAGCTGCTATAAAAACTTTTGTACATATACACCTATTTCCCTTTTTCTGATCTCTTTAGGATACAGACCCAGTAATTATATTATTAGATCAAAGTCCATACATGGTTCTTCAGCATGTTGAGCATAGCTCCAAATTTTTCTCCAGAATAGTTCAACAAGTTCTGTACTCCTATCAGTAAGCAGTTCATTAGTCTATCTGATAGGTGTGAGGTGGCACCCTAGAGTTGCTCTAATTTGAATTTCTCTAATCAAGAATGAATGCCAGAGTAGATTAAAAGCCAGAATCCTACAATATGTTATTTACAAAAATGAGATTTGAAGAAGAGAGATACATACAGAGTAAAAATAAAAGGCTGAAGCAGAACCTGTTAAGCTTCAGCTGAAGTAAAAAAAGGCAGGGATAGCAATCATGATCTCAGATCAAGCAAAAGCAAAAATAGATGTAATTAAAAGAGATGGGGAAGGAAATTACATCTTATTAAAGGGTACCATAGATAGTGAAATAATATCAATACTAAACACATATGCATCAAGTGATATAGCATCCAAATTCCTAGAGAAAAAGTTAGTTAAAAAAATAGACAACAAAACTATACCACTGGGCGAATCTCAACCTTCATCTACCAGAACTAGATAAATATAACCAGAAAATAAATAAGACAGAAGTTAAGAAGGTGAACAGAATTTCAGAAGAGTCATCAGGCATTGATAGATCTTGGGAGATAATTGAATGAGGATAGAAAAGAATATCCCTCTTCTCAGCAGCATAAGGCCTCTACATAAAAATTGACTATGTATTAAAGCATAAAACCTTAAAAATCAAATCCAAAAAGGCAGAAATAGTACATGTATACTTTAATAAAAATTACATGTAATAAAGGACCATGAAAAATCGACCAAAAATTAATTGGAAACTAAATAAATCTAATCCTAAAATCATAGAACCAATAATTATATCTAAGAAAATAACAAGAATGAGACAATATGCCAAAACTTAAGGGACGCAATCAAAGTATTCTTAGGGAAATTTTATATCTCTAGATGCTTCTATGAATAAAAAAAGAAAAGGTCAATAAATTAGGCATGCAACTTAAAAAACTAGGAAAAAAAACAAAAACTTCCAATTTAATGCCAAATTAGCAATTCTGAAAATCAAAGGAGAGGTTAATAAAATTGAAAGAAAACTATTGAACTAATAAAGAAAACTTTAGTTGCTTTTATGAAAAAAAAGCAATAAAATAGATAAACCTTTGTTTAATTTGATTTAAAAAAAGGAAAAAGTTACCAATATAAAAAAATGAAAAAGGTGAACTTATTACCAATGAAAAAGAAATTAAAGCAATAAATAAGAGCTATTTTGCTTGATTATATGCCAATAAATGTAATAATCTAAGTGAAATTGATGAATTCCCCAGCTTAAGAGATGAACAAATAAATTACTTAAATAGGCCCATTTTAGGAAAAAAAAAATGAACAATCTCTTAATGAACCCCCTAAGAAAAAAATCTGCAGGGACAGATGGATTTATAAGTGAATTCTACCATACATTTAAAGAAGAATTAATTTCAATACTATGTAAACTACTTAGAAAAATAGGGAAAGGAGGAGTCCTACCAAATTAATTTTATGACACAAATATGGTGCTGATAACTTAAACCAGGAGAGAACAAAACAGAGAAAGAAATATAGACCAATTTTCCTAATGAATATTGATGCAAAAATCTTAAATAAAATATTAGCAAAGAGATCACAACAACTTATTAGCAGGATAATGCACCATGACCAAATAGGACTTATATTAGCATAATTGATTATATAAATAACCAAACTAATAGAAATCATATGATTATATCAATAGATGCAGAAAAAAACATTTAATACAATACTCATTCCTATTAAAAATATTTGAGAGTATAGGAATAAATGGAGTTTTCCTTAAAATGATAAGTAGCATCTATCTAAAACTATTAGCAAGAATTATATGTGATGCAGATAAAATAAAAGAGTTCCCCATAAAATAAAGGGTAAACCAAGGTTGCCAACTATCACCACTACTATTCAATAGTATACTAGAAATGTTAGCTTTAGCAATAAAAAAAGAAAAAAATGGGAGGAATTAGAGAGGGTAATGAGGAAACAAAACTAGCCCTCTTTGCAGATGATATAATATACTCAAGGAATCCTAGAGAATCAACTGAAAACTACTAGAAACAATTGAAGACTTCAGTAAAGTTGCAGGATTTAAAATAAACTCACATAAACCACATCAGCATTTTTACATGTTACCAACAAAGTCCAATAGCAAGAGGTAGAAAGAAAAATCCAATTTAAAATAACTGTAGATAATTTAAAATATTCAAATGTTTTCCTACCAAGACAAAGCCAGGATCTATATGAACATAATTACAAAACACTTTTTCACACAAATAAAGCTATATCTAAACAATTGGAAGAATATCAAGTACTCTTGAACAAGCCAAGCTAATATAATAAAAACAACAATTCTACTTAAACTAATTTACTTATGCAGTGACATAACAATCAAACTGCCAAGAAATTACTTTATGGAGCTAGAAAAATAGTAACAAAATTCATCTGGAAGAACAAAAGTTCAAGAATTTCAAGGAAATTAATGAGGGGAAAATGCAAAGGAGGATGACCTAGCTGTACAAGACCTAAAACTATATTATAAAGCATTGGTAATCAAAACCATTTAATAATGGCTAAGAAATAGAATAGTGAACCAGTGGAATAAGTTAGGTTCACAAGACACAGTAGTCAATGCCTAAAGTAATCAAGTGTTTGTTAAACTCAAAGACTCCAGATTCTGGGATCAGAACTCACCATTTGACAAAAATTACTGGGAAAATTGGAAAATAGTGTGGCAGAAACTAGCCATTGACCAACATCTTACACTCTATACCAAAAGAAGATCAAAATGAATTCATGATTAAGACATAGTGATATTGCAAGCAAGTTAGGAGAATGAGGGATAGTCTACCTCTCAGATCTGAGGAGAAGGGAAGAAGTTATGGCCAAAGAAGAACTAAAGAACATTATGAAATGAAAATGGATCATTTTGATTATATTAAATTTTAAAAGATTTTGTACAAACAAAACCAATGCAGCCAACATTAGAAACAGAAAACTTGGGGGAAATTTTACATCCAGCGTTTCTGATAGACAGTTACAAAATATAAAGACAATTGATCAAAATTTATAAGAATACAACCAATTCCCCAGTTGATAAATGATCAAAGAATATGAAGAATTTTCAGACAAATTAAAATAATTTCTAGTCATATTAAAATTATTTAAATCATTATTGATTAGAATAATAAGATAGACAACTCTGAGGTACCACTTCACACCTCTCAGATTGCCTAAGATGACAGGAAAAGATAATAAATGTTGGAGGGGATGTGAGAAAACTAGGACACTAACATGTTGGTAGAGTTGTGAACTGATCTAACCATTCTGGGGAGCAATTTGGAACTATGCCCAAAGAGTTATTAAACTCTGCATACCCTTTGATCTGGCAGTGTCCCTACTGAGTCTGTAGCCCAAAGAGATTATTAAAAAGGGAAAACAATTCACTTGAGCAAAAATGTACATAATAGTCTTTTTTTGTAGAGGCAAGGACCTGATAATTGAGTGGATAAAATGTCATATGAATGTAATGTATTATTATTATTCTGTGAAAAATGATGAGCAGGCTGATTTCAAAAAACAAAACAAAACAAAACAAAACTGGAAAAACTTAACATGAATCAATGCTAAGTGAAGTGAGTAGAACCAAGAGAACATTGTACACAGCAACAATAAGATTATGTGATGATCAACTGTGATGGACCTGACTCTTTTCAACAATCAGGTGATTGAAGGCAATTCCAATAGATTTGTGATGAAAAGAGCCAACCAAATCCAGAGAGAACTATGGAAACAATGTAAATAAAAGCATAATATTTTTACCTATTTTCACCTTTTTTTTGTTGTTATTGTTTTTCTTTCTCATGCTACTTTTTCCCCTTTTGGTCTGATTTTTCTTATACTGCAGGAGAGACATGGAAATATATTTAGAGGAATTGCACATTTTAAACTTATATTGGATTGCTTTCTGTCTAGGGGAAGGGAGAAAGGTAGGAAGGGAGGGAAAAAATTGGAATATGAGGTTTTGCAAGGATGAATGTTAAAAACTCTCTCTGCATGTATTTTGAAAAAAACTATTGTTGGAATTTTTTAAAAGGAATTATTTTCTTTATTGAGCTTTTGTACCTCTTTTCCCATTTGTCCAATTATGTTTTTAAGGGATTCTTCAGTGTATTTTTGTGCTTTGTTTACCATTAAGACAATTCTATTTTTGAAGGTGTTATTATCTTTAGGGTTTTTTTTTTTTTGCGAGATTTAAAAAAAAACTAAGTTGTTAATTATCTTTTCATATTTTTTTGCATCATTTTTGTTTCTTAATTCTTTCCTAACTCTTATCTTTCTTTAACTTTTCCAGGAATTCTTGTTTGGAGGAGGGGGGAGGGTTGTAGTTTTTTTTTTTTTTTTTTTTACATTGTCTTCTTCTGAGTTTATGTTTTGCCTTCTTTGCCACCATAGACTTTTTTGTTGTTTGCTAATTTTTACACCTAATAATTTTTTTTTTACTTTTAATTTTGTTAAAGTTGGATTCTGCTCACCTAGGGGATAGAGAGGCACTGCTCCAAGCTTCATAAAAATTTTACACTGCTGTTTTCAGAGCTTTTTTGGCAAGGTGGTTGGAAGGCTGGGGTTCTGCAAAATTTTGGTGGTGTGATTTGGGGAGAGATATATTCATTGCTCTCCTGGTAAAGGTCCCTGCTACCATGAAACTGCAAGCTATCCCCCTAGTTCCACTAGTTCTCTTTGCCTTGACATAAGGGCCCAAGTCTCTGCTCCCTTGTGACTGATCCAAGCTCTCCTCTCTACCCTGGAAGTGCAACCCAGGACTGCATAAATGCAATAAAGCTCTTTGCTATTTTATGAAACAGCAATACCTATCATTTACATGATGATCCTCCATAAAAAAATTTTGCAAAGGTGTTTATAATTGAATGATTGCTGACCTTGGCTACCACATTTGCATGCTTGGAAAAAGGTTAAATACTTGCTAGCAGTTTGAAATAGTAATTCAAATATTTGAAATAATCTGAGCTCTTTTGGGGTCTCTAAATTGTAATGACAACTTTATACAAATTAAACTTCTATCTTTTTTTTCAGTCATTTTCAATCATGTCTGATTCTTTGTAACTTCATTTGGGGTTTTCTTAGCAAAGACACTGGAGTAGTTTGTCATTTTCTTCTCTAGTGCATTTTACAGATGAGGAAACTGAGGCAGACAGGATTAAGTGATTTGTCCAGGATCACACAGCTAATAAGTGTCTGAGGCCAGATTTGAACTCAGGAAGGTGAGTGTCTTCCTGTATTTAGGCCAAGCACTCTTATCTCCTGTGTCACCTCGCTATCCCCCATTATAGTTCTATAGAAAACTATAATAAAACATAATGGTGTTTTTTCCTTTATCTCATTCCATTTTTGGCATTATTAATTTATTTTAACAAGTCATATTGGAGCTTGTATTTGTATATCTGATTTTTCATCTTTTTCTTATGGCCACCTTTGCTTTGGTGTCACTAAATCTCGATTATTTAATTCTTCATAGAATTTCTCTACTTATTTTTTCCAACAGATTTTAACTCCTAATCTGCAATTATCTTCCCATCTCTTTTCTTTTATGTTTTCTATGAGCTTTAAGGAGAGATGACTAAGTGGCTTGTCTCATTTCTTATTGAATTTAGGCACAGATTAAAGCTTATTCTGCTAACTTCTTTATTTACCTCTTCAAGAATAAACAAGTGCCAGCCTTCCTTTTAGCTGCAACTTCCATTTATAGCAATAACATCAATATCAGTATGGTTCATTTCTATCTCACTGATGTTGGCCAAGGACCTTACTTTTCGGTCATCAGCTATCAAATTAATGTTTATATATGGCTAAAAAACTGATATTAATGATATCCTTAGTCCTTTTTCCACTACTCAATCACTATCGTAGTGGAAATAGAAGGGGACTTACAACAAAGCTGAGGGTTATTTTATTTCAAAGAATTCATGACTTAATTGCCCTGGGGCTGAGCTAGGCTGTCTTTGAACAACAGATAGTCTCATCTCTGTTTCAGTGTTTATTAATCTAGTACCTCTTGTATCTGACCGTAGTGAATGCCCTTTTCCATCCACATGTCCCTGAACCATCTTTAGTTGCCCTTCAAGGCTACCATACTCTGATACTAGCTTTGCTGTTGGGTCCTTCTTTCTGTTGTCTGTGATAGAAGATCAGGGATTTAAAAGGTCACTTAATTGTAATTTCTATTGCACTAATAGAACTTAAGGATTTTGCAAGAGCAGATATATGGGAATTGGGACTTCATCCTCCTGTTCAGACAGTCTTCTTGGCCCAAAGTTTATATTAAGGTCAATGAAATTAATGATAGATTTTTATTTTGAAAGAAAGTGATAAAAATGAGTCCCAATTCCCATATTTATGCCTTCACAATATGTTTGTAAATTTGTAAACTACATACAACTTTAAAATTTTCTACTCTCTTAAATTTGGTATTATAATTAGATTGTTTATATTTGCTCTTGCTGTTTCCTGTCTTAGCTTGGTTGGTCTATTGGTCCTAAGAATCTCATAAGACAAATGCAGATTGTCCAACAAAATGTCATTTATACTTGTGCAACTCCTTTACAGGTAAGTGCAAGTGGTACCTGGAAATTTATGAGTTTTTTTGTTTGAAGTTAGCACTTGATGTATATTTTAAATAGTTAAGTTTTTGCCTCCATGCCTAGAAATAAGCTTCACCCCACCTTAAGTCCAACTCCTAACATTTTGGACAATTTAGAGAAAATTACTAATTTCAGTGAGTGTTTTCATTATCAATCCTAGATGTTTTATATATAAAAAAGTGACTTTTCTAAGCAAATGTTTCTATAGATAAAGTATTAGCTTTTGGCTGTTAGATATTTTGTGAATTATATTTTTATTGAAAAAAAAAAGTATTTCTTTCTAAGAAGCAAAAACCCACCATTAAAAACTCTTGAATAGAACAATCTATTTTTAAATACAGATTTTTCAATAAGGATTTAAAATATTTTCCTAAGGTCTATTAATTACAATAACACTGGATTCTTTTTAAACAACCTTTTTTATTGATAACCTCAATGAAAACAATAAGAACAAAAATAATAATAGTTGCCCTTTATGCAGTACTTTTAAGATTTACCAATAATTTTATATAATAGATGGCATCCTTTTCAAATTCAAAGAACATAGAAACTAGGTAAAAGAGAATCAATATCCCAAATCATTGCAGCAATCCAGATAGAAACTAACAAAAGGAAAATTAGAAGTAAAAGTTCTATGTTTAGAATTCAAAAGCTGCTTCTAGGAAAAATGTCCCCTCCAATTAGTTCCCCCAGAATGAATATAAAGAAACCATATTGTGAGTTGAACTTTAAAAAATTAGACTACTTATACTTAGGCATATTTAGATGATATTAAGTACATAATCTAATATTTTTTTAAAAGACAATGATTTTTATTTCAAAACCAGTAATATTCAATATATACAACCAAGGCATATTGAGTAAAACCTCAAATCTCAAAATTTCAGAATTAGAAAGAACCCAAAAGCCCATGTAGTCCAACCCATAAGATAAACAACAACAATAAAAAATTCCTCTCTGGTATTATAACTTCCTAACAAATAGCTATTACTTCTTTGTTTGAAAGTGTGCTACAAGAGAGTTGATACTTCCCTTATTAGCTCATTCCACTTTAAGAAAGCTCTGATTATTGTTTTTCTAGATATCACATCCAAATTTTTCTCATTACAGATTCCACCCTAGAGATAGCTTGGCATGGAAATAAAGAACTAGCCTCAGAGTCAGGAAAACTTGAGTTCAAATCCCCACTTCTGACACAACATTGACTGGGTTGCCTGGGCTGCCTGGGCAAGTTGCCCTGGCCAAGTGTCTTAAAACTCTGACTCTTAGAGCAGGTGGAAGGTTCCACCATTTTTCCAGTCCCTCAGATCTGCAATTTTAAGTCATCCTTCACTCCTTCCTCTCTTTCACTTTTTCTCTCTGATCAGTTGCCAGGTCTACCTTTCTGACATCTTTCCCCTTCTTTCCACTTAGCTAGCTCTCCCAGACTCTTATCCTAGATTCCAGTCGGAAATTCTGAAATGCTCACGATGCATACTATCACTACCTTTGCTCGAGAATCTCCAGTGTCTCCCAATCACTTCAGGATAAAATGCAAACTCTTTTCTTTGGTATTTCAAGTGTTTCATAGTCTGACCCCAGCCTGTCTCTCCAGAATTCATATCGCTGTCCCAAATGCTTTCTACATTGCTAGTAAACCTATCCTTTTTGCCATTCCTCATGTACAGTGCCCATCTCCCACCTCTGTGCTTAACACAATGTGTCTTCCTTGCCAATCTTGTAAAATTCCTTGAGTCAGCTGCCACTTTTTACATGAGGTCCATTTGTGTCTTCTACGAGGATATGTCAGAGGCAAGTCACTTTTGTCTTTGTGTCCAACATCATCTTCATCAGCCTCTCCAGGAAATTAACAGGAAACTCAGCATCATGGAGATTGCTTCAGCTTTGGTGCTGTCACCTTTGTTAGTCCCCTCCATTTCTCCAGCCTTTCTGGTGCATTGTAGAGCAGAGCAAAGAGCTCCACCCGTGATTCCCATCTCTTCACTCGCCACTAGCTATTCACTTGGATTCTACTCCAGTGTTATCATGCTCCTCCCACACTAAGTACCCTTCTTTTCGGTTTCCTTTTGTGCATTGCCTTCCCCTGTTAGAATGTAAGCTCTTGGAAGGCAAGAATTGTCTCTTTCTTATTTGTATCACCAGCATTTAGCTTAGCACCTGACATATGATGAGCACTGAATAGATCTTATTGATTTACTGATTACTGCTCTCCCCACTTCCAGTTGTTAGCATTCCCTTAAAATATTTTTCTACTTACTTTCTACATGTTTTGTGACATTCTGTACTAAAGCTATTCTTTCTTAGTGGACAAAGAGCCGTCTTTGGAACCAGGAAAACCTGGGTTTGAATCTGATTGGGCTACAACTGGCCATGGAACTCAGAGCAATTTTCTGTAAGTTGGAAGGCAAATTCTAGTCAGAATGGGAGAGCGCTCCCTCATCAGAAGTTCCCTCTGCCAGTAAAATCATAGGGCAATTTCAAAAAGAAAAAAAACTATTGTTAACAATGAAATGTATGGTTATGTTGTATCCATCTTTATATGTGTGACTTATCCATGTGCATGTTGGTTCCCCGAGTCGAGTATACCCTTCTCCAAGCAAGGACGAGACAAATGCTCTCTGCTGAGCCATGTCCAGATCTACATATTTTATTATTGTCTGACCCACTTCTCTCCACATAGCCTATAGATCTCACAAGAATTGTGTTAATGATCTTATCTAATTTAACAAGTATTAAGTACCCTTAGTATACTATGTATTCTACTAGGGGCCAGAGATATAAAAACAAAATAAAAAAAAAAAATAATCCTTGCTCTCAAGGAACTTACTCTCCTGAGAGATACACTATGTGTACAGATAAGCAAAGTTATCATAATTTAAGAAAGGTAAGAGAGGAAGCAATGACTAATGGGGTCAGGAAGGCTCCCTATAGGAGGAAACACATGAGCTGGGCCTGGAAGGGAGTCGGAGATTCTGCAGAAGACACCCGTTCTCAGCATTGGGCCACCACTAGGGGGCCTTTTCTCCCATAAGTTACTTGTTTTCTCTTAACACTAGGAGACTAAGGTTACCTCCATTGGAAACTCCAGACCTAGTGACCCCTTTATAGTTGCATCTTGGGAAACTGAGGTCTCTAGTTGGTCTCTACTTGTCTGGTCTTAGGGCCCCTTCTTATAGTCCTTATTACAGATTCACTGAAGGAGTGATAAAGGAATTCACATCATAAGGGTAAAATTTGGCAATTGGTACTGCTTTCCCCTTAGAGGGATCATACTCTGATTGATTACCTCTTCCTACTTATTGCATGGACATGAAATCTGTCTGCTTCTCCAGTGGCCCAATATATTCTTCCTTGCTCTCCATCTTTTTGAATGTTCATACTAGCCAAGCAGTCAAATCTCTAGATGGTAGGATGCCCTGCTCAAAGATCTTTTTAAGTGCTTACTTAGGATCCTGTGAAATACTTCTCAGAGATAATACTGTTTTTCCAAAGTCCTGATCTAATTTCTGAGAACTCTGTCCTTGCCACATAATTATTTCCATAGAATGAGAACCATTTTTAAAAAACAACAGCCAAAACAAACAAACAAACAAACAAACAAACAAAAAAACCAGCCTAGGAATCTGGACTGGTTTCGATTTTTCTAGGATGCCTATAGGTAGCTTCAGAGGAAGAAAGAGGCTAATATCTGGGTCAGGTTTATTAGTACCAATTGCTGCTTTCCTGTTCAACCCACCCCACCCCCATCCCAATAGTATTTGTACTGATAAAACATGAAATAACCAAAGATCCTATGAATTCAATGACATTTTGAAATGTATTCATATTACTTATTATAACAGCATCAAGATTGGGAATATAACTTCACATCCATAACCTCTGTAATAAGCAGAGTTAGACACTTGCGGACATTATGAACCTATTAAGTCCATTAACAAGGCAAAGCAATTTGTAGAAGACCAAATCTATGAAAATATTAACCTCAACCGGGAGTTTTGCCATAGCCCAACTGCAATGAATCTTCACCTTTTTCCCACACTTGCCTCCAGCACCTTGGTTATATCCTTTTCACTTATCCAAGCCAAATTCATCCACTCTACCTGCCCTGTGTAGGACAGGTCATGAAACACTGGTAGAAGGAAAGAAGAACAAGAAGAGTTTGTCATTCTCAATTAGATTAAGTCAACCTCAGCCAGGAACAGCCTTGATAACATTCTATTTCCCTTCTTGTAGTTTCAAAAGGAAAGGGAAAAGAGTGTGGTAGAAAATTACAAGGTTAAGTATATAAATAAGTGTATTTATATATATGTATATATATATGTGTGTGTGTGTGTATAATGTATAATATATGTATATACACACATACATATATATAAACTATAATAAATAGCCACAGACATGTCAATAAAAAAGAAACATTAACTTTAACCATTATATATCCCTCAGATTGGCTAAGATGACAGGAAAAAATAAATGTTGGAAGGGATGTGGGAAAAGTGGGACATTAATACATTGTTGGTAGAGGTGTGAATTGATCCAACTGTTCTGAAAAGCAATGTGGAACTATGTCTAAAAAGCTATCAAAATCAGCATACTCTTTGATCCAGCCATGTCTCTACTGGGCCTGTATCCTAAAAAGATCATAAAAAGAGGGAAAATACCCACATGTGCAAAAACGTTTGTGGCAGCTCTTTTTGTAGTGGCAAGGAACTAGAAACTGAATGGATGTCCATTAGTTAGGGAATGGCTGAACAAGTTATGGTATATGAATATTATGGAATATTATTGTTCTATAAAAAATGATCAGCAGGATGATTTTCAGAGAGGCTTGAAGAGACTTAAATGAACTGATGCTGAGTGTAGTGAGAACCAAGACAACATTGTACACAGAAACAAGATCATGCAATGATCAACTCTAATTGACATGACTCTTTCAACAACAAAGTTATTGAGGCCAGTTCTAGGTCCAATGGGATGAAGAGAGCCATCTGCATCCAGAAAGAGGACTATGAGAACCAAATGTGAATTACAACATAGTAGTTTCATTTTTGTTGTTGTTGTTGTTTGCTTGCATTTTGTTTTCATTCTCATTTTTTTCCTTTTTGATCTGAATTTTCTTTTGCAGCATAATAATTGTGGAAATAGTATAAAGGAATTGGATGTGTTTAGCATATATTAGACAACTTGCTGTCTAGGGGAGGGAGAAAGAAGGAAGGGAGAAAAAAAATGGACCACAACATTTTGCAAGGGTGAATGCTGAAAACAAACTGTTTCTATTTGTATGTTTTGAAAACAAAAAGTTTTAATAAACTTGAAAAAAGAGAAAAAAATATTAACTTCAGCTAACACTAGAAAGAAAATTCTCTTATTTGCTTAGTTAAGTAATCATTGGCTTATTAATCAAGAATGATGCTGACTCTTTTTATTAAATTTGCATTACAATAATTAATGGGGAAAAACCATCTATTTTTCCATGTTTTTGAATCTTTAAAATAACAGGAAGCTTTGGCTCGAGCTTTTTGGTATGAAATAAAACAACTGAATGATCCAGAATGCTACTTTTATTCTCTGCCCCGGGAGCTGGAAGGGAAAAGGGATCGGATAATCCAGTTACTCCAAAAAATTGGACTGAATCCCATAATCCCTGAAGGGGGATACTTTGTCATAGCTGATGTTTCAGTGCTAAGTAAGTAAAAGTTTTGTAAAATTTTTGGCATATGTAAATATAGGTGTGGAATGATGTTTTTTTGTTTTGCTTTGTTTTGCTTTGTTTTGTTTTTTTGTGTAGTTCTATCTACATTCTAACTATGGAAAAGAACAATCTTCCTATGGGATTGGTAAAGATTTGTTTTTCTCAGAAAATGTGCATATATCAATTCCATCTTAAAATAATCTTTATTATAAGTAGTTCTAGTTAACACATGTGATTCTGTAATGTTTATCAAGCTAGCAGATATGTTATAAAAAGTCTCTTTATAGAAAAGAGGAAAAAACAGAATAGTCCTGAATTTAAGTCTTGAACAGATGTTCTAAAAAGTAAACTGTGTCTAGGAGTCCATAAGAAGAGTTAACTGATCATAAAACTGGATTGTAACTGTAGCTAAATAATGTTGGTCTTAACACCAAGGAAACAGCAATCATGGTGAAGATGAGCTGCAGTAGCTGGGCTGGATTTTCTCAATGAATTCAATGTTCTCTTGACATAGCCCACCCTACTTTTATGAAAACTGGGAGAAGCAAAAGTACAAAGCTTACGTGAAGTAAATGTGCTAATATTCAGAACATGCTAAGAGCTTTAAAAGAGAAGAAATTTCAGGCAGAGAACAGAGAAATCTGCCAAATGGAAGGCCATCTGTAATGGGCACTTCCGATTCCTTTCCTCTCCCTCCTCCTTCAATCAAAACTGCTAGTGCTAAAGTTACCAATAATCTCTTAATTGCCAAATCCAATAGCCTTTTCTCAACTCTCTTGTCTTAACTGCCTTTTCTCACCAGGTTTCTCCACTCTCTCTCCTGATTCTCCTGTCTCTCTGACCACCCTTCAGTTTCTTTGGTTGGGTCTTCATCAGTGCCTCACAAGATTCTCCCTGAGACCCCTTCACTGCCAATTGATCTGACATAAGCTTTTCTCAACTCAGGAAAACTTCCTCAGCTCCACCATCCCAGAGATCTTCCTAAAGTGCAAGATCATTCTCTGGCTGCTAGGTTCTCTTTTCTTCTCTATCTCCCTCTCTACTCAATGTCTCTCCCTCTATAGTAGTCCCTTCCCAGCCCCTCTTAAAATTTCTCTTTATCTCCTATTTATCTTATATCATTTATTGATTATTAGTCTGTGAGCTTCTATAAGAGCTTGTTTTTGTTGGTTTGTTTTGTTTTTTACCTTTCTTTGTATCCATAGGACTTAGAACAGATGCTGGCACAGTAGTTAATCAATGTTTAGTTATCTACTGGTTGACTGAAGTACCCTAATAACAGATACCTAACAATTTTGGTCTGTGCAATTTTATATATCATCTCTAAATTGTTTGTATGACTTACAAATGTTTATATAAACAAGTTAGATGTTTAATTTTTTTTTCTAGGATCATAATGAAATACATGTAAATAAATCCTTAATGAAACACTGGAACAAGTATAAATTAAAAGTTAACTCTTCTCTACTTAAAAAGTGTTTAATGAATGTGGAGAATATTTTCATGTTATTTTATAATGTATATTATAAATATAAATATAAATTTATAAATAATTGTATGTTATTGATGAAAGTAAACTAATGAATGTCATTCAAAAACATCTGAGTATAAGAAATACAGAAATTGTAGATGACAAGAATAAGCAACCAAGAGTACTACTCAAATTGAACCCCATGAAAACATCTGGGTCAAGCTTTGAGCCTTGAAAAAGACCTTGAAGAACTGAGATGTCTGGGAATATTAGGAACGAGGGAGTCAAGACCACATGAGATTGTAGAGGTGAAAAAAAGCTGATTAAACATTCTAAGAAAACAAAGACTATTCATGAATAGAACATTTGGTGATATAATTATTCCAAATGAACAAACTTATAAGATGAAACTTCTATTATGTATGAAAAGGAATTTCTTGAATGTTAAAGATTCTCATCCAGAAGCTCCAACTGGTCTAGACACAGAATCAGTTTGACTAGTTGATAGAACTCCCTGATTAGTAAAAATATTTATATTAGAGCACTTTAAAAAATGTATCTCTAAATTCTGATTCTCTTCCTAAGTTTCCTAGTAATTCCCATGGTGTAATGGCTTTTACCCTGCAGTTCTTGGTCTCTACTAAGAGAATTTCAAACTATATTCGGTTACATGGAAAAAAGAATACAGTGGCTATTAAAAATAATCACATGCTTAGGAATGACTTCTATTAGATTTATTAATCAACTTTCCCCCCTTCATTTTAGATATAGACCTCTCTGAAATGAAGGACGATGGATGTTATGACTATAGATTTGTGAAATGGATGATTAAAAATAAGGTAATAATTTGTTATTAACTTTAATCTATTATTTTAGAAAAGTAAAGGAAGAAATGTTTATGTTGCTACTAAAACATTATGGAAATAATGACTGAAGTTTCATTATCATGTCATCACAGCTGATTGCTTAAGATGTTGTTTTTTTTAATCTACCTCTTGAAAATTAATGACTAGGTGGAATAAAAGCAGGGACTCTAAAATTCATCTTCAAACAACTTAAATAATGACTCAAAATGAATTCTGGAGTAGTAGAATGGAAGTAAAACAATTTTCCATCTCAAGACAGCTTAGAAAGATAAAAGGAAATGTCTGTCTCACTGAGGTGAAAATGGAGCACAGTCCAGTACAGGCCACATCCAGCAAGTTAGTAGCAGGTCTTGAGGGAAGCAGAATTATGAAGCTGCCAGCCCACAGATGCTAAGGGGGGGGGGTCAGACAACTGGTCAGAAGAAGTTTTCCTTGAAATGAAAGGGTGCTAGGGGACCCTTTGTTGGCACTGGGGGCAGAACTCTGTCAGAACCCTAGGGCAAGGAAGAGCATAGCACAGTAGAGTATGTGGCCAAAGTGGAACAGGACCTGATTATAGTTACAGGATAGAAAAGAGTGCTTGTGGTTGCTGAAAGACCAGAGCACAGGCCAGGCAAGTAAGTACACCTATCCTTAGATCATTCTACCTTGGGAAGAACTGAAAACTTATACACTCCCAAAACTAGCCCTGAAAACAGCAGCACAAAAAAATCTGAAACTTGGGACAGTGCTCCTTTGACCCAGGGAGCAGAGCCCAACTTTAACATAAAGTTAAACATCAAGAAACAGGCTTTAAAAAATGAGCAAACAACAAAGAGAACCTGGCCATAGAAAATGACTATTTAACAAGGGAGATCGAAACAAACTTAGAAGATAACAATGTCAAAATTGCTATATCCAGAGCCTCAAAGAAAATATAAATTAGTCTCAAGCCCCCCAAAAAAATTCCTTGAAGAGTTCAAAAAAGATTTTTTTAAATCAAATAATACAGAAGAAAATGGAGAAGAGAAATGAAAATGATGCAAGAAAATAATGAAAAGAGTCAACAACTTGGCAAAAGAGGCACAGACACACACCAAAAAAAATACTTAATAAAACAGAATAGTTCAAATACTAAATGATGCCTAAAAATCCACTGAAGAAAAATACAATTGGCCAAATGGAAAAGGTACCAAAAAACTCACTGAAAAAGTAATCCCTTAAAAATTAGAATAGGGCAAGTAAAAGCTAATAGCTCCATCAAATATCAAGAAACAAAACCAAAAGAATGAAAAATAGAAGAAAATCTGAAATAGCTTATTGAAAAATTAACTGAACTGGAAAATTGATTGAATTGAAGATTCCAAATAATCCATCTGGTGGACAAATATATATTTAATGAAATTTAATGAAATAGAGGACTTTCAAACATTGCTGATGAAAAGACCAAGCTAAATAGAAAATCTGACTTTCCAATATGACTCAGGAGAAGCATAAAAAGGTAAACAGGAAAGATAAATCATAAGGAATTCAATTACATGAGATAATACTTGTAACTCTCCTAAGAATTTTATCATTATTAGAGTGAAAGGAGGAGGGTAGACATTGATAGAAGACACAGGTTTGAGTTGACTATGATAGGGGTGTTATCTAAAAAAATCAAATTAAGGAGTGAGAAGGAGGATCCCATTGAGAGAAAGAGGAAGAGAAAAGTGGAATGAGATAAATTATCTTATAAAAAAGATGTTAAAAGAGCTTTTACAGGGAAGGGGAACGTTGAGGGAGAAGAGATAGTAGCCAATCCTTAAACCTTATTTCTCCTGAATTGGCTCAAAGAGGGAATAACCTACACGACCCATTTGGGTATATCTATCTTATCCTTTAGGGAAATAGTAGGGGAAAGAGATAAGACAAAGTAAGAGGAAAATAAAAGGGAGGATGGATTGGAGGAGATGATCACCAGAATTAAACTCTTTTGAAGGTAAATTGAGGAAAAAGAGAACAAATGAGAAGAAATAGGATGGGGGGAAATACACAGTAATAACTGTCAGAAAAAGTTTTACAGTAAATTTCTCTGATAGAAGACTCATTGCTCAAATATATAGAGAACTGAATCAGATTTATAAGACTACAAGTCATTTCCCATTTGATAAAATCAAAAGTTATGAGCATGCAGTTTTCAGAAGAAAATCAGTTATCTATAGTCATATACAAATTTTCAATCACTATTGAGTAAAGACATGCCAATCAAAACACCTATATTGAATAAAAGGAAAGGAAAAATATTGTGAGGAAATGTAGGAAAATTACAACTATTGCTTGGTTGGTAGAGTTGTGAAATGATTCAACCATTCTGCAAAGCAAGTTGGAGTTATATCTAAAAGGCTATAAAACAGCGCATACATAGACTTTGACCTAAAACAATACTAGATATTGTTACTCCGAGATATAAATTCCAAAGAGATTTTTTTAAGGAGGTTGGGGTAGGAAAAGGACCTATTTCTGCAATGATATTTGTAGCAACTCTTTGTGTAGTGACATAGACCTGGATATTGAAGGGATGTCCATCAACTGAGGAATGACTAAGCAAATTGTGATCTGTGACTATGATGGATTACTTTTGTTATAAGAAATAATGAGGGGAGGATTCTAGGAAGATGGTGGCATAGGTCAGTAAATTTCAAGCTCTCCAGATTTCTCCCACAAACAGAACAAATTTGTTCCTCAGGGTGAACCCAGTCTGGTGAAAAATCAAGAACAACTTGGGGAAGAACAGGACTCCTTTCTGTTCAACTCTAGAAGATCAGAAGACAGACTGATGGCTGGAAATTAGCCAGTGTGAAGCACAAACTCCTTCAGGCTAGCTCCACAGAAACACTAAGCAGGATCCTTGGGCAAGTTGAGTGTGGCTGGATCCTCAGCAGAAACCACAGAAACTTTCACCTCCAGGAAAGGCTGCTGTTGTCTGAGTTGGGGCAGACTGAGGGACCCTGTGCTGACTGAGAACACAGGGCCCAGCTGTGCTGCAGAGAGAAGGCCCTGGATAAGAAGGAATCAGCACACCAGGAGTACAAGGGCAGTGGAGCAGGAGGGGAGCCCTTGGTTTGGGGTTCCCGGTCAGAGGAGAGAGTTGAAGTGAAGCAAGAGATATCCCCTCAGAATTAGAGGTGCTTACATTAACAGTCCTCATTAATAATAATAATGATGAACTGGCAAAGAAAGTAACCTAGAAACTTCCATTTTAAGAGAACATTGAAGTTTAAAAAAAAGCTTCTTCTGTCCAAAAGAGTAATGTTAAATTGCTCCTTGCCCAGAGAGAATTTATAGAGCTCAAAAAAGAATTTAAAAATCAAATGAGAGAGGCATCGAGGAAAAATTAAGAAAATTAAAAATAAAAACCATCCAAGAAAAACAAGATTATGAAAAAGTTAACCAACTAAAAATGGAAATATCAAATCTTAAAAAAGAAAACTCTTTGAAAATTAAAATTGGGCAATGGGAAGAGACCAAGAAATAATAGAATATAAAGAATGAAAAATAGAACAGAATGTGACACTTGGGGAAAAAAAACAGATTTGAAAAACAGATCAAGAAGAGAAAATATAAAAGAATAATTGGGCTAATTGAAGGTCACAACCAAAATAAGTAACTTTGACACCATAATGCAAGAAATAATCCAAGAAAATTGTTCAGGAGTGATAGAACATGAAAATCCACCAATTACCCCCTCAGAGAGATACTTTGTAGAAAACACTAGCAATATTAGAGCAATATTAGACCCAAATTTCAAAACCCCCAGATGAAAGAGAAAATGTACAAGAAACAAGAAAAAAACAATACAAAAATATGCTGGAGCTACATTTAGAATTGTACAGGACTTACCAGGAGTAACTATAAAAGACCACAGGTTCTGGAATCATATATACCAGAAATCAAAAGAACTAGGTCTGAGGCCAGAAATATCATATCCAGCAAAATTATCCATAATATTAATTGGGGGAAAAAATGGATAATGCAACAAGCTTGCAAATTTTCAGGACTTTTTTTCAACCAAACCCATACTCAATAGAAAATTTAACACATAAGAAACAATATCAGAGATTAATTTCAAGGAACTTAACTTGGATAAATTGTTTTTTACATGGAAATGTATATTATATGTTTAATATTAATATCAGCAAGGGAGGGGGTCCATAGGTGGTGGGATTAAATTATTTAAATTAAATTAAAGTAGGAGAGTTAATAGCTGTAGGAAAGAAGAGATATATACAAACACTACAACAAGGATCAGGAATAAAATTTATTAGAAGAAAAATATGGCTAGTAATCATTAGACAAAAATCAAACTTAAAGATTCAATCAAGAAATAAATCTACATTATATGTCAGCCATACAAATATTGTTTTAGATGCACATTTACATATGGGTAAATACGTGTTTATATATGTGTATGTTTGTAAGTATATATAGATATGTCTGCATATAGCTTTGTATGTGTGTGTATAAACATGTATGTGTGAGTATATGGATGGTATGAATGTATATATATGTATATGTATACATATAAATTTATTTATATAATATATATATCTGCTTAACTAAAACCTGCTTGGAGAAAAGGTGGGAGGGATGAAAGAAGGAAAAAAGAATAAAGTAAAAAAGTATACAGCGGGGAACAAAATAATAACCTACAAGGAAGCAAAGAAAAGATGGACACTCATGAATATAATTTTCTTCTACTATTATATATCCTTTCTTGAACTGGAAATTTATTATTATATATTTTGAATCCTCTCTGATGTTCTGCTGGGCACATGACAATGTTCTGTTTTGTTTTGTTTTGTTTTCCTTTTCTATCTTTCTTTTTTCTATTCTGCTTTTTTTTAAATAAACAGAAAAGTTTAAAAAATAAGAAATAATGAGCAGGATACTCAAAAAAATCTGGAAAGACTTACATGAACTGATGCAAAGTGAAGTGAGTAGAACCAGGAGAACATTTTACACAGTAACAGCAATATTGTACAATGATTGACTGTGAATGACCTAGTTATCCTCAGCAATACAATGATCCAAAACAATTCCAAAAGACTTATGAGAAAAAAAAAATGCTATCCATATCCAGAGAAAAACTGATAAAGTCTGTAGATTGAAGTATTGTTTTTTGAGGGGGAGGGAGAGATTTGTTTTCTTTCACAGTGTAATTAATATGGAAATATGTTGTGCATGATTGCATATGTATAGCATATATATATAATTGTTTCTCAGTGAGGGGGGGAGGAGATGAAAAGAATTTGAAAATTAAAAATTATAAAAACGAATTTAAAAATGTTTTTACATGTAATTGGAAAAAATAAGACAAAAACTATTTTAACTATCTAAAATCAATTTGTTTCTAATGTAAATAGTTACTAAAATAAGAGTATTAAACTTAAGCCAATGTTAACATTGTATAGTTTATTATACATTTTTATGTTTTATTTTCTTCAGAAATTATCAGCCATTCCTGTTACAGCATTCTGTAGCAAGTACAAAAAAGAGTTTGAGAAATATGTACGTTTTTGCTTCATTAAAGTAAGTTTATATTAGTCACAGAATTTACTTTGGTGTCAGAGAGGCGGGGACAGAGACACAGACACAGACAGACAGACAAGCAAAACCAAATGCTGAGAATACACAAACAAGCAAAAAGACAGAGCTGGCTATTTCCCAGAAAGATGATGGCTGCTGGCGCTGGCTCCAGGCCTTGAGGGCTGTTCTGTTCTGGAGGTGCTTGTAGCTCAAACACATCACACACATCACCAGCTTTAAGTTTCTGCTGATCCTACAAAGCCTAGAGCACTTTGTCTTCCTTCACAGTTATCTCAAACCCTTTCTCCTCCATGAAGACTGAAGTACTTTGAATGATCAATCCATTTCTTGCCTAGCACTTAGTGCATTGTTAGTTATTGAAGTAGGCAATAAGTTCCTGAAATAACACGGAACGATGTCTGGAGCATTTTTTTTTAACCTATCAGTCCCCCTATTCCTGTGGGATAATAAATACTTGTTAAATTATAAGTGTTAGAAATTTTTGTAACAATTATATTATTAATTTGCAGCAAGACAGTACCCTGGATGCTTTCGAGAAGATCATCAACAACTGGACAAAGAAATCCTAATTTTTGCCAACCTACCACTTGTGTGGCTTTTGTAATTTGACAAAATGAAGTTGCTGCCACCTGCTGGATACTGAAAAATAAATCTTTTAGTACAAATAACAACTTTTTGAATGTTATAGGACACTCATTTATTGTGGGGACTTTAAAGGAAAATTAGTAGAAATAGTTTAAAATGTTGACTGTTGGGTGCAAGAAAAAATGGAAAGAACTACAAATAGCTGCATTTCAGAATTCCAGGCAAATCTTGAAACAGAACCAACAGTTGGAGCTAAAATTATTCCTAAACTTCTTCATACTCTATATAGTCTTCATACTATGTATTAACTACATTTTTCTTTCCCAAAGTGTCAGATCTAAAATATTAGATATTTTATATAATTTTATTATTATTTATAGAATGTTATATATGTTATTTTACACATGAGGATACTTCATATAAAGTTATTCTCCCTTGCCACTTTAGTGTGAAATTTTCCAATATGGAAGAGGAAAATTAAGGATTTCCTAGGAATATTTACCACATGCAAACAAAACCGTTATTTTCCTTTCAGAGTCATTTTACAAATGTGGTTATTTAACAGCGCTCATTCCCATGTTTAGAACCAGGAACCTGGAACAGGACTCTGTACATAGTGGGGATGCAATTCTTGGTAAATCAGAGAAACTTCAAGTACAATTTTAGTCTTTTAAACTTATTTTCTAAAAATTATATGAAGCTATCTTTTACAGTTTTCAGAGCAAATGAATTTCCAGAATTTTACAAGATGCATAAATCAAAAAATACAATGTGTATTCTTAAATTCATTTAAACAAAATTTCAAGATTCCTTTTGTAAATTTTTGAGAAGAAAAGCTCAAAGAGTTCTGGTCTTTCATCCTTGAAATGAGCTTTGAAAGATAGAAGTTTTGGGAAAATAGGAAAGAAAAGCTAAAATCAATTTTAAAGGAAATTCTATAACAATTCATGTATATTCCCTAAAAGATAAAAAACAAAGAGTTTTATAATTCATAAAGGATGACAACTTATTTCTACTTAATTGACCATAATAGAAAAATATTATACTACTTAGCTACAAAAATTTTGCCATCAAACAGTTTAGGTATCGTAGAAAATAGCACCATATCTGATCTGGAAGAAACAGCAGCAGCTGTATAGCATGATGAGATTAATATTGATTGGAGAGCCAATTATTTCTACAATTTATTCTAAGCGATCCCAAGATTGCTGTTTGTCAGCAGGTGAACTTCCTGTATAATTGGGATGATTGGCTAATTAGATGTATCCTCTCTCAGCAGCAATGAAATGAAGCCCAATCTCTTAGTTTAGTGGGTTGTCTCCCTATTGAATTATCCAAGGCTAAAGGAAGCCTTCACTTGATCTGGGTAATAATTTCTGATTTTATGTATTGTGGTAATTTTGGAAGTAGCTAATTTTAATCAGAAGCCTGATGGGGAAGGGCAAGTAGAAGGAAATTAGAAATGTCTGTTGGCAGATGTATCATTACATATGTTTATCTTCCCAATCTTCATGCTTGAAGACTTGATCACTTGAACTTTTTAGTCTGTGGGTATAGACAATGACTTTCAATAACAAAAGTTAGCTTGAAATTCAGACCTCTAAATATTTTCCTAAATTTTATTTCAACTACCAATATTGTTCAGATTAGCATTTTTAAGAGCAAACTTTAAAACCTTTGTTGGAACTTTGAAGGTTATGACACCAAACAATAGAGACTACATAATAGATCCTGTCACACAAAGAGATTTTAAATTTGTGATCCAAATCTTTGCTTTTTCTCCAGAGACTATGTTAGCTAAACTCTAGCACATAGCATAGGAGGGATTTAAAAGTTGATTGAATCATAGTTATTGAAACTCAAGCCATCCACTAATTCCTTTAAAAATACTGGGCTCTACCTAGTAGCGATCTAGAAGAAAAGGGGGGACATAACTAAAAGGAGTTATTTGTCTTCCTGCTATCTACATTTCTCCATTGCATCATTCCTGTTAAGAAAGGCTCGACTATAATCAGTTCCTGAGGATTCGTAATGAAACAGGCTACCCACTTCCTGAGAGAGAATAGATTCAGGGTACAGATTAAAACACTTTTTGGACAAGGCCATTGGGGAATTTTGCTTTGCTTAGCTATATGTGTCTGTGACTGGGATTTTTTTCTTCCTTTGGGTGTGGTTGGAAAAATGGGGAAGAAGGTAGAAAAGGCACATTTTCATTGATTGAAAAGAAATAAATCTTTTTCAAGAATTCTATAAGAGTACAATTACTAGAAGTAAATGAAAAAGTTAATTTACCTGGGTCTTAAGAGATTGTAAATGGGATACCACAATATTACCCCACCAGCCTAAAACCTGATGCAACCTTTGAAATGGGGAGTCATTTGGCACAAACAATTCTGCCACCTTGGGGAGCTGTTTCTCCACTCAAGAGCTCAGAGTCCCAACCCAGAATCCTGAGGGAAAAAATAAAGCCTTTGTGGACCCCCAGTATTTTTGTAAATGTATTGTTCATGCCATTACAAAAGGCAAAAAGAGGGAAATTTGTGTACCCCAAATACAGATAAATCCTCAAAGCCTCAAAATCACCATCTTGGGAATTACCAGTTCTCACTGAGGGACCTCTCAACAATGACAGATGATGTATTTTGAACTGGAAAGGACTTTGCCAACCTCATTGTAGAGATCAGAAAAGTGGACCTGAGCTAAAGAGGTTAGCAGCTTATCAAGATCACAGCAAGTGGCAGCCCTGAGATTCGAAATCAGATCTTTGACTCCAAATCCTGACGTCCAGTCTTATATCATGCTGCCTTCCTTGGAAATCAACTTTGAAGATTCCCCGCCTCCAGCCGTCCTCCTGCTGGGACCACAGCTCAGTTCCCAAGCCCTTCTCCCTCTCCAGGGAGAACCCCAGGGTGTCAGTCCTTTTTGTTTCCTTCAGTCTCACCCTTTTGGTCTGGTCTCTGATAATATACAAATTTCTTGAAGAAAAATACTTTTATTTTTGTCTTTGTATGCTCAGGACTCACCATAGTGCCTGACATCATCATCTCATTAACATTTATATATCACCTACTGTATGCCAGGCATTATGCTAAGCACTGCACAAATCTTATTTAAGCCTCACAACAACCCTGAGACATAGATGCTATTATTCTCATTTTACAAATGAGGAAACTGAGGCACAGAGTTTACATGATCTGTCTACAATCATGGAGCTAGTAAGCAGCTGTGTTGGAATTTGAACTCAGATCTTCCTGACTCCAGACTGCATCATGTGCCTTATAACATCAACAGCCTCAGAGATGGAGAATGGTCAGTCCATGGCCCATATAAGGCCTGAAAAATCATTTACCAAGGCAACTGCAGGCGAGAATGACCTGAAAGCTAGGTACAGCCAGCTCTCACTGCTTGAGTCCGTACTATAAGTTAATCATTTTGCATAGGCCACAAATGGCTCTTGGCAGAGAAAAGTTTCTCACCTTGACCTAGCTGCCGTAATGGGCTGAGGCTTGAGTTGATGCACTGAGGTCCCAAGCACATGAGGCTAAATAGTAATTGGACCATACTCTATTAATATATAAGCTTGGAGAAAGAATGGCCCCCACCCACTCTTTGTGCAAGTCCTGATGTTGTATAGGAAATGACGATTCTGCTGGGTGGAGGCAGGGGAGTGGAAAAGGAAGGGGAGGAGAGACTGTTTGCTTTTGCCATTGCAAGGGCCCTCTCAGCTCAGATCTCCCTCTGTTAGCTGGCTTCCTGTCGCAGCTGCCCATATTGCTATTGCAATCATTCTTGCCCATATTGCTATCGCAATCCTTATTCACCTCTTCACTTCATTAAAGATTGAAGATTTTTCCTTTAACCTGAGTTCCTGACTCCGGCTGATTTTAAATACATGATCATTACATTTGGCACCCAAGCGTGGGAACCAAGGACCCTACTTTGACTGAAGAAGTCTCCAGTGACCAGGAACTTAGGTGAGTATAAGACAAACAGGGGACTTATTTTCTTAAAGACTAAATTAGTAACCTTTTTTTTTTTTTGGCTGAAATGGGACAGATCCTAGCTAAAGATTCTCCATCCCCCAGCCCCACCCAGGAGTGGTGCTACAGAAAGCCTGCTTAAGCTGATAGAAGATCAAGGGCTACTTGTAACTTGGGAACAGGCAGCTAGACTTCTGGGTACATTAAAATGCACCTCCTCTTGGTTCTTAGAGGAAGAGCAAATCTCTCTAGATAACTGGGCATTGGTTGGTCAACAGCTCTCCGCATATAACAATGAAAACAGTCCTCATTCAGTTTCCATCAAGGCATTCTATTTATACAATATGATATAGCTGGCTTAAGATACCGTATAAGTTCTAGGAAAAAAGGTAAAAATTCTAGGAATAGCCAAATGGGGGAAGCCTGAGATAAAGGAGGAAGACAAAGAACAGATTAATGGCCATATCCCCACAGGGCATGGAGACTTAAGTGAGGATCAAGGGTGGGGTGAATCTGAGGCAGCTTCAGCCCCACCTAAGGAGCAGGTAATTGACTCTCCTCCATCAACTCCACCTTCTGGGATAGAGGGAGGAGGAGTAGTGTGTGTGTGTGGTGGGGGGGAAGGGGGGAGTGACAGCACCATCCAGCACCTCCCCCCCAGCATCCAGCTGCTCCTATGAATAGATTGCAAAAGGGACTAATTAAGGCCAAAGAGGAAGGGAGAAATGTATTGGAATTTCAACACCACATTTTTCCCCTTATTCAACAGTTTAATTCTTCAGGTCAAGAAAGTAGAAGATACTTTCCTTTTGATATAGAAATCCTCAAAGACCTGAAAAAAGCTTGCACTCTTTATGGGGCTACATCAGCTTATGTTAAGATGTTATTACAGAATTTGGCTTTTGAAATCTTGACCCTTAATGACTGGAAATCTATAGCAAGGATATGTCTAGAAGCTGGACAAAACTACTTGTGGCTTTCTGAATATAGTGAGCTATGTAGGATACAAGCCCAACAAAATAGTCAAAGTGGAGTTCATGCTGCAATCACCTGTGACCTACTAACAGGTGTCGGTCCTTATGCAGATGTCGCATACAAATTAATTATTCTGTAGCAGCATATCAGCAAATTGCTGCTAATGCTATCAAAGCGTGGGCTTCTCTCCACAATAAAGATGACAAGGATGAAGCCTTCACAAAAATAACACAAGGGCCAAATGAACCCTTTGCTGACTTTGTGGGACGTTTGCAGACAGCTATCACAAGAACGAATGGAGAAAATGCAATAACACACATTTTGATAAGGCAACTTGCTAAGGAAAATGCTAATGAGGTTTGCAGAAGAATTAATACTAGGACTGCACAAGGATGCTCCTTTAGAGGAGCTCATAAGACGCTGCGCCACAGTGGGCACAAATGCCTTTTATAGCTAGGCTATGATGCAGACTTCCCAAAATCCAAACATGGGAAGACACAGTCCCTCCTGGCAAGGGACTTCCAGAGAGATTCGTAGATGCTTTCAGTGTGGAAAAGTAGAGCATCTGAAAGCTCAATGTTGGTATAGAGATAGAATGGGAAAACAGGGTGGGAGAACAAGACCCAATACCCCATGTCCAAAATGCAACAGAGGCTTCCATTGGGCCTCAGAATGTAGACAGATTCAGGGAAACGGGATGAGGGGCCCAGCCCCAGGGCCCAAGGCAAAAAACACTTGGGGCATGATGGCAGCCAATGATGTACCCAGAGAGTGCCTAGAAGTCCAGTACCCAGACATGACCAATTAGCCAGAAAGCCATATGATGGGAGAAGGGGATTACACAGTCAACCAGCCAGGAAGCAACCAGATGGCAGAAAGGAATTACAATTGGGGAGAATAGAGCTGTATGCAGCTGGGACAACTGAGATACCCCCTGGAGAGGTAAAATCTGTTCCTCTCCAGCCTATGGATCCCTTAGCTCCAGGCACAGTAGGCTTGACCATTTCACCTCCTTTTTGTACATACAAAACAGTGTCCATCCACACACTGATGTGGGAAACTGGGGAATGTGTAGATAATATCCCAGTCACTAATACAGGTAGACAATGTGTGACTTATAACCCAGGAGAAATAGTAGCATCAGGTTTACTCATACAGAATCCTAATAAGCAACCTGGTGATAGTCACCCAGATTCTGGCTCCAGACCACAAAATCCAGGATATACTGGACAGCAGCAGTAACGGCTGACCGACCTATGCTCACTATCTATATAAATGGCCTACCATTGGAAGGATTGGTAGACACAGGTACAGATTGTACAGTTATTAGAGGTGCCAATTGGCCCAGTCACTGGCCAAAGATTAAAGCAGACATCTATATGTCTGGAGTAGGAGGATCAATAGCAGCTGAAGTTAGTGCTGCCCCTATGAAATGGACTTTTGAAGGCAAAACAGGAGTTTTTACTCCTTTTATAGTTGAAAAAATCCCCATCAATCTGTGGGGAAGAGATGTTTTACAACAATTAGGGTTAAGAATGAGTATTTCGGTTTTTTTAAGCAGGGCTGCTGTTGAAGGCCTACCAACACTTTCACCTGTTCCTATCCAATAGAAAACTGATACACCAGTGTGGATAGAACAGTGGCCCTTAAGTAGCGATAAAATTCAGGCCTTATTATAGTACAGGAGCAGCTTGAACAAGGGCATTTACAACCTTCTCTAAGTCCTTGGAATTCCCCAGTGTTCGTTGTAAAAAAGAAATCGGGAAAATGGAGGATGCTCACTGATTTAAGAAAAGTGAATGAACAGATGGAAACTATGGGAACTCTTCAGCCTGGACTTCCATCTCCTACTCAATTGCCTAGAGAGTGGCCTCTCTGGGTCATCGATATTAAGGATTGTTTCTATTCTATCCCTCTGGATAAGGAAGATATGAAAAGATTTGCTTTTTCAGTGCCCAGCGTTAACTTAGCTGAGCCTTATAAAAGATATGAATGGACAGTTTTGCCACAGGGAATGAAAAACAGCCCCACTATGTGTCAAATGTATGTTGCTGCTGATCTTGCTCCAATAAAAAAAGCATTTCCAAAAGTTATGCTATTATATTATATGGATGATATATTGGGATGTGCACCTGAGGAACAAATGCTAGAAGCATGTCTACAAAAGACCATAGAAACACTAAGATACTACAAATTATACATAGCTGAAGAGAAAATTCAAAGACATCCTCCTTTTCAATATTTAGGATATGAAGTATACCCTAAGGTGCTTACAGTACAAAAACTGTCCTTAAGAACAGAGAAGCTAAACACCTTAAATGATTTTCAGAAATTGATAGGAGATATCCAATGGATGCAACCAGTGTTAGGCTTGACTACCTATCAGTTATAACCATTATATGATATTTTAAGGGGAAACAGTGCTTTAAATTCACCACGCCAGCTTACAAAAGAAGCTCAAGAGGCTTTGAGAGAAGTTGAACTGGCTTTATCCAATGTGGTTGAAAGAGTCACTCAAAAACCCTTGGAAATATCAGTTTTTGCCACACAAGAGGCACCCACAGCAGTCCTTCATCAAGGAGACAGTGTGATAGAGTGGGTGAACCTCCCGGCACAACCAGAACAAAGCCTTACTCCTTACCCAGTGCTTGTGGCTAGAATTTTGTTAAAGGCCATTAAGTGAGCAGTATAATTATCTGGGGCAAGACCTGATAAGATATACACCTTTTACACCAATATACAAATTAATGTGTGTTGTGAGACCATCCCAGAATGGCAAATTTTATTAGCCATGGCTACAAATTTTACACATGGGTCTCCATTAAAGATAATTGGCGATGGATCTTGAAGAAAAAGTTTCTAAAGTTCCTCTTAAAGGACCAACTATCTTTAAAGATGCGTCCAAACACAATACTTGTGCTGTATACTCTCATGACTTAACTATAAAGAGAGTAGTCAGAACTCCTTTTCAGTCCATTCAGCAGAACGAATTATATGTGATCATGTTAGCTCTCACTTATTACCCAGGAGACATAAATATAATATCCGATTCAGCCTAGGTGTGGTACAAAGAATTGCCACAGCCCAAATAAAATTTGCAGCTTCTAATATATATCAGCTCTTTAAGGAACTTCAGGAGCAAGTGAGAAAACATCCAGGTAAGATTTATATCTTGCATGTCCACTCACATAGTGGACTCCCAGGTCCTATTTTTGAAAAGGCAGATAGCCTTTTAACTATGTTAGCCAGTATGCCTTTATTTCAGGAGGCTCAGGAATCCCATTCTAAATACCATCAAGGCTGCTCGAGCTTTGCGTTTACAATTTGGGATAACAAAAGAGGAAGCTAGGAGCATTGTAAAAAGCTGTACAGCTTGCCTTCCTTTCCACGCTCCTACACTGCCTCCAGGGAAGAACCCTCGTGGTTTGAGACCCAATGAAATCTGGCAAATTGATGTGACCCATTATAAATCTTTCGGTCGTCTGTCTTTTATCCACGTTGTGGTAGACACCTTTTCAGGATTCACTTTTGCCATACCAGCAGCAAAAGAGACAGCCTGAGTGGTCACTGAATTCCTCACGCAAGCATTTGCCATTATGGGTATGCCACAAGCAATAAAAACAGACAATGGTCCTGCATACACCTCCAAACATTTTGCACACTTTTGTGCACAGTATAAGATTTTACACACCACTGGCATACCCTTTAATCCTCAAGGACAGGCAATAGTAGAGAGGAGAAACAGAGACATTAAGACGCTGCTCCAAAAACAAGAGAAAGGGGGAGCCAGAGGTAACCCTAGAGAACTACTAAATCTAGCACTTTATACTATTAACTTCTTGATTTTTGAAAAAGATGCACTGGCTCTGGCAGACAGGTTTTATAACCCACCGGAAGGGCAATGTCCAGTGCGAGCAGCTCCACTATCTTTAGATAATCGCCAGGTGATGTGGAGAGACCCAGAAAGTAGTGAATGGAAGGGACCAGATAGGCTAACTGCTTGGGGGAGAGAGTTTGCTTGTGTCTCTACAGGTGGAGAAGGAATCAGATGGGTGCCAACGAGCCGTATTCGCCTTGTCCATCACAGAGAGACAAAGCAGACCCTTGAAATGAAGGAGAAGACCCAAGAAACATCGGGTGGTTCTGTTGCTGATTGTGCTCACCATTGAAAGAGTGTGGCAGTTATGGCGTTTGACTCATGGACATAGAAAATCATTGGACTTCAAAATCCTCAGAAATCATTGGATTCTCTGAGACATTAGATTGTTGTAGGACTTTAAATTCCTCAGGAATCATTGGATTCTTTGAGACATAAGACTTGAAAGCCCTCAGGAATCATTGGATTTTCTGAGAAATGATAAGACTGTTACAGGACTTCAAAATCTGCTGGAATCATTGGATGCCCTAAGACATAAAAAGACTTTTGCTGGACTTCAAAAACTTGGGGGGGATCATTGGATTCCCTGATATGTGAAGCAATGGACAATAAATTGGTTTTGGACGATCTCTTGGCTGCTGAAGAAGGTGTATGTGTGACTGCTGTTTACATATTCTCCTTCTAGGACTTCTGGCAATCTTTTACAACACAATGTTGATTTATATTGTTTGTTATACCGTTAATTGGGTGAATAATTCATGTTTGTTACACCACATCAAGCCTGCACTGACTGTGGGGAGAGTCATCACTAATAGCCTCTGCGCTGTTGCTATGTGCTTGTGTAATACTTCCCATGCTGATGGGTTTGTGCATAATAAGACCCTTCACCCCAGAAATCTGCTAGCAACCCCCACTTCCCTTTGGTGCTTTTCATCTCCCTTCCTGAGATGTCAGGGAGGGTGTGATTATCTCCTTTTTAGTGCTTTCACCTCCCTTCTTGAGAAGTCAGGGGGATCATGATCACCTCCTTTTCGGTGCTTTCACCTCCTTTCCTGAGAAGTCAGGGAGGGTGTGATCACCTCTCCTTGGGGGCTCTGACCTCCCTGAGGAGTCAGGGATGGCATGATCACTTGTGTTCTAAAACAAAAGAAAGCAGGAGATATAATGGGCTGAGGCTTGAGTTGATGCACTGAGGTCCCAAGCACATGAGGCTAAATAGTAATTGGACCATACTCTATTAATATATAAGCTTGGAGAAAGAATGGCCCCCGCCCACTCTTTGTGCAAGTCCTGATGTGTTGTATAGGAAATGACGATTCTGGTGGGTGGAGGCAGGGGAGTGGAAAAGGAAGGGGAGGAGAGACTGCTTGCTTTTGCCATTGCGATGACTTGTCAGCTCAGATCCCCCTCTGTTAGCTGGCTTCCTGTCACAGATACCCATATTGCTATCGCAATCTTTCTTGCCCATATTGCTATCGCAATCCTTATTCACCTCTTTAAAGATTGAAGATTTTTCCTTTAACCTGAATTCCTGATTCCAGCTGATTTTAAATATGTGGTCATTACATAGCTGACTGTGTGTTAGTCTTAGTTATGGCTCTGCAGAGGTCAATAATAATACCTCAAATGTCCTTGAAAATTTGCAAGGTACTTTACAAACATCATCTTATTTAATTAATCTGCATAACCACTCATTGAGGTAGATGCTACTACTTATTCCCTTTTACAGAAGAGAGAACCAGAGTAAAGTTGGGCACCTCATTCCACACTTAACATACACACACACACCATCTACTTGTTCATATCCATAATCTCATACAATTCCATATTCATCTCATCTTTCCTGTATTTCCTTATTTAAAAAGACAAAGCCAAATTTATGAACTTGACCTGCCAACTCTCCCCCCACCCTAACTCTCCAGATGAATCATCCAATTTTAATGAGTTTAATAAAATCAAATTGTTCTCCTTATAATTTCCCCCCTTCTAAACTTCATATTGTAAGAGGGAATCATCTTGTTGCATCAATTGCTCAATTTACTATTAAGCACAGTAGGTGCTTACTAAATTCTTATCCTTTTCCCTTCCTCCTCCTGGGACTTTGTTGCAGCCTGAGCATGTTTCCTACCAGCTATTTATCTAACGCCACTTCCCAATAGCAACTGGTCCTCAGTATTAGGACATTTCTTTCCAGAAGAGCTGTCCCAGACCTCAAGATTTCTAGCTAATGTTTCTGCTTCTCTGAGCCTCAATAAACTTCCCCACTGATGAAATCATAGAAATGGATATTTATGAAACAAAATATCATTACTAAATAAAGAAATAACCCAATTTCAGAGGAAGAAATTAAACAAACTTTAAATGAACTGACAAAGGAAAGAAAAAAAAACTCGAGTAGAGAAATGTAGAAGTAAATTCTAACATTCAAAGAATAATTTATTCCTATATTATACAAACTATTTGAAAAATTGGCAAAAGAAGGGGTTCCACATAATTCCTTCTATGGCAAATACAGTCTTGATACAGAAACAGAGTGGCTCAAATCAGAGAAGGAAAACTTCCTTCTGAAAGCCTCCTTCATTCTCTGAGCCCCACTCTTAATTCTTCCCTGGGGTACTTCTTGAATTCACTCCTCCCAACAACAATTTTTAACTTCTTTTTAGGTCTTATTTTCCCCCATTGGAATACAAGCTTCTAGAAGGTGGTGTCTTTCTGTTTCTATTTGTATCCCATTTGCTTCTATTTATATATTTAGCAAAGTTCTTTGTACATAATAAGCTGAATAAATGCTTGTTGGCTTAATTAATGATCACTGATGATGTGAAATTTTTAAATGATATATTAGCAAAGAGACTACAACAGCATATCACAAAGATTATATGTTACAACTAAAGCAGGACTAAATTAGAGTCCTTTCCAGTAAGCCCAGGAGTGAAACAAGTATGTCTATTGTGACTATTAGTAAAGCTAAAAGTAGTAAGATATGAAAAAAAAAAGTTGAGAGAATAAGCTTTGGCAAGGAGGGAACAAAATTATCCCTTTTTCTAAATAATATGATGGTGTAATCAGTCTGTTAATAAGAGGTTACTGTGTGCTAGGCACTGTGCCAAGTGCCAGGGATATAAAGGAAAAAAAATTAGTCCCTGGAGCTCACTAATGTGGGAAATTCTTGACTGATCCTGGATATTCCCCTTAAATGAAGAATCTAAGAAGAGATTTCAGTTTGCTCCATCCTTGACTCTCTGCAATCAGAGGAAGGAGGGACTCCAGGGGCTGAGGGTACTGCTTAGAGTTAATGTGTTCTTTCAGGAAAAGGAATTTATAATGAAGCCCAGAGGAGTGCAAGAGGGTGGGAAATGTGCCTAGAGAACCAAAGAGTCAAATTAAAAAATCAGAACAATAAATTCACTGAATTTGCAGATTAGAAAATAAATCCACATTATCTTCAATACTTTTTAAAATACCAAGTAAACACCAGCATGGAAAGAGAGAAAGAGAAAATAATTTGCAATACCTAGGGAATATGTAAAATATTTGAAACTACCAAGATCACTATTTTCCCACCTGGCAGCTCTCTTGAATGTCATTATTATCCCTAGAGTCATCTTCCTGCAAAATGAAACTCAGGCCTCCTCAGTAGCCTTTTCCCCCCAGCATACATCCCTCCTCTGACTGGAGATTTTCCCCCAGGTCTTCCACTTAAGAAGCCAGCCTAAGGTACTATCCAGCCACAGAATGTTAACATGCTGATATGCTACCACAAATTGCTAATATTTAGAAAAAAAATAAGTGGAAGCAACTGGGAAACTCTTCCAAAACAAATAAATAATATTAGAGGGACTATGTCAAAACAGGTAACCTTGATACCCCTAGAAGCTGAAATAGTCATTCTAGAAAGCAATTTGGAGCCATACTCCAAACATTACTAAATTGTGTATATCTTTTGACCCAACTATACAACTACTAGGCCTTCTATTTTCATTTTATCTGGTACTCAGTGAAGCAGAAGGTTTTGGAATGAGGAAGGAAAGAAGCCTTTCTTGCTTCAATTTAATTCAATTAAATAAGTATTTGTTAAAAAGCCTACTGTGTGTCAGATGAAAGGAAAGAAGAGAAGGAAAAAGAAGGGAAGGAAGGAAAAGGGAGTGGAGTGGAGGGTAAATAAAGGAACAGGAGGAAAGGATAATGGGGTAAGGGAGGAGAGGGGAGGAGAAGGGAAGGGAGGGAAAGGGAATAGAAGGGAGAAAAGAAGGGGAGGCAGGAGAAAAGGGGGGAAGGAGGAAGGAAGGAAAAAGGGAGAGAGGGAAAGAGGAAGTATGTACACTCTGGCAGTGGTATGAAGAGTAGTTTGGAAAAGACAGAGTTCAGAGCCAGAGAAACCAGTTAGGAGGCATTAACAATAGCCTAGCCAGGAGGTAATGAGGACACAAACTAGGCTGGTGACAGAGGTACTAAAAATAGTTGTCAGGAGCTCTTGACCGATGCCCAGCATGACCTCATACAAGCTATTTAACCTCTTTCTTTAGCTTCCTAATCAACTCTATGGGAATAAGGTACTGATTTGCTTCAAGAGAAGCAAGTTCAGTAATGGATCTCAATTCCTTTGATACCCACAAGTCAAAGTAGTCCAAAATTCAGTGTCCCATAGAGCTTTCTAACTGTTTGAAAGAAAGCAAAATCCTCATTAGGCTGAAATGCAGCTCACAATATCCTACTCAGGTAGGAAATCATTTATAGAGACTTGAAAGGGACAAAAAAAATTTCCAGCCACTTTGAGTGTAGAGATTTCTGATTGATTTCACTGGACTTAGGAGAACATTTGTTGCTTGGGGGAGATTCCCAGGACCTGCAGTATATGCTGAAAGGAACACCTAGACCTTGGAGATTTTTTTTAAAAAACAGTCCAAAAAAAAATACCTCTCCAGTTTTCAGAGGTCTGAATAACTAAGCTTCAGAAAGCAATAACTAACCCTTCTTGCCCAGAGATAATAAGGTGCGCCCACAGCCAGATTTCAGTGCTACTGAAAAGAATAAAAATGATGACCCATAGATATTCTCACAGTGGGGATGTAATGGTAATGTACCACTGAGTTAGCTGCAGTGTTTCTATCAGAGATCCAGGTCAAGACAGATGCTTGAGAAAAGCTTCAGTGATTCTATGTTGCTTTTATTCTGAATTTTGAGATGGAATGCCAGAGAAGAATGACATTAAAATCAGTGGAGGGTTTCTGACATGCTGAGCCCCCTGTAGATGTAATTTTTTTTAAACTGAAATTTAATAGTACATTTGTTTCATTTCTCTCCTTCTTATCCCAAAAGTCTACCAACAAAACAAAAGTAACTTTCGATAATTTAATTATGATTATCTCAATGGTTGAGTGTTTTGGAGCTGTTTGTCTGAAGATTCCTTTAAACTTTAGGGAAAGAAGCCTTTCTTCAATTTAATTCAATTAAACAAGTATTTGTTAAAAAGCCTACAGCATGTCAGATGAAAGGAAAGAAGAGAAGGAAAAAGAGGGGAAAGAAGGAGAAGGGAAGGGAGAGGAGGGTAAAGAAAGGAAAGGAAGGGAAGGACAAGGGAGGGGAGGAGAGGGTAAAGGAGAAGAGAGGAGAAGAAGGAAGGGGGAAAAACAAAGGAGGGAAAGAGAATAGAAAGGAGGAAAGAAAGGGAAGACAGGAGAAAAGGGGAGAAGGAGGAAGGAAAGAAGGAAGAGAGGGAGTTCCCTCAAGCAGTTTACATTCTCAATCAGCTGATATTGATAATAATTATGGCAGAATGCCTGAATATAAAGAACTACTCGGACACCAGCGAGGCGACCATGGATAAGTCACTTTATCCTGTTTACCTCAGTTTCCTCATCTATAAAATGAGCTGGAGAAGGAAATGACTAACCATTCTATTCTCTTTGCCAAGAAAACCCCAAATGGGTCATGAAGAGTCAGGTAGGACTGAAAAATGATTGAGTAACAAAGCTGAAATGTTGGTTTCCGAATCTCCAAACTATGGTCAAATGCCACTTTGCCACTTCTCCTTGTAATAACGTCTCTCCTCTGAACTTTAGTATGCTTTATATCACTATTGGGGCACTTATACCTGCTGCTTTCTATCAGTTATTTGTGCTTATACCTTTTCTACCTACTAGGGAGCAATGACCTTCAGAGCAGAAATTGCCTAAATCCAGACAAAGTCCCAGAACAGATCATTAGAAAGATGATAAGTAAATTCTCAAAAAGGAAGGATCCATCGCCAAGAGTCCCTCATGATTTCATCCAGAACAAGTCATGCCAGACTTACCTCCCGTGGTTTTTTAGCAGGATTCTGAGACATGACTATTTTTGGTGACCATGTTAGCACCCTGGATACCTTAGAATCAGCCGCAGTCAGGATAAGCAAAAGTCCTTAGTCTTTATTCTTGGTCTTTAGAGGTAGGATTGAAATGGATGGATGCAGAATCTCCACGCCCTTTCTTCTCCCTTGTCTACCACCAAAATGACCCTGGCTCATCTTACTCCACCCCCTAGTTCCTCCTACAATTCTCTGTATACACCAATTATTGAGCCAGCACAGGATAGTGGGAAGAGCCATTTTCCAAGTATATGCTTATAGAGTATTGTCCAATTGGTAATTAACCTTAAGTGCTTGGTTGTCCGGACCTCAGTGCATGAATTCAAGAGTTTCAGCCCTCTACAACTATTAGTTTTCCCTTCACTTCAGTAAAGCATTTGGTAAAATTTCCCATGTTATTCATGTTGACAATTTTAAGAGATATAAGATAGCCACTACTATAATTAAATTCAGAATTGACTAAATGAGTAATCATTAATGATTGGATGTCAAGTTGGAAGAATACATCCAGTGGAGTGCTCCAGTATTTACTGCTTTTTTGTGAAAACTTGTATAAGGGCAGAGAAAATATATTTGTAGATCTGCAAATGACAAAACTGAGGGAAATCACTAAGTCTTTAGATGAAAAGTAATTAATATGGATCTTAATTAATTAATCTCAATTCTCAATTAATATGTGCCTCAACTGAGGCTACTAAGTGGCACCATAATGCAGAGTCCTGAACTTAGAATCAAACTGACCAGCTCTATAATCTTGAGAAAATTACCTCATCTTTGAGCCTCAGTTTCCTCCAATGAGAACTTCAATTTGTCTACCTCCCAGAGCAATTGAGTTATTATCAATAACTTAGCAGAGTGTCGGATACATTTGTAGTTGCTGTTCAGTTGTCCCTGACTCTGTGACCTGGCGGACCATAGCTTGCCAATGTTGTCCGCTCCAGTACTGGTGAGTTTTGCCATTTCCTCCTTCAGTAGATTAAACAGAATCCATGTAACTTACCAGGGTCGCAGAGCTAATAAATCTCTGAGGTCAGATTTGGACTTCTTGATTTCAGGATCCATTGAACCACCTGGCGACCTCCTAGACAAACAGAAGTTAAGTCACTTGCCAGGTACGTAGTAGGTGTTTAATAAATGTTTGTTTCCTTCCCTCATAAGGAAAAATATAATAAAAGGACATTAAGTTGGAATAAATATTGAGTTTTCAACGGATTCAAGAAATCACCTTCTTACTGCGAAGGTTCTGAATGGTGGGTGTGGTTGTCATGGAGAAATTGGAGCTTTCATGGAGTTGCTCCCTGAGACAAGCAAGGTGAAGGCTCGGATAGAGATCAGTTTAGTTCCATGACCCCGCTCTTTGGAAAGGCCATCCAGTCTGAAATCCAAGTTATGTCAAGCCCTCAAGGCTCACCCTGCATGGGAGTCTTAGGCAGCCTCGCCTTGTCATGTCATGTCAGAAATCTCAGTCATGTCCCTGAGGTGAAATTTTTCCTATAAATCTATTTACGACCACAACATACTCACTGCCTTCCTTTGGATCAGTCTGCCAAGACACTGTCTCATGGTGTCTTTCCCTTTCCACCTCCCCGAGCCCCAGTATCTCCCCTAACTCCACTGTGTTTCCCAAACCCACTTCTCCTCCTTACAGCTAACTCTTTCAGGGGTGCTAAGTCTCTTTCAGGATTTAGCTTAAATACTGAGAACACCCCCCAACCTCATGGGGTGCTCCCTTTCTACTGGATAATTGTGAGTTCCACTGAAGAACTCATCTTCCATATGCTCTTCCAACTCTTTCATATTTACCATTCCCGGTGTCTATAACATCCCTTCATTTTGCCTCTAACCCACTCTTCTAAATAAAGCTATTTTTTGCCAAAGAGAACGGCTGCTGTGAATTCTTCACATGACCGAACCCCAGCTTTTGGTGCCTGCCATCAATTGGCGGCAAATCCCCTATCATAGATCACATTAGAATAAGTTTGTTAAAATTAAAAACAAAAGCTCTGGGATGCCATGTTCAAGAACCACTAAACTAAAGGGATTAATGGTACCCTGAAGTGGATACAACATAGCAGATGTGATCCACCAAGGCAAAGAAAAAAAAAGAATTCTCAGTTATGTACTTCTATAATGCTGTGACTCTCTTCCTAGTACTTGAGATAGCACTTTCTTTCTTAGCTGTTAAGTTATATTAAGCCTGAAGTCCACTGAAACCCTGAGATTGTTTTCAGATGAACTGCCGTCCTAGTTTGTATCACTTATCTTGTACTTGGTGATGTGGCTGAGATAGCCGATATTGTGGACCAGGTGATATGTTTTAGAAGGGCAGAAAGCCCTTCTTGGATCACTGCTCTGAGAAAATAGAGGCTTTCCTAGCTTGGAGCTAGCTTGGAAGAGGAAGGTCACCCTTGAGATCACAAGGTTGGTATGACTAAAGACCAGGCTACTGCTTTGTAGTCCAGAAGAAGGAGAAGGGGATGGGAACAAGTGTTTTTAAAGCACCTACTTCTGTGTGCTAGACACTAGTTGCTAATTTACAAATATTCATTGAATGGGATAAGAGGTAAGAACTATAATGAACTCTGTTTTATAGTTGGGGAAACAGAGGCAGACAGAAGTTATGAGTCTTGCCCAGGATCACAGAACTAGTAAGTGACTGAGACTAGATTTGATTAAACGCAGACCTTTCTGACTCAAAGCCCCATTCTGTACGCCTTGTACACCTGACTGCCCACACTTGGATATCATGAGGTAGGGAGACAGGAAAAGGGATTCTAAGAGAATTCCCTCAATCACAGATGCAGATTCAAAGGAAAAGTGCACCCTCAAAGACCACAATGTTTCTCCTACAATGACGGGGAAGAAGAGTTTTGGTATGAACCAGACTGGGAGGAGGCCACGATCCAGGATGCAAATGTCCGAGTGAGAAGGGAGATGGAATGTGCCCCAGGAGGACCCTAAACCTCCCATTTTGGGTCTCTATGGCCCTTTCCTCATTATGGCTCCGCTCTGCAGTGATGTTGTCAAGGTGTTTGAAAAGGGGGCCAAGAATGCTAAAAATCACAATTTTTCAGCCATCTATACAAATTAATGTAATTAATCCCTCAGTCTGGCTCCTGGCTTTCTTTAAGACTCAGTGTAAATCTTGCCTTCTTCGGGAGGCCTGGCCACCATATTCTTGCTACCTTCCCTCTAAGATGACTTTCCATTTACACTCTATATGTATGCACATAGTTCTTTCCATGTCCTCTCCTCCATTAGAATAGCAGGACAGAGACCCTATTTTTATCAGTCAAAAAGTGTATATTAAGGACTGTGGTATTCTTCTTCTTTTTCTATAATATGATGGTTCTCTGGGAGCAGGTTTCTTGGGGAGGTTTTCTGGAGGCAGCCTTAGTTTCAGTTCAGAGTAATAATCACTTCCAAATTCAATTTGGAATGCTTGTTTCCTTCCCTCATAAGGAAAAATATAATAAAAGGATGTTAAGTTGGGATAAATATTGAGTTTTCAACAGATTCAAGAAATCATCTTCTTACTGCGAAGGTTCTGAAGGTGGGTGTGGTTGTGCATACATATAGAGTGTAAATGGACAGTCATCTTAGAGGGAAAGTAGCCAGGTGCCAGCTGATAAAATCCAAACGTTTATTTTCTCCTTCCTTGATTCCAAGAGCTCTTGCAGCTTGTCCTTTGCTTCTGCTCTAGCTCAACTCCGACTAGTGGCTTCTTCTGAACTGACCCACTTCACTAACTCAGCTCCTTTTTATGCTCTTTTAGAGGTGTGAACTCAAAGGTTGACTTCTCCTCTGAGAGAGTGGGATTGTGGGTTTCTGATTTGTGAATCTCATACTGAATACCGGCTTGTGAATCTCTCAAAAGTGTGAACTCCAATGAGTATTTAAAATACATTAATGAACTAGAGAATTTGCTAAGTACCCTGCTAAATTAGGCAACTGACTTATCACTTTGTAAGGATTCTAACAAAGGACTTCTTACTTGTGCTGGGAATACAAAGAAAAAGATATTTCCTTCCCTCAAGTAGCTTACAATCTAATAGAGAAGACAACCCAATAAAAGGAAACTGAAAAGCTATTCTGTGTCTGGCATATTAATATGATGATGTCTTTTCATGACCCCAATTGAGGTTTACTTAGCAAAGATACTAGAATGGTTTGTCATTTCCTTCTCCAGCTCATTTTACAGATGAGGAAACTGAGGCAAACAGAGTTCAGTGACTTGCTCAGGATCACACAGCTACTAAGTATCTGAAGCTGGATTTTAACTCAAAAAGTTGAGGTCTCCTGACTCCAGAGCAGGTGCTCTATGCACTATGGACCACCCAGTTGCTCTTCAAACTGTGTCTATGCATTGGGGAGAGAGGAAAGGGAGCAACTTTGTCTGACTCAGGTGATATGTAGGTTAGTTCCAGAAATTTTTTTCCTTTATCATTCTTTTAAAAGATTTGGTATTTGAATTCAGATCCTCCTGGCTTCAGGGCTAGCACTCTATCCACTGTGCTATCTAGCTACCCCTAAGAGATGACTTTCAAGATGGGAATGGGGATGGGAAGACATGTTCAGAAATGAAGTTGATGTAAAAACAAAAGATACAAATAAAAACTGAATAAGCTGAGATGATATACTCTGCTGTAAAACATAATTTATAAGAGCCTAACTTGATTTCTTCTTAAGCTTTTATTGATTATATTCTTCATATGGGTATAGCTTATCATCATAAAGATTTTGTAGCAAGGAGAAATTAACCACATTGGCCAATAGCTATTGATGTCTTCTTGATTTCTTTTCTTCTCCTTCTCCTTCTCCTCCCTCTCCTTTTCCTTCTCCTTCTCCATTGTTTTTCCCTTCTTCTTCTTCTTTTTCTTTCTTTCTTTTTGGTAATAAGATTCATGATTTTCTCCCCAAGAGTTTAATCGTGATTCCTCAGAATCCTTAAAACTGAGTACCTACAAAGCAAATCTCCTGTGGTGTTCTCTCTTTTTTTTTTTTTTTTTTTTTTTTTTTTAATAATATATGATGGTTCTCTCTGGGAGCAGGTTTCTTGGGGAGGTTTTCTGGAGGCAGCCTTAGTTTCAGTTTCGAGTAATAATCACCCTAAATGCAGCCAGCTGACAAAATCCAAATGTTTATTTTTCTCCTTCCAAGTCTTGTCTCTTTCCTTGGGCCAGAGTAGCTTTCTTAGAGGCCTTTCTGCCTCCTTGGTTCCAAGAGCTCTTGTAGCTTGTCTTTTAGCTCTTCCAGCTTCTGCCTCTAGCTCAACTCTGACTCTTGGCTTCTCAATCTCCAACTGAATCTTTTCAACTGAACTCTCCTGACTGAGTTCAGCTGTTGTATGCTCTTTTAGAGGTGTAAACTCAAAGGTTAACTCCTCCTCTGAGAGTGGGGTCCTGGGAGGTGTGAATTTGGATATCACATACTGAACCCTGAAATTTCCCAAACGTGTGAACTAATGTGTGAGCTAATGTGTGAACTCTCAAAGGTGTTAACTTAAGCACTGTTTCTATAAATTCCATTGAGTTACCACCTTGTTTCAAGTTCTGGCTCATGACACCTCCATTGTATATTTGTATTCCAAGTCAGCAACTAAGAATTCATGAATTTCAATATTTATTAAATGCTGTGTTTTTATGTCCTACATTTGTACTTGACATGGAAATTAAACATTTTCTGGTTGAGGTGCTTCCTAGGTCCTTTGATCATTTTGTTATGGTGATCAATTTATGTTGGTTAAATGTCCTTAGAAATGGGGACATTGTGTGTCCCTACCTGTCTTTAATCCTTCTCCTATTTTTGCTATCAATAGCTTGTTGAAACAAATCAGGTTGGAACTATCTCAATTGTTTGTATTTTATTTTTACTTTTATACCATATTAATTTGGATCTTTTAAAATCTGATAAATGTGGAAATACGTATAGAAGAATTGTACACATTTAACATTTATTGATTACCTGCTGTTTAGGTAAGGGAGTGAGGAAAAGAAGGGAAAAAATTTTGGAACACAAGGTTTTGCAAGGGTGAGTGCTGAAAACTACCTTTGCATGTGTTTTGAGAATAAAAAGCTATTATTTTAAAAAAGATCTTCATGTTCTAGTTATATAAGGAGAGCTGATTCAAAAATGGCTTCCACATTGGTAGTCGGTCATTTTTTTCTATTAAAATATAATAATTTTCATCGTTAGTGATATTATTTAGATTGTCCTTCTTGATTCTTCTTGAAGACTGTAACCATGATATATAAGTTCTGTATATTCTGAACACCCTTTGAGTTTTCTCATTTCTTGCTCATGATCTTTGTGCTCTCTCATTTTCTCTCTTCTCTTTTCTTTCTCTTTTCTTTCTCTTTTCTATCTCTTTCCCTCTTCTCTCTCTCTGAAATAAAGCTTAGGTGTAATTATGTATATGCACTATCTTCATCTGATTTCCCCAACTCCTAGTACCTTTCTCAAACTATCTTGTATTTAACTGTTTTGTATATTTTTCTATTTATTCAGTGTGTGTGTATACATATACCTAGTGTGTTCTGAGTTCAAGTCCACTAGGTGTGAACCTAGGCAATCATTTAACTCTATTTGTTTCAGTTTCCTCACCTGTAAAATGGGCTGGAGAAGGAAATGACATATAACTAGTATCTTTACCAAGAAAATCCCCCAACATCACAAAAAGTCACTCATGACTAAAATAACTGAACCACAGCCAACAACTAAAACCGAGTAACATTATTGCCAGTGATTCCTTATGCAAGCTGTTCCACTGAACTTTTCTATTTTTTAAACAGTACCAAAATAGTTTATTTTTTTATGTGTTTTGGTGTTTTGTTTTGGAAACACCGAGGGTTAAATGAATTGCCCAGCTAGTAAATGTTCGATGCTGAATTTGAACTCAAGCCCTCCTGACTCCAAAGCTAGTGCCAAAACAGTTTTGATAATTATTGATCATAATTTAAGGTCTGTAATTTTCCCTGCATTCCCACTCCTCCTCCCAATATCTCTTGAGTTCCTAGCTCTAAGGCTTTTTTTCCTCCAAATGTATTTTATCATTTTGTTTTGCTGTATAAATCATACCCTTGGCAGTCTGAGTTTTACAGTTTTTTAAGTTGACTAGAAGAGGTGGAAAATCCTAAAAACCTTCAGTGCTTGTTATTTTCTGACTATTTTAAAAAAACATTTGATTTGAAGAAACAAATTCCTATCTTAAAGACTATTTTTTTTCTTGGAAAAGGCAGGAATCTAAGCTTTCTGATTTTTCATCCAAGGTCATTTGTACTATCTCATTCATGCTTTCCTCTGCTACCCAAGACAACTGATATTCAGAACAAGCAAGATTTTAATAAATTTATTAATGACTATTAACACCAATGAACAAAATTATATGGTGGGCAAGGAGCGCTATGTAGCCCCAAAATATTTTTCATTAGTCTGTATGCACAGAGCAGGTCTGTAATAAATGTTGGATTGAAATAAGATTGTCACATGTTGCCTTCCATTGCAACTGGGGCCACAGAAACATGGTATTGTGAAGACTGCTATATTTGGAGTAAAAAGTCCTAGGTTTGAATCCCACTTCAGCTATTTCCTATCTATGTGAACACTACTCCCTCCCACAATCTATTTCTTCATCTTTAATATATAGCGTTTAGATTAGTTGGCTTCTGAGACCCCTTTCAGTTCTAAATGATACAGATCAATGAGATGTTAAAGGGTCCTCTTGATATTGTGGGAACCCCAACAGTAGGAAAGATCCCAACATTTTTGAAAAAAGCCCCATGGCTTCCCACATCATGGGAATGATATAGTCAGTGACCTTAGGAATGTAGCTTTTGGAAACAAAGTGACATGACCTTGGAGAGTGTTGTGAAAGAAAGGGAGTTGGGCCTATTATCTTTTTTGCTCCAAACTATGCTTCAAGGACATCTGCTTTATCATGCAAGAGTCTGGATTCAGATAATGAGCACTTCTTAGTTTCAGAAAAAAGGTCATTATCAAACTTCCCACCAATCATGTGAACCCCAATTCCATGATGTCATTTACCCTGCTTTGTTTTTTGTTCTGTACTCCCTAAATCCCCATAAATTTACCTGCTTGCTCTCTGCTTATTGACATCATCCTTTTTTGGAATTTAGCCCGCTTTAATTGGTATTATAATTATAATAAAATTTTTCCTCTTGACTTAGAAATGATCTAAGCTTCCAAATTCTTTTGGGACATTTGTGATACTGATCTGAAACTCTGATATATTTGGGGGATCCCTGCATCCCAATATTCTGAACTTGTCTTTTTTTTAGTAAAACACTGGACCTAGAGTATGCAGGAGGCCCTGATTGTGTCAAGGATGCCCCTCTTTCCCAGCTGATTTAATTTGTGGTTTGCATCCCAAGCTGGACTTCCTGTGTTTTCTTGGGATCTAAGGCAGTCTGTACTAGGCTGAGAAACTGTGCAGCTCACACCTTGTAGATCAACCTACCATCCTGTCTGACTTAATAGTCGAGAGTTCCTAAAGGAAAAGGAGGGATTTTTGCCATCACCTCCATTCTCTTCTTCGAGAGAGACTTAGTTCCCCCCACTCCCCTTTAGGTGAATTTTTTCTCCTCCTTCCTTTCTCGAGCTGTTATAAATATGTAGACTTCTGCAATGTAAAAATGTTTATGAATGGTCTGTCCTTTGCACCTAGGAACAAACTTTTATGACTTCCAAGGTACTCAAAGATTGCGGAAGCAGGTAGAAAATCCAGCTATCTTCTATTTAAATCAGACATTAAAGAGATTTGCAAAAATATGCTAACTGCCATGTCTCCCTAATTTTGTTTTGTTTTGGAAAATAGTCATTATTATGCTTTTACAGGGAGCCTTTTCCAATTTATCTTACGTCTAGTGTCTTCCCTCTGCTAATTATTTTTGTTTATCCTGGATATAGTTTGCTTTTTAGATAACTCTCATTTTCCCATTAGATGATAAGCTCTTTGAGAGGAGGGACTATCTTTTGTCTCTTTTATGTCCTTAGTGTTTAGTACTGTGCCTAGCTTATTAAATGTTTTATATAATATTATTTATCCCAATATTTGTTGTTATTCAGCTGTATCCAACTCCATGCATTTGTATCACCAGGTTTATTCCACAAAGATACTGGGCAGTTTGCCATTTCCTTCTCCAGTGTGTCCCCATTTTCTCAAGGAGGAACTGAAGCAAATAGGAGTTAAGTGACTCAGCCAGGATCACACAGCTGGGAAGTGTGTGAGGTCACGTGCTATGGCCTAGCTTCCTCCAGGCCCGGAGGTATATGCATTGCACGACTTAACTACACACACACAGAGAATTCAGGTTATTTATAAATTAATATTTTCGTATATAATTACACAATGTGTGGAGGGATGCTACTATGTAATAAGGTTGTTATTTCGTCATTTATCGACATTTTTAAAGAAGTATCATTTTAAATCTCTAGAAGAGTAAACTATCGATGGCTGTAAGACTCATAAACCAACGTTCTTTGGGGTCCTCGATAATAAAGGGGCCCTTTATGGACTGCCCTTAGGGCGTCTAATTTCAGCAGCGACTGAGAGGAGCGGCCCCGATTCACGACATACAGCTCTAGGAACCACAGCAAACGCTTTTCTCGAACATCTTTTTCCGCCTTTCATTCATTACAAGCTTCACTCGGGTGGAGTCAGCTGACTCTCCCCCGGAGAGGCCGAGTTAATTACACCGGATGCGCGCAGGCGGAAGAAAAGGCGAAACATGTGCACTGGGGAGCTTCTTGGCTCGTCTCCCGCTCCGTAGTCCGCGCGCCCTACTACGGCTGCGCGCTGTCAGTCTATAAAAGCGGCGGCGCCTGCGGCAGCCTGTAGTAGTCTTTCCCTTCTCTCTGCCTGGTGTTTCCCTGTTCAACTCTGCCTGGAGTCTCCGAAATCGCCGTCGCGGCCGCCGTCAAGATGGCGTCCACTAGCCGGTTAGTAAGTGCTGCTGAAGGCAGTGGGCAGCGAATTCTCTGTGGGGCGGCTTCCGGGGGTAAGGGGATCACCGTGGCGGCATTGCGGGGGAAGCGAGGCCGCGGAGGCGGGGCCGACAAAGGCGCCTCGGGGAGGGAAGCGGGGGACTCTGTTCGCCCACTCGGGGGCTTCCCTCGGACGTTTTCTCTTTCTGCCTGGCTTCGGTCCCGGCTTCTCCCCAGGTCTCGGGCTCAGTCCGGGCCGATGGCGCGGACTCCGCCCGGGGAGCTGCTCCCGAAAGCCACGGCCCAGAGAGAAATCTGCCAAAAATCGGAGCGGGCCATTTGGGGAAGCCCCACTTTGGGGGCGGGGGAGCGCAGTTCTGGCGGTCCGGCGTCACGTAAACATTCGCCCAGACTCACGGCCTTTGCACCCGGGCCCAAGCCTTCGGGCAGACCCAGAGAAGTCTCCATCCCCGGAGGCCGCTGTGGGCCCTCTGAGCAGAAGTTGAAACTGAGTCACGCTGACTTTCCCACGGGGAGACTCTAATGACAGGCTTGTCGCCCGGCCCGAGCAGCAGGGTATCCGTGTCCCGGCACCTGCAATCTTCTCTTCCTCCCAGGAAAGCTGCCGGCACCAGCCCGAAGGGTTGTCCCCTGGCTGCAGGGCCCGGATCTTCTTGTTTACGGCCTCTGCTGCGAACCTGGCCGGGTTGGGCTCGGGATGACCACTACCTTCATCATGGAAGTGGGTGTGGCCCTCAGGTGAGGGCGTGGGAGAAACACTCGACAATCCAATCTGCTTAATGCGTTTCGTGCCTTCCCCCGTGAAGTTGTACTTGTTAACCCGGCCACTTAACTTAGCAATTACTTAACAAAACAAAACGAAAAACTTCACCTTAGCTGTTTAAATATATTTCTTAATCTTAGGTGATATTTGGGACTGAATTTTGTTGAAAAATATTAGAATACAGTGGGGATTGCCCATCCAATCAAAGAGTGTATTACACTGTTCGTTGACTGAGGAGGACTGTGTATAGTTTGTGGATCAAAGGCTCTTTCTTTTTTTTCTCCACTAATCGATTTCTCCTGAATTAGTACCCTCGTCTAAGAAAGGCGAGAGATTGGGAAAGCTGAATGTGTTTACGTTGCTCCTTTGAGCTATTTATTTTCTTAAAGATCTATGTTCTCCAAAAGAGTGAGGTGTTTTTGCATTCCGCATTGACTCGGATTTCACCTCCTGGGTGTACAAACCTGGGCTGGGCGCTGGGAGGGAGTGTAGATGAGACCCGGATCCTGCCCTCTTGCAGCTGGCCACAACCTGGAACCGAGAACAAGGTTGGAAATTGAGGGGCCATTTGCTATCTCTATCATGGACCTCAGATTCTCTTTCCCTACGTCTCCCTTCCCCATTATCTTTTGATGGTATGTAATTGTTAATTTTTTTATGCTTTTGTGGTAGTTTTAATTACAGGTCAGGGAGATTTTTACCTTTTATTTGTGGTGAAGAAAGAGAATGGAGTAGAAAAGATAATAGTATAATTCAAAGAACATTTAAATTTTGCAGGAATAATCAGAATCCTCTTTTTATGTTATCGTTTTGACACAAAATTGTGTTGGAATATAGTGCAGTGACCTGGGAGTCACCAGACCTCAGTTTCCTCATTTGTAAGTGAAGGTGTCTGATCAGATTGATTTCTAGTTCTTCAGAAAAGTCTATAAAATTTTGGAAATTAACCTGTGAGTTATGTGCATTCTTTGAGAATAAATTCTGAAACCAGTCCAGGTTAGTAATCAAGTATATTTGTATATATAGTAATAGTCATCAAGATATTTGATGTTGTAGCTTGTGAAAGTCTTTAGTTAGCTTAAGTAACAGCTTTGAAGAACCAAAATACTTTGCATTAGTCTTTTATGGCTTTTGTTTTTTATTCAAGAGGATACTTGCTATTCAAAAAGAGTTTTTTATTTCTCTTTGAAAGGGATTTATAAATGGAATATAAGTGATAATTGAGACAATAATATTTGGATCTTAAGAGGTTAGAGAAGGCAGCTTTTAAAATATGAATGTTTAAACTTTTCTGATTTAAATTATTAATGTTCTGTCTTTAGCAAATCTTATGGCTAAAAGGCTCAACTTTAAATGTCATCTAGTAGGTATCCACATATTTGATTCCACCTAAGCAAAATTACTAGAATAAGTGACAAGTACCAAAATTAACAGTTTAGCTTTTCTTTTCTTATTTCTCTCTTTTATTATTATTTTGTTGAAAAGAGAATCAATCAGTTGGCAGAAACTAAAACCATATTACCTGGAAAATTAGCCACTGAATTAATTCAGTTAAATTGCCTAACTATAACTTAACAAAGTTTGCAATTTCTTTTTGTAGTGGTGGTTAATAAGCATCACAGCCTTTAGGAACAAGTGTTTAAGTAAAGCAGTATTTGTACTCTAGACCGATGATGTCCAAACTTTTTTGATCACTTATTAATGAAAAAATTTTTGAGCATGTACCTTCAATATTTTTACTTTTGTAAAACCTTTAAGTTTTAGTATACTTTATAAATTACACAAAATACAAATTATGATGAATTAAATGATATTTTGTATTTTAATGATACAAAATCTTTTCTATTAATAATCAGTATTTTTTAACGAAAGCAACATAAATTTTTATGTATGTCCTAACAGTGAATTTAACAACATTTCAGCAGAAATAATTTTTTCCCATTGATGTTTATTAGGTACAGAGCAAAAAGTAATAAAAAGTCTGATTTCAACTCCACAGAATGTTATTTACAGTTGTTCCTTATTCGTTTTTTGATTGAGGAATATTATAACTTCCGTATTTGTTCACATTTATATATTTTAGTTGGTAATATTTATGAGTGTGAGGTGCAGGAAGAAGGCCTCTGGCTGAATTTTAAAGAGGGGAATAATAAGGCTGCACAGCTGAGATGGTACAGTCTTGTAAAGGACTTTTAAATGTTAAAGAGATAGACTTGTATTGAATCTTGTAATCTCTGAGTCGATAGAGGAAGGAAGAAAAGAAGGAATTAAGCGGTTATTAAGCACCTACCATGATGTTGAGTGCTTCTTAAATATTCTCATTGGATTCTGTGGACCACTCTGAGGTGTAGGTACTTTTATTATCTATACCCTTTCTACAGATGAAACTCCAGGACAGCTCCATATCCATTGCTACTAGAATTTAGGGAGTGGGTGAGAGCTAGTGGTGTTGACATGGTCAAGTCTGCATTTAAGGAAAATCACTTTGGCAGGTATGTGGAAGATGAATTTAGAGTAGGGATGGCAGACTTGAGGTGGGGAGGCCAATTAGTAAGCCTTTGCCCAATTGTGATTTAGGGTGGGAAGGACTCAGTATGCTTGGGGGGAGAAGGAAATGAATTGGAGTATTGGTGGGATGATGTAGTAGAAGTAGGTGCATGACTGGCTGTGAAGAAAAGTGGAACTATGATACTGCATCACCATCCCATTTGTGAATTTGCATCCCATATGCACTCTGTGGTCTGTTTTCACTTCCTGTGGCACGTACTTGGGAGTCTGCTGGTCCAGATCAGGGTGTCAGAATCAGATCTAAACAGGCCACTAAAACAAATGTAAGCATCTTTGCTGACTGCATAGATGTAATGCTCTCTGTTTTGTTGTATTTTTATTTTAATCTTGTTGGTTACACTGTGTCTTTGAGATTCCTGGTTTAGAGCAAAGCTTCTTAAAACTGGGTTGTGATGCTATATGAGATCACATAACTGAATGTGGAGGTCATGAAAAATTGGACAATGGTAACAGCTTTCTGAATGCAACAACCAAAAATTAATTCAAAATCAAATACATAATGAATCCAATGTGTTTCCGGAAGTACTTGCTTAGGTTACATTATGCAATTTCACTGTAGCCTTGGTTCTGAACACACAAGGATCTCACACTTTGCCCTGTGCACGCGTAAACACTGCTATAAACACCTCAGCTCATATTTGACTTGGTGTCCTGTAAAAATGTCTTGAGCAAAAAGGGATCAGGAGTGGGGAAAGTTTTAAGAAATCTTGGTGTACACAGTGGTTTACATTTTTAAAATCTTCTGTTTTGATATGATTTTTAAAAATTATTTTTAAGAATTTGGGGTTATTATTCTCAGTCTTCAGTGTCAACAGATCAAGATGGCTCTACTAAAAAATATATTTTGAATTCTACTTGTAAATAAAAAGACTATAAAGGAATGTAGCATAAGTGTTTTTGTTATAAGTTAGAAGGTGCATTTAAGTTATAAAGTAAGTTCTTATGATAGTAGAAGGGTATTCAAAAGCCTCCCATTTAAATACTTTTACCTTTTCTTGCAAAACAAGTAAGATTAGTTGAAGATAAATATAAATTTTTTTTCCCTTTTTAATTTAGATTGGATGTACTTCCAAGAGTTACATGTCCAAACCATCCAGATGCTATTTTGGTGGAAGACTATAGAGCTGGGGACATGATCTGTCCTGAATGTGGACTGGTTGTTGGTGAGTATTTCCTGGGGTTTTCATCAAGCCTGAGAGTGCTTATTCCCATGATGTATATCAGAAGTGTCAAAGGGGGCCCAGACTAGATTAAAATGAAATTGAGAAATATTTGTCAAATAAACATATGGTGCAATGTATTGTGCATTGGTAGCTTTCTAAGTCCCTGCAGCCAGCAGGATTCCTTTCTATCTGAACTTGGCCCCACTGAGACAAATAAGATAAAAAAATGAACATTTTCTTCTTGTCAGCATTATATTCTGTCCAACAAAGATACTTGAAGCAACATGATGCAAATGTACTGTTTCTTATCAGTCATATGGAGAACAGTGTAACTGATTTGGTCCTGAAATTCATAGCAAAAACTAACAGTGAAGAAACTCTGTAACCAATTTCACATTCTCTAGTTTTCTAGAATTAAGACTCAAGTAATGGGAGGGGAACAAAAAAACTATTAGGGACATGAACTGGAGTGACTCTAGCTCTGTCTCATCTTGATCCATGAGGGGACTTTGGAATAAGATCAGAGATGTGTGGAGGAACTTGACATGTTATTGAATTTACTTTATTATGCTTCTTGTGCTTTGACATTACCTGCTTTTGATGGCAACCTCATATTCCCTGGTATACTATAGGTATAGTATGTCTGGTATAGACATATCAAGCTGAGCTGGGTACTTGGTTTACTTCTCTCAAACTTGGGATTTCTAGCTGGGGAGGGCTGGAACTATGCACTGAAATTGGGACTGCCGGGACTGTGAGCGCTTGAGGCTAACTTCTGATTGGACAATACTCTAAGGGCATATGCTTGGAAAATGGTCCTTTCCACTATCCATACTGTCTCAATGATTAGTGTATAGAGGATTATAGGAGGGACTGGGGGTGGAGTAAAGCTGGCCAGGGACACACACTCTCGTCCTGTTCAATCCTGAGTCTGGGGACCAAGAATAAAGATTGAGGACTTGCTTATCCTGACTCTGGCTGATTCTGGTGTCCTGAGTGCGAGCATGGTCATTACATCTAGCCCTAGTTTTTCTTGTATTTTCCCTTCCATGTCAACCCAAAAGGAAAGTTGGATATGCTATTTTCATTTAATGTTCAATTCTGATCTTTATTCATGTCAAAAGGGTTAAAAATAAACTAAACTCATTTGATTCACCCATTTGCACTATTGTCCCATGTCTATTTCTTTCCCCCTTCTCATTTCAGCTGTTGAGACCCATCTACACTCATTCTTTCCACTTTCTCCTTTTTGATGCAATTCTAACCCTCAGCAATCTGGCTTCTTGTCTCCATCCTTTTTCTTCTTGAAGTCTCGGTATCCTTCAGGATTGTTAGGCACGCACTTCTCTTTAGATTTTTTTTTTAACACTGGTATTTTCTGGTTCCCTTGGTTGGCCATACCCCTTATCAGTGAATCATCATTATCTGTGTCATTTTTCCTAACACTGGATGTGTCCCCTGAGGCTCTGTCTCAGACCCTCTCCCTTTCCCTTTTCTGTTGTCTTACTTGGTGAGCTGCTGGGAGCTTGGTTTTCCCAGACCTATAAATCTAGTCTTTGTCTCTTACCTTACATCTTGGACAGCTTAGATTTCCTCCAAACATCTCGAATTTGGGACATCTAAACCAGAACTCATTATCTCTTGTGCCCAAGCTCGCCCCTGTTTTTAGCACTCAATCACCCAGGCTCACTGTTGTGAGCTCTGCTCCTTTATCTTCACCTCATATACTGTTTTTTGTCTTCACAACTTCTCATGTAAATCCATACAGCCACTTTTATAGTACATCTCCATTACCTCTTGCCTGAACTATTGCAATTAATAGTCTTTTTCTTATTCAGTAACTGTAATGGCTCCTCATCTCCAAGATCAAATAGAAACTCCTCTGTTTGGCCTTTAAAACCCTTCATAAACTGTTCTGAAGACTGAAGACTCCATCACTGCATTGACTACTCCTCATGCCTGGAATTTCCCTCTTTGCTTACCTTCACTTCCTGAATTTCTTGGCTTCAAGTCCTTCCTTCTGCAGAAGACTTTTCCTTCTTCTACCTTCCTCTTCCTGTTCAAGTCAATTCCCTGACCCTACACTTGGAAAAAGATCATCTACTTGAGAGCCATTGTGGCTTCAAAAGGGGCTAAGGAAGAGTCGATATCGTGTTAACTGCCCAGCAACTCCAGGAAAAATGCCAAGAGCAGAACACAGGTGTACTATATGTTCAACATTGTAGATCTGACCAAGGCCTTTGATACTGTCAGTCATGAGGACTTATGAAAAACCATATCAAAATTTGGTTGCCCAGAATTCATTAATATAGTATGTCAGTTTCATGCTAGCTTGCTTGCAAGCAATGGACAATGCTTCTGGACAATGGACACTGCTCCTGACCTTTCCCCATCACCAGTGGAGTGGAAAAAAAAGGCTGTGTGCTCTTTCTCATGTTTTTTAGTATGTCTTCAGTCATGTTGTCAAATGTCTTCAGTGAGGGCAAACATGGAATAGGTCAGCTACCACGCTGATAGTAAGTTCTTCAACTTGAAAAGGCTACAAGCCAAAACTAGTGGAGGGAGTGTTGATGCCTAATTTTTTGTTTGCCGATGATTGTATATTCAACACAGCCTCTGGAGCTGAAATGCAACAAAGTATGGATTGATTCTCTGCTGCTTGTGCTAATTTTGACCTAAGAATTAACACCAAGAAAACAAAGGTCTTTCATTAGCCAGCACCACATATCCATATGTGGAACCAATTTTGAATGCTGTGGAAAAATTCTTCTCTTGACAGTAGATTTTCTAGGAATATCCACATTGATAATGAGACTTACATGGGCATTTCCAGAGCTAGCTCAGTGTTTGGGAGGCCCTGAAAGAAACTGTGGGAGAGGAGAGGTATTAGACCTTCTGTTTACACTGTGTACACATGTGTGTATTCATGTATACATATGTGAGTACATGCACACGTGTGTATGTATGGTGTGCTAAGTATTGTTGATATTAGCAAAGGCACACCTAACTCTAGCCCTCAGGGAGTTGACGCGTCTTGGGAGAGATGATATACAAATAATTGTGGATAAAGATACTTAATTACATGTAACATAAAATGTGCAGAGCTCTTTATACATATATCTTATAAGATATATATGCCTATCAAGTACATCTTTACTTGCATATCATCTTCCTCATTAAGATGTTGGCTCCTTGAGGTCTGGAGCTAGGTTTGCCTTTGGATCCCCAGCACTGTAGTAGTGTCTTGATCTGTGCTTGGTGACTGATTTTTATAACCTAATCACCTGTGCTTTTTTGAATACAAATTTTTAAGACCTAACGCTTAGAAAATACAATAAAGGCTCTTTCTGGTTTCCACTTGAGGGTTGTTTCCCCATCTGCAATTTGTAGTTGTCTTTATTTGATGGTTTTTGTGATGAAAGTACAAAATGTAACCTTAATTTTAAAATATGTTATAGAATTATCCAACAGATGTCAAATTAGATAGATGTCACTTCACAGCAAAATCCAAGGATAGGCAGAAAAGCTGGGGATAAGTTTGAATCATACCTTGCTAAGGAAATCCTAAGAGTCTGGAGAAACTCTCAGAATCTACAATTTAGACTCTGTTCCTAGAGTCTAAACAACACAAGTTTTGTTCTTAGGTAAATTCCTTTTTAAGTACTTCTCTTTAGAAACCACAAAACAAATTTGGGTAGTGACCTTGGTCAATAAGAAAGGGTCTTATTAAAACCCACTTGTCAGATTTGGCTTTTTGTTACTTGGCAACTGCCTTGTGTTGTCTGTGACCAGCTCAATCCATGTTCTACTTTTTATACTAAGGAGGTGAAGAAGGACTCAAGCTGGGCAAATATTCTGTAATTCATTGAGGAGATAATATTTACACTTCTTTACATTTAAAATGATGTTCTGATGTCTGGATTCAAATCTCTGCACATCATCTATTTTCTCTGATGAACAACTTGAAAGAAAATCACTCAGACCATTGACTGATCCTGTTACTGGTTTGTTTGGTTTTTTAACTGCTTGAGAACTTAGGCTATTTTGATTTTACATTGTAATGTGAGTGCTGAAAGTCAGTTCAGAGAATATGGTTTGGTCATTTTGAGGTGTTGAAACATTTTGAATTACTGCAGATCAATGGTATGGTAATTTAATAGTATTCTTGTTTATCTGAGTAATCAAGCCCTGAATCATCAATTCAGATTGTTCCTTATTAATATTCAGTTTTTGTTGAAATCATTATCTAAAATTTGAGGGTAAGTCCAGAATGTGAGGTTCTATTTCAAAATTGCCTTCAACTCGGTTTTAGTCCTGAAATTATGTGCTATCTCAATTCTAGAGCCATGAAATCTGGCAACCCTCTGGAGTTGTACTTGAAGTGTGAGGATGAATCAGACTTTCTAGACTTGCCTTTGTTCCTTGAATATATTTGTCAGCAAATAAGTCTTGTGAATCACCAAGAGTCAGCTCACTTCAAGCCCTTCATGTGGGATTTACAGGCTTCTAGTTGAAGTCTGTGTCAATGCAAAATAGTATGAAAGCAGGATATGTAGAAAGTGCCATGGTGTTGTTCTCCCATAAATAACAGCAAAAGGCTCAAACTGTGTTAGCTGGATATTCCTGTACCTTCTCTGCCTATAAAGTCTAAGAGAATGGCTATGAACAAGTCATCGAACCTTTTCATGAGGTTGTGGTGAGGCTCAAATGAGATCATGTATGTGAAACTCTTTGTAAATCTTGAAAGTAATCCATAGGTACTAGTCATTACTATTTCCTCTGCATTCCAACAGAGAATCTATTCCTTATCTTAGTGCTTGTTGGTTTGTTGGAAGTTGCTGGGCCAAAGAGACTAAAGTTCCTATCAGTGAGCACAGCAAAAAAAATACTCATTGCCTGGCCTACTAACTAGTTTATGTGTTATGTAATTAAGACCTCATTTCTCCCCTTTCTCTGGTTACCTTGAATATATTGTAGAGTAACAACACTACCCAGTCAACTTAATTTTCAGAACTGGTTAGAATGATACTTGAACCTCAGTTATCCCTTCCACATCATTGGGTTTGGGGGCACAGTGCCCCTTTTATCTAGAAAATCCATCTAAAATTTAATAGCCATTTCAAAGAAATGTAGAATTTTCAAAGAAGTAGTCTTCTAGCTTTGCATATTTCCTTTTTTCCCCTTGATATTATACAGTACTACACATGTAGTTTTTACATTTCTCATTTCTGAGTTTCTGAACTTATTATCTTCTGCTGACCTTCACATAGAATCTGTGACTTTTGCACAACTCCCCAAAAGTTCTTATTTAATTTCTTATGACAATCCTCGATCTAGCAAAACCAAGATGGGGAATGTCACAAAGTGGAAAGTATACTAGTATGAAATATTCAAGAGTAGAATGTTACTAGCTTAAACTAGGGGGCTGAGAACTGTAGCTTTTTTTTTTTTTTTTTACTCCATTTTCTGTCCACCCTGCAAATTCTCCTACTTCCTTTTACAGCACTATTACATTTCAGTTGTCCTAAACATAGTAAAATTGCTTGTGTTGAGTTTGTTGTATTTTTTTTTTTATGTGAACTAAGATGAGATAACTTATTTCAAAAATAAATTAAGGAAGTAATCTGAGTGTTTCCTCTCCTAAGATCACCTGCTATTTGCCATCTTTATATTTTGTACAAACAGCTTTTTGCATGCCATCTCCCAATTAGAACATCATCTCCATGAGGCCACAGACTATTTTCATTGCCTTTCTTTCTATGCCTAGTCTTGGACTTGGTGTCTGATATACAGTAAATGTTTAACAAGTGCTTAACAAAAGCTTAACATCAAGAAGGACTTGTACCACCAATATTGAGTTATTGACTGCAGGTAAATTGTGGGATGGAGGATGCAGACATATTTCTCCATATATTGAGTTACTCATTCTTACCTAATTTGAATTAGTCCTTTTTAGCATGTGAATTACTTCTAACTGCTTAGCAGATTCTCTTTGTTTAAATTCAATGACTTGACTTCTTTGGGGATTTCTAAAATTAAGTATTTCTCTGTACCACATTATTTTGGATTTGGGAGATGCATATTTTCCCCAATACTTCTTTGCAATTGAATAATTTCTTAGCGTAAGACAGATTTATCTTTCTGAATTTTTCTTCAGCTGACTTAAATTCCAATTTTATTTGTGACATCATCTTTGATTTTGTTTTATTCTAAATTCTTGTCCTCTTGCAAAAGCTTCCTAATATCTGCCTGGTTTATTCTTTTTCTTTTCTGATAATGGTGTTTGGAATGACATAGACTAATTTTCCTATAAGTATAGGGCACAAATGTTTTTCATATTTAAGCAATTATTCTTGGTGTCTGGATTTTTTTGTAATATGTAGCCATTCATTTCAATATATTCATTCTGTGTCTGTGTGTACTCTGGGCACTATGGTATATATGATAGATATGGTAGAGAACTGCCCTAGAGACATTTGGTCTAAATTATAATAGGGAAGAAAAGCATAGGCATAAATAACTACTATTATAAAGAATGTTTTTGGTTGAATGTAACCTCTTGAGAGCAGAGATTATTTAGTTTTTGTATCTTCAGAGCGGAATAAGATGTCCTAAATGTAGTGTTTGCTTAATGTTTGTTAAACCGAGATAGGAGGGGCTCACTTCGGTAAAAAATTAAAAAAAAAACAACTTAATTAGTGGTGGCAAAAAATTGGAAATGGGTGGGGAATGGCTATGAATAAATTATGTTATGAATTTGACAGGGTTTGTGCTGTAAGAAATGATAAATGCTTTTTTTTTTTTTAAATAATTACTTTATATTGACACTCGTTTCTGTTCCGATTTTTTTTTTCCCTCCACCCCCTCCCCTAGATGGTAAGCAGTCCTTTATATGTTGGATATGTTGCAGTATAAATGATAAATGCTTAAGGGGGATGGCTTCAGAAAAACACAGGAATGCCTATAGGAGTTGATGCAGTGAAATGAGCAGAACTAGTAAAACAGTTTATATAGTAATAATAAGATTTTAAAGAAAATCACCTTCGAAAGACTTGAGAACTTTGATCAACTCAATGACCAACTGACGTTTCAAAGGATGCTACCACTCCTAGATAGAGAGCTGATTGACTCCGTTCAGATTGAAAAATTGTTTTTCTCTCTCTTTTTTTTTTGGGGGGGGGGGGGCGGGGCGTGGAACATGACTAATGCAGAATTTTATTTTACTTGAATTTACATATTTTTGCAGATTTTGTTTTTATTGCCTTCTCATTGGGTGGAGGGAAGGGAGAGAACTTAAAATACAATAAAATTGAATTTTAAGTTACATTTTAAAAGAAAACTAATCCAGAAAAAAATGCTGTGATAAATTTGGAGATCACTGTGGGGTGCCTGGGAAGGCTTCAGGCAGGAGGTGTGCCAACTGCCTTTTCAGTATCTCCCTATCTTCTCCTCTCTCTGCAATTTAGAACTTCATCCTTCTACTGATGCTTTCCAAGCAACCAGTGGTTTAATTGCCAAATCTAATGTCCCTTTCTCATTACTTTCTTCTTGACCTTTCTATAGCATTTGGTAATCTTCATCACTATTTCCTGTGTATTTTCTCCTCTCCCACATTCAGTATCTTTTCAGTTTTTGTAACAAAGGTCTTTGTTACAAGATTTGTCCTAGATCTTTTTGTTCCTCATTTTGAGCGGAAAATCCCATAACTCCCATGAGTTCAGTTAACCCTATATAGATATGTTCTAGATTTCACTATCTGGTCCTAGTCTCTTTTCTGAACTAAGAGTTCTAAAATACCAGCTGCTTTTTAGAGATCTTGAACTTGGTGTTCTGTGGGATCTTAAACACATTTTTAAAAAATCATCATCTTTCCCTGCTTCTTCTTAGCTTCCCTAAACCTCTACCCTCTCAGTTAACCCAGGCTTACAACTTCAGTGTCCTTCTCCACTTTCTGCAGTCATTCTACAAGTCCAGTCTATTGCTAAAGAGGGCCCTTTTTACCTTTCCAATGCCTTTCTTTCCGCATCTATGTGCCTTTCCTCTTCTTTCTGCTCATACAGTCTGCATCTAGTGGAGACCATGATAGCCTCTTCCCTGGATTATTGCAGTAGCCTCTGGTTTATCTGGTTGCTTTAGATCAACTGCCACTTCAATCCATCCTCTGCTCAATTGCCAGAATGATGATTCTAAACCAGAGAAGTGACCATCAGCCCCTTACTCAGTGAGCTTCAGTGATACCTTGTTACCTTCAGGAGTAAGCTTAAAGTCCATCTTGTTCTATTTTATTTGCCCTTCACCTACCCAGTGACCCAACTACACAGGGCTCCAGGTGCATTTTGCGGGGCTCACCCTAATGCCTAGAATGCTCTGCCCCCTCTGGTCCTTCACCTCGTCTCCCACACTTCTCAGCACAGATTCCTGCTTGTCCCCGCCTTTCCCAGAAGGCTGCCTTCTTCCATCTTTTCCTTCCCATCACCTTGCATCCACTTTGTAAATATATGGTAGCAACTTGGTCATTAGTATGGTGATAACACCCCAATTGTGGATTCTCCCCAAGTGTGGTGACCATGTTTTTGCCTTTCTTTGTATAATTAGCACTTGACTGACTGACTTGAAACAGTAGAAAAGAGTGGAAGTTGGGGAGGAGATATAGAAAATAGAAGAAGGGATGATCAAAGATGTGGACGGAAGTGAAGACAGAGGCCAGGGCTCTGAGCCAGGCAGAACCAACAGAATTCAGTACCTGTTTGAATGGGAGGGTGGGAGGGAGTGAGGGGGATCAAACTGCAGAATCAAGGGGAACATTGAGTTTTCTTGGTAAGTTCAGTCAAGTTGGCTGAGAACAGTTCCTAATCTTGTGTGTGGGGGTCCTGGACTGTAATGGGCTGAGGCTTGAGTTGATGCACTGAGGTCCCAAGCACATGAGGCTAAATAGTAATTGGACCATACTCTATTAATATATAAGCTTGGAGAAAGAATGGCCCCGCCCACTCTTTGTGCAAGTCCTGATGTGTCCTATAGGAAATGACGATTTTGGTGGGTGGAGGCAGGGGAGTGGAAAAGGAAGGGGAAGGAGAGACTGCTTGCTTTTGCCATTGCGAGGACCTTTCAGCTCAGATCTCCCTCTGTTAGCTGGCTTCCTGTCGCAGCTGCCCATACTGCTATCGCAATCTTTCTTGCCCATATTGCTATCGCAATCCTTATTCATCTCTTCACTTCAATAAAGATTGAAGATTTTCCCCTTAACCTGAATTCCTGACTCTGGCTGATTTTAAATACGCAGTCATTACACTGGACCCCCATCAGCACTCTGGTGGAACCAGTGGACTCTTTTTAAAGACCTAAAACACAGAATTACGAGGAAACCATTGCAATAAAGACTTTTTTTACCCCCATCCAAATTTACGGCTGTCATGAAATTTATCTTGGACCCTGGGTTAAAAACCAGGCCAAGAAGAAGGTGTAGTGCCAAGAAAACTAGGGTTCCCCTTTTGGGATCCCTAAGACCCAGCAACTTTCTGTCCTTCTGAGACCTAGAAATTGGATTTGGACCCTTCTAGCAATGAAAAGCTTCAGACTTATAGTTTGAATATCATAAAGTGCCTGAGATAGGGGCTCTCCCTCTTTAGTTTCTGAAGCCTGGTCTGTGATAAAGCACTGATGGAGTAGAGTCTTGGGAGCCGGAATCTCTTCCTTGAAAGGGAAGAAAAAAAGTCACATTATGTCAAGGGGTCAGAATCACTTGCCCAAGTGAGTGCACAATGTACTTTCCACCAAATATATAAAGTGTACATGTTTAATATTCTTTAACTTGGAGGTGTTAACTTGCCTCCAGAGTAGGTAGGTATCCTTGTTTGCTTATGCCAGGGGCAAAGGAATGGGGAAGTGTCTCTAGGGTTTTTTTCCTTCCTGCCTATCTTTTTTTCCTCATTTGTAGCATGAAGGACTTGCACTAGGTGATCTCTTAAGTTCTCTTCAAGCTCCAGCTCTGGGATGGCCCCCTGACAGGTGTGGGAAGGCATTCTGCTTATGTGGGAGGGGTCAGATGGACTTGGGGGCTGGGGTAACCAGCTAAAATTCTTTTCAAATTGTATGTGATTCCTCAATAACATTGAAAATTCTCACTGTGGATCACAACACTTTCCTGCCCTTTCTTGGCACTCCTTTTTCTTTACAATTTCATCTTATTTCTCTCTCCAGGTATCTCACACCTCACTTTTGGCACTTGCCTACCAAGGAAAAGCCTTGCTTTTTTTTGTTTCCCAAGCCCAAAATGCTTGCCCAGAGTCTTTATCTTTAAAGGCCAAGCCCAAACATCATATCTTTACTCTCCTGGCTGTTCCCTTGAGAAACTGAGTTTTTTTCTTCTGAACTGCCTTAAAACTTTATATTTAGTTCTTGTGGGCTTTTGGTCCTACCTGGTCCTGCCCTCTTTGGTGAACCAGATTCCTCCTTTTCCTCCTTCATGTGCTGCTCCTCACAGTAGAAAATATCTTACAGGCAGAAATTTATTATTTGGATATCTGGAGATGCTCAGCTACATGTTAACTTGAATATAATAATTGCCCAATAGGCATTTTTTGGATGACTGCACAAAGTAATTGCTAAGTTGTATGCTTCTGAATAAAAAGAAATTTAGCAATCATAATAGGCTGGAATAAATAGGAAAACAAAACAAAACAAAAAGTTGGGATTTGGTGTTTCTTGAAAGAACAATTAGGAAACAGTACCTGGGAATTGGATGAGAATGTTAAGGATAATGGTATTAATAAAAAGGGGATTCTCGAGCATTGTGCTGATGGGGAGCAGAGGAAAGTGGCACTGAGGAAGGCACATGTGGAAAGTAGGTGGCTCATGAAGCTGGTATAAGGAGGCGCTTTTTAAATTCATTTATTTATTTATTTATTATATTAGCTTTTTATTGACAGAACCCATGCCAGGGTAATTTTTTTACAACATTATCCCTTGTACTCAGTTCTGTTCCGATTTTTCCCCTCCCTCCTTCCACCCCCTCCCCTAGATGGCAAGCAGTCCTATATATGTTAAGTATGTTGCAGTATATCCTAGATACAATATATGTTTGCAGGACCAAACAGTTCTCTTGTTGCACAGGGAAAATTGGATTCAGAAGGTAAAAATAACCCGGAAAGAAAAACAAAAATGCAGATAGTTCACATTAGTTTCCCAGTGTTCTTTTTTTGGGTGTAGCTGCTTCTGTTCATCATTTATAAATTGAAACTCAGTTAGGTCTCTTTGTCAAAGAGACACACTTCCATCAGAATACATCCTCATACAATATCATTGTCGAAGTGTATAATGATCTCCTGGTTCTGCTCATCTCATTTAGCATCAGTCCATGTAGGTCTCTCCAGTCCTCTCTGTATTCATCCTGCTGGTCATTCTTTACAGAGCAATACTATTCCATAACATTCATATACCACAATTTACCCAGCCATTCTCCAATTGATGGGCATCCATTCAATTTCCAGTTTCTAGCCACTACAAACAGGGCTGCCGCAAACATTTTGGCACATACAGGTCCCTTTCCCTTCTTTAGTATTTCTTTGAGGTATAAGCCCAGTAGTAGCACTGCTGGATCAAAGGGTATGCACAGTTTGATAACTTTTTGGGCATAATTCTAGATTGCTCTCCAGAATGGTTGGATTCTTTCACAACTCCACCAACAATACATCAGTGTCCCAGTTTTCCCACATCCCCTCCAACATTCATCATTATTTTTTCCTGTCATCTTAGCCAATCTGACAGGTGTGTAGTGGTATCTCAGAGTTGTCTTAATTTGCATTTCTCTGATCAATAGTGATTTGGAACACTCTTTCATATGAGTGGAAATAATTTCATCCTCTGAAAATTGTCTGTTCATATCCTTTGACCATTTATCAATTGGAGAATGGCTTGATTTCTTATAAATTAGGGTCAGTTCTCTATATATCTTGGAAATGAGGCCTTTATCAGAACCTTTAACTGTGAAGATGTTTTCCCAGTTTGTTGCTTCCCTTCTAATTTTGTTTGCATTAGTTTTGTTTGTACAAAGGCTTTTTAATTTGATATAATCAAAAATTTCTATTTTGTGTTCAATAATGGTCTCTAGTTCAACTTTGGTCACAAATTTCTTTCTCCTCCACAAGTCTGAGAGATAAACTATCCTATGATCCTCTAATTTATTTATAACCTCGTTCTTTATGCCTAAATCATGGACCCATTTTGATCTTCTCTTGATATACGGTGTTAAGTGTGGGTCCATGCCTAATTTCTGCCATACTAATCTCCAGTTATCCCAGCAGTTTTTATCAACTAATGAATTTTTATCCCAAAAGTTAGGATCTTGGGGTTTGTCAAACACTAGATTGCTATAGTTGACTATTCTGTCTTGTGAACCTAACCTATTCCACTGATCAACTAATCTATTTCTTAGCCAATACCAAATGGTTTTGGTGACTGCTGTTTTATAATATAATTTTAGATCAGGTACAGCTAGGCCACCTTCATTTGATTTTTTTTTATTATTAATTCCCTTGAGATTCTCGACCTTTTATTGTTCCATATGAATTTTGTTGTTATTTTTTTCTAGATCATTAAAATATTTTTTTTAAAGTCTGATTGGTATAGCACTAAATAAATAGATTAGTTTAGGGAGTATTGTCATCTTTATTATATTCGCTTGGCCTATCCAAGAGCACTTAATATTTTTCCAATTATTTAAGTCTGACTTTATTTGTGTGGAAAGTTTTTTGTAATTTTGCTCATACATATAATTCCTGACTTTCCTTTGGTAGATAGATTTTATGCTGTCAACAGTTATTTTGAATGGAATGTCTCTTTGTATCTCTTGCTGTTGGATTTTGTTGGTGAGGTATAAAAATGCTGAGCATTTATGGGGATTTATTTTGTATCCTGCTACTTTGCTAAAGTTATGGATTATTTCTAATAGCTTTTTAGTAGAATCTCTGGGGTTCTCTAGGTATACTGTCATATCATTTGCAAAGAGTGATAGTTTGGTTTCCTCATTGCCTACTCTAATTCCTTTAATCTCTTTCTCGACTCTTATTGTAGAGGCTAGTGTTTCTAATATAATGTTGAATAATAATGATGATAGTGGGCAACCTTGCTTCACTCCAGATCTTACTGGGAAAGGTTCCAGTTTTTTCCCATTGCATATGATGCTTACTGATGGTTTTAAATATATTCTCCTGACTATTTTAAGGAGAAGTCCATTTATTGTATAGAGGCTCTTAAAAACTGGGCAAAAGAGGTGATTAAGTCATCATAGACTTTTGAGCTAAACATTTGTTCCCTGAACTGGAGTTTCGTTGAAAGCTCTACCTCTTACTGCTGTGTGACCCTGGGGAGATCCCTTAACTCCTGAATTTCCTTTCCTTATCTGTGAAGTGACATTTTGGGATTAAGTTACTTCTGAGTTTGTTTCTTGCTTTAGGTCTATGATCCTGATGGATTATCAGTGAAGAGGCCAGAAATAAATTAACCAGGAGACTAATCATTGGATCAAACTAAATCACTTTGTATCTATTTCTTTTGCACATTAAAGCTACTTGGACACAGGTCTTGTCTGTATTAGATTTTAAGCTCCTGAAGGGTATTATGTCTTACAGGTTTTTGTTGTGTTTTTTCTGTTTACCATGCATTGTATATTGGAGTTTAGTATGAATAAACATCTAATGGGATTGAATGGCTTAAATGAAACAAATTTGATGACTTGTAAAATACTGTACAGATCTCAAAGTTGTGGCAAGTTGGCTACAGGCAGTAATTGTAGAACTAAAGAGGTCATGCTGAACTTGAGGGCGGAAAGGTCAGAATTCAGCCACTGACTGAGAGAATGAAGGTAAAGGAAGATGATTGTTAAAGCCCAAAATGAAAGCCAAGGCAGAGGCACCTGAGTGGACGGCCAGCGCAGCCTCCTACTCTGTGTAGAATCTTGTTGCATCTCTGTCAGGTGATCATTATGCCTGTTAGAAACACACTTAACACTGAAATTCAGATATCAAGGAATATTTATTGCAGTCTAGAGGAATTGGATGTTTCTGGGTAGAAGCACTCCTCTCTAGGAAGAGGGAGCACTGGATACAGAAATGAGAGAAATTCTACTGTTAATTCAGAGCGTTTCCCTTCCCCTAGAAAATGGATTAGTTCGTTCCCTTTTGGATTCCATCATCCCTTCCAGGTTGCTCCTAAGCATGTTTCCCCTCCCTAGTCATACATCCCATGTTCTATTAATGAGTTTCTAATTTAATGCGATATGTTAACTTATATGCATGAGGTTTATTAAACAAACACATTAAAGAAAAGCTTTCTCCCAGTTGTTGACCCTGGTCAGTTTAAGCCAGTTCCCAGCCTGGTGCTCTTTATCAGAAAATTGTAGCTAAGTTATTAGTTTCTCCTTCTGAAAGCTCCATTGGTCAGTGATACTTATTATCTTACATTACCTTGAAACTGGTCACATTCTGTGGAAACCTAACTTTGCTATGTTTCTCATTGTCTGCTCAAGGTTTCTGAGGAATTGAAACTTAACTGTTCTGTGGAAAATTAAGCCTTGCTAGCCTCTTACAAGTGTTTGCTCTAGTAACCTCCATTGATGAGTTATTTAAGACCTACTTAGGCACCTGAGACCATTGCCCCGCACTTCTCACTGTTTGGAAGCTCTTTTTATTGAATGGAAATTGTGTCCTATCTTTGGTACTAATTCTTGAATATTTTCAGAAAGTAATACAGCTTTTGCTGGTACAAAAAACACTCTTGTTCTCTTGTTCTTTCTCTTTTGTGGATTGTTTGTTCTTAAATTTGAGGTGGGTTCCTCTAAATGAGTCCAAGTTAGGTGCAAGGTATAATTTTTGAGTCATTAATAGAAAGGTGCCTCGTGGAAGCCAAGGGGATGGATGAAGATGTAAGCAAGCAGTCATTCTCTCACCCCTTCCTGCCCCCCACAACCATCCATTATCACCTTGTGCCACAACCGACTTATGCTCCCTTCGTTGTTGGGCTGCAAAGATCCAGCTTCTCCCCTCACCAGTCTTCCACTCAGTAACTAGAGTCTGACCTGGCAGTGCCCGGACTTCTTGGACTTCTTAGCCTTTGGGATAAAATAAAATTTTGCCTTTTAGGGCCTTGTAGTCTAACTCCATTTTACTTTCTTTACTCCTTCCCCCTACTCCTAATTATAAATCCTTCATTCCCCCTCAGGCAAGAGCAGGACTAGGCAGAACCAGCACCTGGACTGGGGTTTGACTTCTCTTGTTTTTATTTTGTGAATATTTCTCTTTGTTAGAGCTTGATTATATTCTATCCCACCCCATTTTCCTTTTGTGCTTCTGTGCAAGTTCTGTGAAGTAAAGGACTATAATTTTGGGTGGTTTTTTGTTTTGTTTTGTTTTGTTTTTTTTAGGTTATGTAATTAGGCAGCATTTTGGGGCAGGGTCCTGTGCTTGGAATGAGTTCAATTCCTACTTCACTTCATCTATTTCAGATTACTTACCTATAAGGAGATAATATAATAGCACCACCCCCAATCTTGTTGAGGATTAAAAGAAATAATATTTTTTAAATACTTAACACACTGCTTGTTATGTGGTAGGTACTTAAATGTTTCCTAGCCCTAATTAATTCTTGTTGAAATTGAGAGCCATGAAAAGAACATTAATAAACATTTGAGAGTTAAGGATTCCAACATTTTATTCCTTCATACCTCACAGAGGGAAGAAAAATGATGTAACTCCTTTACTACTGTTTTAAATACTTAATAAATGGGAAGTTAACCTACTAAGTAAGGCTTAGCATATAAGGCTTGATATATAGTATGAATACTTTACAAATGCTTTTTTCCTTTCAATACTAAATGCTTAAGTTCAGAGCACTGTTAGGAACATGAGATTTCAGAATTCAATGAAAATTTAGAATGTCATTTCTTAAGTTTATTTAGTTAAAATTCCACTCAGATTTACCAAAGTAGATGCAGCAACAGATTCTGCATAATTTTCTTTTACAACTTTCAACATTTTATAACCTCCTATATGTCAGGGAACTTTTTCATTTCTGACCTAAATTTGTTATGTTCTAGATTAAGCCCTTTCTCGAACTCTGACCTCAGTAGAGAGATTTTCTCATTCTCTTTGAGGAGCATTATTACGTTTTCCCTTGTTTTCTCTGAATATTCCTAAAGAAAATAATCTGTTCCTTTATAGTTTTCTTTTGGGTCAGGTACTCTGACATTGATTCATTTTGTAGCTTTCCTTGTTCATCTTTTATTTGTCCTTAATTTGTCATTACTTCTTGTTTTAAAAACTAGTCACAATCTATTGTACAATATCTGGCTGTTTTTTTGTTTGTTTTTTTTTAAAGAATTGGACATAATGAGGTTTTTTAATTGCTTGATTTGGTGATTTAAAACTGAAATTGACTTAGTTTGGGGGGTGTTTATTTTTAAAGAGCTTGCATAAAGCAAGACTTTGCATTTATGATTAAGTGACTACATATAATCTTGCTAGAACTGGTATTTGATTTTTGTTTTAAATGTTGAACACATTAAAATTGATCACTAGATGGCAGCACATTCATAGTTTTACTGGCAATTTTGTAGTTTGTGTTCATAGATTTTATAAACTTGTGATCAAATGACTTTGGAAATTGTAGCATTTTTTTGCTTTCATTATTCATATGCAGGCTCATGGCTTCTCTTTCATTCTTTATTCTTTTCCTGCTTTTGCCTTGCCTCCCCAAAGGAATTGTTATAAGCTCTTTGAGGGCAGGCATAGTCTTATATTTTATTACCTAAAGCAGATGAACATTTAGTATCCTATTACACATAGGGATATAGGCAATCATTTGTGGATTTAGAGATTCTGTAAATGTTGGAAGTGAAAACAGCAGCATTTCTTTGCATTGGCTAACTTTTTATTTGATAACTTGTACATCACTGGACTTTAAGGTAATGAGAGTTCACACTTAGAGATTTGCAGAATGCTTTTCCTCACAACATTCCTGTTATCTCTATTTTATAAATCTGGAAATTCTGATTTGCCCTAGGTCACTGCTGAGAAATAGCCGAGCAGGCTTGAAACCAGGTTTCTTTACTTTAGAGTCACTGCTTTTTCTTTTACACTCTTTATGCTGCCTGTCCCCAGAGAAGGCCAGATTGCTGATCTGAAAGTCCATTCACAGACCTTAGCTTGCATTGACTGCTTACTGAGGGTCCTGAAACAAATTAAGGAGGTAATATTCAATACTTGTGACTCCAGGCAGGTCTGTTTCCCATGTGTTTCTTGTCTTTGTATTTAGGCTAACTTTCTCACTGAGCCATTGTGAGAAGAGTTCTTTGCATATAAAATGCTAAATAAAATAGTTTATTTCAGGTTGTGATAATGTAAATGTGTTATTTGTTAGTATCTATTGCACTTGCTTTTTTAAAAAAAGAAAAAATCCAAAGTTAATTTGGTTATGATTAGCCTCTTGTCTTTCTTTATAATAGTTTGAATTTTATCTGAAATTTATGCTACCCAAGGGAGCTCTGGAAGCTTCCTTATCCCCATGAAAAAGTCACTTAGAAAACTGATTTCCTAAGTAAGATCACTGTATGGTAGGATTCTAGAGAGATGAAGTCCTATTGTATATTGTCTTATAAACGCTTTTAAACAAAAGTTTAATGTGCCTAAAAGGAATTTAAAAAGAGTCTTCTTTCAGCATGGTAAAATAAAACTCAGTTGAAACTGAGAACTTTATGCTTTCATATAATTTTCTGTTTAGTTAAATTAAAATTGAGGTATAGTTATTTTATGTTAATTATACTTTCTCACTTTTCATTCAGTTTATTTTCTTTGCTTCCCAATAACAAGATTTCATTTTATGTAGTTCTTTTCTTTCAGAAGCTGCCAAGATTGTATATATGTGGTCTGTGTACCTCATACAGGCCAATTGGATGGCTTTGTCAGGGTCACAGATTTGTGTCACTACATTCTTTATTTGGCAGGCACCAAATGATGGTCTGTATTGCAATTAGTTACTGGCTTGATGATGGTGTTTGTAGACTAGACTAGGAGTCAGTTGTCGTCACGATCTATGGAATTACTGGATTCATGAAACAAACTTTGGATAATAAAGTCATTTCTTTTCTTTTTTGGACAGGGTTGCCAACTTAGTAAATGAAAGGAAGCATGCTATAGATAAGAGTTTACCTAGATTCTGATAAAACTTGTGAGGAAGTGTTTGATACTATAATAGAGCCATAAAGATTAGCTCTAACTATAGTCAGAAGTGCTTCGATGGTTGTGAATGGTTCCATTTCAACATGGAGTATCCCAGGGCTCTATGTTGTTAAACATTGCTGTCAGTGACTTGGATAAGGGCTTAGATAATATGCTCATCAAATCTGGGTTTGTGCTGTGAGGGGTATTTAACTCATTGGATGATAGAATTTATATCCAAAATAATACACTAGATTAGATTTAAAAATCAAATTGATTAGGGATAAATTTAAAGTGTTACTCTTGAGGCCAAAAAAATATCTTCACAAAGACCTTGTGGGAGGCGTGGAGAGGCAGCAGTCATTCTGAAATAAGGTAGAAGTTTTAGTGGACTGCGAGCTCAGTATGTACTAGAGTGATCTGTGGCAACTTAAGAAGCCATTTTGATCTTGGGCTGGCTTTAGGGGGTCATAGGCTTGATAAAATTGATGCAATAGTCCTGCTGGGAACTGCTGCTTGAAAAGGATGCTGATGAGCTTGTTCAGAAGAGGGCCCAAGGTGAAGGGCCTCGGGAGTAGAGCACAGGAGGCTCTGTTGGGAGGCCCGGGGCACGCCTCACTCAGATGCTTCACTTCAGGGGAGCCCTGACAGCTGCTTTCAGCAATTTGAAGCGTTACCATGCAGAGTAGCAGGTGGAAAGGGCAAAGGGACTGAGTTAGACTGATGCCATGAGAACTGTCCAGAAAAGGGCTGCCTAGAGATGCTGTGGATCCTTGATGGGCAGAGATGATCCCATCTAGTTGAGGACGTCATGGTGCAAGAGGCTTCCTTTTATGCTGATCACCATGTAAAGGCCCATTTAGCCTTCGGATTTTGTGACAGACTTCTTCTAAATGGATGAAAAAACATTAATTAAGCTCTTAAATTTGTGCAAAACTCTAGGGTTACAAGTAGATAAGAAAAATAGTCTCTAGCTTCTTGCTGATAATGACCACGCATTTGAGAGATTTCAGCCAGATCAGTGGACCTTCTGAGAACTCCCAGGAAGATGATAATGAATGTCATTTATCGGAAATTTTATTGAACCCATTTTACCATGGGTATTTTGTTATAGTAAGATAAATTTTGACATCCTCTGGTCTATATGTAGTATTTTTCTGAAGGAAAAGTTTGATTTCCTCAATTTTTTTTTTTAAGGCTTATAAAGTGCTTTATTTTAAACCTCACCATAACGATAGTATATCAGTGCTACTATTATCCCCATTTTACATAGTCAATATGATAAAACTGAAGCAAACATAAATTAAATGGTTTTCTCAGGGTCATCCAACAAGTAAATTTCTGAGTCTAGATTTGAGCTCAGAACTTTTTTTTTTTAATTAAAGCTTTTTATTTACAAAACATATGCATGGGTAATTTTTCAACATTGACTCTTGTAAAGCCTTCTGTTCCAAATTATTCCCTCCTTCCCTCCACCCTCACCCCAAATGGCAGGTAGTGCAATACATGTTAAATGTGTTAAAATGTATGTTAAATCCAATATATGTATACATATTTATACAGTTATCTTGTTGCACAAGAAAAATCAGATCAATAAGGGAAAAAAAAAAACTGGTAAAGAAAACAAAATGCAAGCAAACAACAGAGAGTGAGAATACTATGTTGTAATCCACACTCGGCTCCCTTGGTCCTCTCTCTGGGTGCAGATGGCTCTCTTCATCACTGAACAATTGGAACTGGCTTGAATCATCTCATTGTTGAAGACAGCCACATCCATCAGAATTGATCCTTGTATAATCTTGTTCCTCAAATATTCTTTAAATCATTTGTATATTGTTGATGTCCCCCATTGCCCCCATTTCCCTTCCTCATGAATTTACCTTCTTGGTTTGGTGGTTCTTTAAAATGCACTTTATGATTTAGGTGTTGGAAATTTAGTTAAATTCTGGTTGATGCAATATCCTGAATGATTATATGTATGTTTAAAAACCATTAACAAGGGACTGGTTTGTAACTCAAACCACAGATACTTGTATGAGTCATTTAGGTCATTCCCGTGTATGGAAAAATTACATCACCATCCAGGACTGAATGTTCTGTTTATGCTATGCCAGATTTCGCTTTCTTTAAGGTACAACCAGCAGAAAAGGACTTGTCATTTGTCAGAAGTTATTCTTAGGCCAGAAAAGGAACATTTTATATTCAGACATTTGCATACAGAGTGAGGAAGTGTGTAAAGAAATTACATGTTCGAAGAGTGTAACTGTACGTGTATGTTCACATACAGAAATGTGAACATATCTACCTATCTTTGTTCATATCTTCTATTTTCCTTAATACTACACAATTTTATTTTCCTTAGATGTACTCTCTAGTTCTCTCTACAATCACTTGGGCCTTTTGCAAATGTTTGTAACTCCTACAATCCTGGTTGGAACTGTGCTGTAAGAGTATTTACTTTGATAATCAATAGATGCCATTCCAGTGAGTAGTTATTATTCTTACTTTCCCAGTCTTTATATATTATTCCCTTTACGGATTCCACTATGCAGCCAAGTTTTCTATCTCTGACACATTATGTGACATTTTGGCATCTCATCTTTGCCTCTCAGAATCATTAGTTTCTTTGAAATCTCAGCTAAAGCATTGCTGTCTAAAGGAGGCTTTTCCTTATACACCCACAATTAACTTGTACTATTGTACACATGTGTATTATGGATATTTCTATGTTTTCTCAACAATAAAGTATAAACCACATTCTGAGAGCAGGACTGTTTGATTTTAGTTTCTAAGCTTCATTTTAAAGGAAGGGTAAGGACTGTGAGACAAAGGTAAGGATGGAGAGCCTGCATACCTGTGAGACTGCCAACAGAAAAGGCCTGGAAAGGGGACAAAACAAAGAGTGGGGGGGGGGGGTCACTGAGAGAAGGAGGGAGGGAAGAGACAGCTTCAAAGAGAGCTTGGAGTTACATCCAAAGGGCTTGAAAAGCTAAACAAAAGGGCTTTTAGTTTGTCTTGAAGGCCCTGTAGTTTAAGGGTGTGACCTGGTCAGATCTGCATTAAAGGTCGTAGTATATGCAGTAACTGGAGTGAGGAGAGAATTGAGAGGTGGACAGTGGCAGGTTGCTTTTTTTTTTTTTTTTTTTTTAAACTCATTTTTTTGAAAGTATTCAAACAATACTTAGGAATAGGTGTATTTTCATCTGCCTTCAGCACAAGTGACAAGTGTTTCACACTTCTATCTGTGATTCTTGTCCATCTCCTCCTGTAAAACTTGAGTAGAGAGTTTAAGCAGTGCCCTGGAGTTCTTTTCTCAGTACCTGACCAGCCTAAAACCAAAGGTGTTATCCTTTCTAATTGTATGTTTTTTCAGGATGAAAAATTTTATCATTTTTTATCAGCCTCCTTACACCCAACAAGTATTTTTCTGTTGCCCTTTAGGTCTTCTGGATTTGATTCTTTGATATTTGTTGGGATTTGGTTCATATGGGTTTAGACCATGACAGTTCATTCCTTAAGATTCAAAAACTACCAAGTCTGTCCAAATACAAGCCACTGTGTTAAGTGAGTGGAATGTAAACTTATTTCTTAAGAAGTGATAAAGATGTCCTGCATTGTCTCAACCAATGCAGTTTTTGCCTAGATGTCATTAATAGAATCATTAAAATTAATCCCCTCTATATCAAATAATTGCTCCTTTATGAAATTCTAACATGTATTAAAGAAGGGAAAGGGATCTATATCTGCGTGAATGTTTGTGACAGCCCTCTTTGTAGTGGCCAGAAACTGGAAACTGAGTAGATGCCCATCAATTGGAGAATGGTTGAATATGAATATTATGGAATATTATTGTTTGGTAAGAAATGGATGATTTCAGAAAGGCCTGGAGAGACTTACACGAACTGATGCTGAGTGAAACAAACAGGGCCAGGAGATCATTATATACTTCCAACAACAACACTATATGAGGATCAATTCTGATGGGCCTGGCCCTCTTCAGCAATGAGATGAACCAAATCAGTTCCAATGGAGCAGTAATGAACTGAACCAGCTACGCCCAGCGAAAGAACTCTGGGAGATGACTGAGAATCATTACATTGAATTCCCAATCCCTATATTTTTGCCTGCCTGCATTTTGAATTTCCTTCACAGGCTAATAGTACGATATTTCAGAGTCCGATTCTTTTTGTACAGCAAAATAATGGTTTGGTCATGTATACTTATTTTGTATCTAATTTATACTTTAATATATTTAACATCTACTGGTCATCCTGCCATCTAGGGGAGGGGGAAATTGGAACAAAAGGTTTGGCAATTGTCAATGCTGTAAAATTACCCATACATATAACTTGTAAATAAGAAGATATTTAAAAATTTAATAAAAAAAAAAAAGAAATTCTAACATGTATAATATCTATTATTTAGACAGGCTCAAAAGCTGAGATGACCCAGTCTCCTCCATCTATAAACCTTTTTCAAGTTTTCCATATTCTAAAAATCTTTCCCTCAGATATTTTCCTTTAGTTCTTTTCTCCTTTACTGTTAAATTTTTAAGAAAAGTAGTTCTGTACTGTATTTATTCTCCACCTAACAAATGATTCCTGAAGCTCTAGCAATTTGGTTTCCATCTTGGTTTACTACCATAGTAAATGTCTTTATCAAGATCCCTTTTCTGGCCTATTGTAATATCTCTTCTCCCCCCCCCCCTTTTTTTTTTCTGGTAGTATTTAATACTTCTTTATTAAATCTATTTCCATCAACACTGCCGGCTATGGAATGAACCCTAACTTGAGAACTCTCTTCTCTGTCTCCCATCACTTAGGTGTCTTCTGCTTCCATCTCCTTCCTTCTGTCTCCTGGTCAAGGTCAGCTCCTCTTCATTTCTCCAGCATACTGTTCCCTCTGTGTCATCTCATTCTCTCACTAATTTTCAATCTCTTCCTGTCTATTGGCTTCTTCTCTACTGCCTGTGAATATGCCTGTGTCTCCCTCACCTCAAAAAAACCCTCGCTTGTTCCATCCTTGCCCACTAATCTCATGTCTCCATTGCTGCCATCAATAGTTGGTGCCTCCTTTCCTCTCACTCTCCTCTACAATCTGACTTCTGGCCTTGTTATTCAGCTAAATGGCCTTTTCTCAGATCTCTTCCTTCTTGACCTCTCTGCAATCTTTGCCACTGTCAATCTACATTCTTGATACTCTAGATTTTTGTGGTATTCTCTTTTGGTTTTTCTGCCTAACCTCAATCTCCTTTGTGGACCCTATATCCAAGTCATATCAGTGGGTGTCCCACAAGGACCTCTCTTGGGCCTTCTTTTTCTTGTAGAACATTTCATTTGGAGATCCCATCAGTTCCCATGGACTCACTAATCTCTGTGCTGATAATTTCTCATATCAATTTATGCAGCCCTAATTAAACTCTCTGCTGACCTCCAGTGTCACATTCTCCAATTGCCTGTGTCTCATAAACTTGTAAAGTTCCGTGTTTCCAAAACCAGATTTGTTACATTTCCCTAAAAAAAACCCTTCACTTCTGAACCAGTATTAGTGTCAAAGACACTGCCATCTTCCCAATTTCCCAGGATTGCAGCCCAGAGACTGGTACCTCACTCTTATATACAGTCTGCTGCCAAGGCCTGTGGATTTTGACCTTCAGGGAAAGAGAGGCTATGCTCAACTTGTTACAGTTATTCTTTCATTATTGTTCCTATTTTACAGATTAAGGGAAACTGAAGCAAACAGGTTTAAGTGACTTGCCTGGGGTCATACAGGTAGTAAGTATCTGAAGCAGGATATGAACTCTGATCTTTTTGACTCCAGGCCCAGAACTCTAGTCCCTGTCCCACCTAGCTGCCCATATCCGGTCTGCACATCCCCTTCTCTGATATTCCCACTCCCTGCCCTCTCCCCCAAGGCCCTCATCACCTCACATCTGGACTCCTCAGATTGTGGTGGATTGTCAGAGTGCAGGTCTGTCCATGTTAATTCTCCTCCCCACCCTAATATGCTCCAGGATCAAACATAAAATCTTTCACTTACATTCAAAGCCCTAGACTCCTTTCTACATTTCCATCCTTACCACATTGTCTGTGATCCAGTAACACTTTCACACACAAGAAGCTCCATCTCCTAATACTATCTGTTTCCTTGACTGTCCCCTGTGTCTGAAGTGGTCTTTCCTCATAGCTGCCTCTATCTCGTCTTAATTCTAGTGCCTTCCTTCCCTCTGTTTATTTACTGTTTTTTCTCTGTATTACTGTTTGTACTTGTACTCTTTTGCACAGATAATTCACTTAATAAAGGAATAGATTTAAATACTAGTTCTGTGACATTAACTCCCTGTAATGCTGCATTTAGTGTCATATTTTTGCAAAACCAATTGATGTCATTAGGCAAGATGAATAATAATAATAAGCATATAAAATGGAGTGAAAGTCAGCCTAAAGGTATAGAAAAATGAGGTCATCAGAGAGAAAGAAAATTGTAATTGCTGTGTGTGTGTGTGTACACATGCAGTCTTTTTTAAGATGAGATAATCCTCTTATTTCAAAACAAGCTCTTAGAGGAAGGTTGACATTTAAGCTGATTCTTGCACCTATAGAGAAAAAGTGAAGAATTCTAACCTGACTTTTAAATTTATATATTATATTCAGAAAAAATTGATGATTAATTTTTAAATTATGCTTATTCTTCCCCAGGTGATCGTGTTATAGACGTGGGATCTGAATGGAGAACCTTCAGCAATGACAAAGCTACCAAAGACCCATCTCGGGTTGGAGATTCTCAGAATCCTCTCCTGAGTGATGGAGACTTGACAACAATGATTGGCAAGGTATATTCTGTCATTTGGAAAGCTTTTCTCTTTTGTGTTCCACCAGCTATTGATGGAAGGACTAAATTATAACTTCTCATTTTCAGCCATCAGAAGAACTGTGAACTACACCAGATAGTTCTCTCTTAAAAATGGAAATTTAATGGAATATATAGTCTTTGGAGAGTCTTAGTGATTTTTGCACAATAATGTGTTTACATCACCTTCGTTAAATGAGTACAGCCCTGGGACCAAAAATGTCTCTGTCACTGCACCAAGTTCTGTTTCTTTGCTGTCTCATTGTAGGGTGGAAGGAAGACTTAATCAGGACCTTAGAGGTTGGGAAAGGCCCCTAAAATAGCTACTGCCAGGGATTGGGCAAAGCTGGGATTAGGCAAAAAGTATTTTTGTTGTTTTGAAGGACATTTGTGTAATGGGCTGAGGCTTGAGTTGATGCACTGAGGTCCCAAGCACATGAGGCTAAATAGTAATTGGACCATACTCTATTAATATATAAGCTTGGAGAAAGAATAGCCCCCGCCCACTCTTTGTGCAAGTCCTGATGTGTTGTATAGGAAATGACGATTCTGGTGGGTGGAGGCAGGGGAGTGGAAAAGGAAGGGGAGGAGAGCTCAGACCTCTCTGCTAGCTGGCTTCCTGTTGCAGCTGCTATATTGCATCGCAATCCTTCTTGCCCATATTGCTATCGCAATCTTTTTTCACCTCTTCACTTCAATAAAGACTGAAAATTTTTCCCTTAACCTGAGTTCCTGACTCCGGCTGATTTTAAATACGTGGTCATTACACACTTGAGAATTTATAAATTGTGCTTTTAAAAGGAGAAATACTATAAAGATTCAATCTCAATTGTCATATTTGCAATAAGCAAACTACAGATTTTGAATAGTATGCAAATATATAAATAACAACTGTTTGACATTTGAATTCCCAGTATTCTAGGTGACATTGAAACAAGTATTGATTGATAATATGTGCTATTCTCACAATAGTACACAACCTTCTTGAAGTTTTTAGCACTTATCATTAGTTTAACTTTATAACAGTTCTTCTCCCTCCCCTCCCTCACCCCCCAAGTTATGTACATTATTTGTATGTGTGAAAATTAACAATTTCATTATATTTTTAAATAAATATATGTAGCCAGGCACCCTCCATTGTCACAGAAGCAAGATATGGGAATCATTGTTCTAGAAATAGTCTCTAATATCTTATCATGGTATGACATGGGGACTTAGGAATGTATTTCCTTTAAGTCAGGACTACAGGGGAAGGGGAGAAGGGTGTTTGCCCTGTGTTTCTTGTTTCTTTCCTTTCACTCTATAGATATAGAATCTGGGGAAACTCATGTGATGTTTTTTTAAAATTGTTAGAAACTATTTGAAATAGCTAAACTTGGCTTAAAACTTTAAATTAATTTTAGAATTTAAAGTAATATACTTCTTTGTGTTCCTTATAATTGTCTATCTTAATTTTATATTGTATTACATTATATTAATATGCCACAATTTGACCACTTCTATTGGACATTTTGGTTGCTTCTAGATTTGAAGGAAAGTTTTTGTTATTAGTCTTTTATTTGCAGTTACATATAATGCTGCTGTAAAAATCTGTAAATAGCCTTTTATTTTGTTTTTGCTCACACTTTCAGAGTGTGTCACCAGGATTGGAATGATTGGTCTAAGGGATATGACTTAAGTAATGCCTAGGTGTTGGTGTGCAAAGATTTGTATATTTGTGTCCCTTAACTTCTTCCTCACTTGATCTTTTTTCTGTATAATTTCACTATGATTTTTGTCTGATTCAGTAAAGGCCTTCATCTTCATTACAAGTTTATATGTATGCAGGTGGTTTTTGTGAATTAATCTTGTATTCTGCAATTTCAGCTCATTTTCTTCACTTTTGATATACCCTCATCTGAGCTTTCATTTCCAATATTAATTGTTCTGGTATCTTCTCGCTTTATTAAAATAGTATTTGCAATAATGTCAGAAAGGGTGCCAAAAGGAGCAGCCTGGCTTTCTGCCTGTTTTTAGTGGGAAATCTTTTATTTCTCTATTGAATATTACTTTGTCTTTTATCGATCTCTAACCAGTTTTTAAAGTTTGTATCACAAATTTGATATTAGATTTTATCATATACTTCTAATTTTGTTGATGTGATTGTCGTTTTAAAGATTGTTTTTGTTTGCATTATTGAATAGAGGTGTATTAATTTCTAGATTTTGATTTTCTATTCACTCTTCTTACATTTAAGAGGCATTGTAATCTGCAAAATAACTCAGCTAATTAAATTGAAAATGTTAGTGGCTAGTAAATATTATCTAGAGGCCATATATGTTGTATCTAGAATAATTCACTTTTTAAAGGAGATTTATTTCCTTCACAGGCTAATTGTACAATATTTCAGAGTCTGATTCTTTTGTACAGCAAAATAACGATTTGGACATGTATATTTATTTTGTATTTAATTTATAATTTAACATATTTAACATGTATTGGTCATCCTGCCATCTAGGGGAGGGAGTCGGGGGAAGGAGGAGGAAAATTGGAACAAAAGGTTTGGCAGTTGTCAATGCTGTAAAATTACCCATACATATAACTTGTAAATAAAAAGCTATTAAAAATTTTAAAAGAAAAAAAAAGAGGAGATTTTAAAAAAAAAAAGAAGAGAATTTTTTGCTGAGGGGATTGGGGTTAAATAACTTGCCCAAGGTCATACAGCTAAAAAGTGTTAAGTGTCTGAGGCCAGATTTGAACTCAGGTCTTCCTGACTTCAGGGCTAGTGCTCTACCCACTGCGGCACCTAGCTGCCCCCAATTGTGAATTTCTATGTACATATAACTTTGAAAGTGTCCTGCTTGTCTTTGATTCTTTCTGACTTCCTTTTATTCTTCTGAGGATTTAAAAAGTATTTAATCTTATTTTTCTTTTCTTTTTCGCTAATGTATCCTACCCTCTCTCCTTATAGAGAGAAGTAAAAGAGGTGTCATGGAGTAGAAGGGAAGAAGAGAAATAAAACTCTTGTAACAGATATTCCTAGTCAAAAAAAATAAATCTACATTTTCCATGGCATCATTCTTTAACTCGTGATTTATAAATTCTCTGGGAGGAAAGGGTAGCATGCTTCCTCTTTGGTCTTCTGGAATCGTTTAGTCATTGGGTAGTTTAGTATACATTGAATACCTAAATTAAGTAAATAGTGTTTTAAAATTTTTATTGAGAACTTCTTAATGTCATCTAGTTTAAAAAGATGATTAAGAAGAACTTTATTATCTACATATGCAAATGTAAAAGAAGTTAGTAGTATACTTAGATCAATTTAGAACTAGGTCTTCAAGTGGTCTGTTTTTGTTGTGTCCAAAATTTATTGGAAAAACTTCAAATATTAAATTTACAACTATGATCTAAGCAAGCAAACTCTTCTTCTTTAGGGTACTGGAGCAGCAAGCTTTGATGAATTTGGAAATTCAAAGTATCAAAATCGCAGAACAATGAGCAGTTCTGATCGTGCAATGATGAATGCTTTCAAAGAAATTACGACTATGGCAGACAGAATTAACCTCCCTCGAAATATAGTTGTAAGTTCTTGTCTATCTCTCTTAAACTGTGCTGGCATTGACTTAGTTAGCATAATATAATGAGTCTATGAATTTTTGATATTGTGGCTAATTAAATGGCCTAGAGTTAATTAAACTTAGTTTCTTTGCTTTGAAGGATCGAACAAATAATTTATTCAAGCAAGTATATGAACAGAAGAGCCTGAAGGGGAGAGCTAATGATGCCATAGCTTCTGCTTGTCTCTATATTGCCTGTAGACAAGAGGGTGTTCCTAGAACATTTAAAGGTATGTTACCTACATTAAATTTATTATCCAAAAAAATAGTAATTTTGTAGATGCTGGTAAAAAACAGATTCTTAGCAAATTATCTGTTTTCAGCAATAGTTTAAATAGTATTTCTACAGATCTTATTTTTTGATCTGATTTCATAATGTAGTTTGACCTACTTATGTCATCTTTTGAGTTTTCCTTTGTTACTTTGATTACAGACAATTTTTTTTCACACTAAGAATGCTTATTCAGAACAATGTTTTTATCTATTATTTGATTATATTATTTTGTAATTAAACCAGAGAACCTCTACATTTCCTCTGGATATGCTAGTGGGTTTCTGTCTCTTTTGCTCCCTTAAGATGGAAGGAATTGAGGATTCCTGTTTATGTTCAGTTCTTCAAGAGAAGGCCTGTTAGTTTTTAATTGTTTGGTTGTTGAATTTCTGAAATAACTGAAGTTTTTATCATTTAATAAGAATCACAGAAATTAATCTATGGAGACATAACAATAATTTATTTTAATAACATTTAAAGTTTGCAAAAAGCTCTTCCTCAAAATAACATTCAGTTAGGTAATTTGAATATGATTATTCCTGTTTCATAAATAAGGAAGCTGAAATTATGATAAATCTTAAAATGTATCAGCATGTTTAACCTGTATGGAATTATTTGCTGTCTAGGGAAGGGAGAAAAATATGGAACATAAGATTTTGCAAGAGTGAATGTTGAAAATTATTTTTGCATGTATTTTGAAAAATTAAAAAGCTATTATTTTAAAAAATGTTAAGTGTGTCAGAGAAAAATTGAATGTATTCTTGTTACAGCCATATATTTTCCTCTTTAAAGGAAAAAGTACTGTTTTTGCTTACTAAGAAAATTTAAATAGTGTGATGTAAATTATGCTATAGCTGAAGCTTTCTGTGTGTCTTGTTCTATCTATCTTCAGAAATATGTGCCGTATCACGGATTTCCAAGAAAGAAATAGGCCGGTGTTTTAAGCTAATTTTGAAGGCTTTAGAAACCAGTGTGGATTTGATCACAACAGGGGATTTCATGTCAAGATTTTGTTCAAACCTTGGTCTTCCTAAACAAGTACAGATGGCAGCTACACACATTGCTCGGAAAGCTGTGGAGCTGGACCTGGTGCCCGGCAGAAGCCCCATTTCTGTGGCTGCTGCAGCGATTTACATGGCTTCCCAAGCCTCTGCAGAGAAAAGGACTCAGAAAGGTAAGTATTTCACTAAGCCCAGTGGCAGCAAAAGGAGTCAGTGTGGATTCTGTGCACTATACAGGGCTCAGGCTTCTGCCACGTGCTCGATATGTCATCAGATAAGAGTCCGGCTCTTAACACCAGGTGCTGCTTTTCTTCTGGTAGGAACTGTTCAAACCACTAAGTGTGTGTGTGTGTTTCCCTCTTTAAACTTTTTTTGTTTTCTGAATTCTTCCATGAACCATGACCATGAATGGTCAGAATTAGATTTTCTACTTTAATTCTATAAGTAAACTTGATTAAGATAACATGAAACATTTATGGCTGACTGCTCCAATGATTTTCATTTATATTGTGTAAAAGAAAAAAGGCATTACTTGGTTTTATCTGTGTATGTGTCTTATATGGGAGCAGCAAAGAGTTAGAGTGCAGACTGCGCTGGCCTGAGAGTGAGGAAGACTTGGTTCAGTCACTGCACTGTCATAAGCAGTTGAAGAAAAGGTGCCAGAAATCACAGGTCTCCTGTTAGGCCTTTTAACTATTTCCGGGGTGGGTGGAGGGGGGAGAAGATTTTTTTTTCATGCTACCTCCACTAATGCTTTCATATGCTATTATGGACTATAACATAATTAGGTATAAATAGTAGAGTATTTTGTTTTATGCTCTCAGAAATGTGGATATATATACTTTGAAGAGTGGTAGGTTATTAAAGAGGAGGGGTTTTTGTTTGTATTTGGCTAAAACCATGTATCTTGCTGCAGTGCTCAGACTTGCTGTCATGAGATCAAGGTCCCTCCGTATTTTTTAGCTTCAGTTTTATCAGCTTAAATGTCTGCTTTATACCCAGTAGTGCTGATGAAAGCAACAGTATTTTAAAGGAATGGTTGGAAAGAACAGAACAGTTTCCAAAAATCCAAGTGTTGATCTTTGTCCCCTTTTTCTTCCATACCACATCCCTACAACTTTAGATTTAGTAAAGCTGATAACAAACTTTTTTAGTGTTAGAAGTTCTATTTCCTATTTTTAAATGTCATTAGAATTTTCTGCAGTTTCCCCATTACTAAGAACTTGATTTTTTTTATTGGCATAAAAAAGCACCTTCTTAATGGTTTGGAATTCAGTTCTGCCTCTCTTTAAAGAAAATTCAACATATGAAGCCCCATATTTCTACGCAGTAGATGACTTATTTGCTATATAATAACAATTAGTTGTTCACATAGTACTTCAATCTCATTTGATCCTCAGGAGATCAAAAAATGAATACGAAGTGAGAATATGTAGAAAGGATATTGCATTTTTCCTATGGGACTTTGATGATGAAAGAGAGGATGGTAGAATCAGATGAAGGGGTTTTAATATTAGAGCAAGAAAAAATGTTTGTAGGCAACAAAAAGGAGGAACAGGTGTCTAAAAGATCTGAGACATTGAGGATTAGAAAAGGAAAGGGGCAAACTTTGAGGGCAGCATGGGGGGAAGAGGCTTGAAGGCAATTGTAGAATACCTGAGCAGGGCAGAGGAGAGGAGGAGAAGGAAGAGGAGGGAGCTCAGTGGTCTCTGTGCTCTTGGCAGAAAATGAAAAAATTTCAAACCTCTTGAGTCTGAAATGACACTGTGAGCAGTGTGATGGTGATTCATCTATTGAGGAAGAAGAGTAAGACCAGAGAGCAGGAAGAGTCCATTGGAGAACTTTGATCTCCAGTCAGTGTTGTGGTACAGTCAGCCCACTGTGGGCCCAGGCCCTGCCCAGAGCCCAAGGTGGGAGCCAGCGAGGCTTAGTCTGTGGGAAGGGATTAAAAGATTCCAGTGTGTGGAGAGAACCCTGGAAAAGCTGAACTGACTTACTGGAGCATCCATGTTTTTAAGAGAAGAAAATGGGGCTAGGCTACAGAGCTGATAACCTGGCAAAGCAGTCTGAGGGCTGGCCTCAGGGAGTGTCCAAAATATGGATTTATAAAAGTGTGATTTCCCCAGGAAACAGCTCCTTAGAGACTCAACATCTGTGCACTAGTGTCTTAAACTGGGTTTTTAAGTGATATTCAGTCATGCTGTAAACATTACCTAAAACCAGAGCTTAACTCTTACCAGCTTCTCCAAAAAAAAAAAAAATCATTTTTCTATTTCTTTCTGATATAACAATCTCGGATTATCTGATGATACAATATGATACATTATAACATAAATGTGGGGGAAAGAAAAGCTATGGAGTCTGTAACATGTTTTGTTTTGGGCCTCTTAGAAATTGGAGATATTGCTGGAGTTGCTGATGTTACAATCCGGCAGTCTTACAGACTCATCTATCCTCGAGCCCCAGATCTGTTTCCTGCAGACTTCAAATTCGACACCCCTGTGGACAAACTACCCCAACTGTAAATCGCTACATGTATGTTAAGCTTTCATGAACAGTGAACTTGCCTATTGTAAGAACTGTATAAAGTGCTGAGATTGAGCCTTCCTAATGTGAGGATGGAGAAACAAGCGTGAAGATGCAGAAGTATGAAACATATAATGCACATTCCAAGGCAAAACAAAATAATTGTGTGGCATTTTGTATGTATATATTAGTGAAAGTAAATATTTAATGACAGTTAAGATTAATTTCTTATTGTATTTCATTTCTTTTGTAGCATTCTAGTAAATTGTATTTTGGAAGATATTTGAAATTATGTAATTCCTGAATAAATTGTTTTCCAAAAATAACTTCTTGTTCCACAAATTATGTATTTCATTGTGAATAATAAAGCGAGTCTGAAACAGGATCATTTCATAATTTTGACAATTGTTTCCTATCTAGTGTGGCACACAGACAAGGCCAGAGACTGACTTTATGGCCAGTTAATAAAGATATACAATAGGAGGAGATCCTAAATACACCAGACAATCTGTTCCTGGAACATGAACAAAGCCAAAATTGTTCTGAACATTACTCAGAAGAGAAAGTGACAATGATCTGTTGTTAAGGGGTGTTTTTTTTTCTCCTTATCTTATTTTTATGTGACTTTCATTTTCAAATAACTTTCCCTTTTCCCCTCCACAGACAAAGAATAAAAGAGAGAAGCAGTTCAGCAAATCTGCCAGCACAGCATTCCCAATGTTCTACCTCATCATACCTCCCTCACTTGTGTATAAATGGGGCTTTTTTCCAACTCTCCTCCGGAGCCAAGCTTGGTCAATTAGAATTCTGAAGGAAGCTCTAACCCTGGTTTTTGACACATCCTTTCTTATTATGCATAGACTTGCAAAGAACAATGGGTAAAGCTACAGAGTGCTCAAGAGATATACAAGATAGCCACCAAATAATCAACTGTCAGGGAAAGTATATAGATATACTTAATATCTATTGAGGTTTTTGGATTCTCAATGTTGTATTAATTACTACCACAATTTTACAACAATAAGTATTACATGAAAAAGGAAAATAGCTATTCAGTGACATGTGTCCTTACATCCTCATAGGATAGGTGAGGATACCAATAAGGGAGTAAAAGAGTTTTGTTAGTTTTAGCTGGAGTGTTCTAAAAACGCTCCGTGGAGTAGGTAATACAGCCAAGGTCTTTAGAAATGCATTGGTTAAGGGAGGCAGAGTAAAGGCAAAAGATTTGCTTGAGCTCTCTTCCAAACCTCTCCAGATATCTTTAATGACTAGTTCTAGAGCAGCAGAGTCCACAAAAAGATGAGTGAAATAATTTTTCCAATCCAAGATAACTTGGATCAGCAGAAAAGGTCTGTTGCATTGGGGTGAGAGGAGTGCAAATATTATGCCAGTGCAGATCTGGTCTCAGCAAACCAGAAGGCCTCTGGTCAACTAGTTCAGTGGTGGCAGTATCCATTTCCATACCTCTTAGCCCACAGTGGTAGGATCAAACAACAGGTCAAAAGGAGATTTTTAGGGGTCCTTTTGTTGCCATCAGGGGCAGAACTCTTGCAATGCTTATACTTGAAACTTACACGTCCCAGAATTACCTCTTTAAGCTGAAGCTTGCAGAACACTGCTTTAGCACAAAGTTAAAAGTCAAGTAATAGACTAGGAAAATGAGCAAACAGAAAAATTCTCACTACAGACAGTTTACCATAGTGACAAGGAAGATCAAAAATACAGAAGACAAAAGTCAAAATTCCTGTACCTGAAGCCCTCAAGAAAAAAAAAAAATGAAGCTGTCTCAGGCCATGAAAACTCAAAAATTAGTTTTAAAATCAAGAGAGGTAGAGGAAAAACTGGGAAGAGAAATGAATGATGCAAGAAAATCATGAAAAAAGAGCCAACAGCTTGGTAAAAGAGAGGAAAAACTGGAGGAAGAAACACCTTAAAAAACAATGGAGGCAGCTAGATGGCTCAGTGAATAGAGCACCAGACCAGGAGTCAAGAGGACCTGAGTTCAAATTTGACCTTAGACACTTAACAGTTGCCTAGCTGTGTGACCCTGGGCAAGTCATTTAACCCCTGTTGCTTTGCAAAAACAACCAAAAAAGAGGATAGGCCACATAGTAAAAAGACACAAAAATTCAGAATGACTTGAAAAGCAGGGGGAAAAGAAAAAAATTCACTGACAAGAACTCCTTAAAAAGTAGAATTGCCTAAGTGGAAAAGGATAATTCCCAATTTCTTAGAAGTTAGAATTGAGCATATAGAAGCTAATGACTTCATGAATCATCTAGACAAAATCAAAAGAATGAAAAAACAAAAGGAAATGTGAACTGTCTCATTGGAAAAAATAACTGACCAGGAGAGAGAATTTAAGAATTACAGGTATACCTGAAAATCATGACTTAAAAAAAAAGCCTAGAAATCATCTTTCAAGAAATTAAAATTGCCCTCATGATCTAAAACCAGAGGGTAAAATAGGAACTGAAAGAATCTACTGACCACCTCCTGAAAGCAATCCTAAAATGAAAACTCCCAGGAATATTATAGCCAAATTTCAGGATTCCCAGATCAAGGAGAAAATATTGCAAACAGCCAGAAAAAAAATTAAATATTGTTGGAGCTAGGATTACAACCAAGAATCAGCCACCTAGCAAAACAGTATAATTCTCTGGGAGACAGGAAATGAATAGTCAATGAAATAGAGAACCATGGAGCTTTCCTGTTGAAAAGAGCAGAACTGAATAGAAATTTTGACTTTCAAATACAAGATTCAAAAGAAGCATAGTAAGATAAACAGGAAAGAGAATAATAAGATTAAACTGTTTCTATTCCTACATAGGAAAATGATACAACTCCTAAAATTTTTCTCATTAGGGCAGTTGGAGTATATATAGCAGAGGTATGAGTTGCATGTTGTGGTATGATTATCTAAATAAAATTAAGTATGAAAAAGAAGAATGCACTGGGAGAAAGGGGAAAGATAAAAGTAAAATGAGAAATTATTTGGCATAAAAGAAGCCTGTGAGGTTTTGTAGTAGAGGGGGATGAAAGGGGAAGTGAGCACATGAACCTGATTCTCATTGGGATTGTCTCAGGGGGAAGATCATAGTTGGCTGGGTGTAGAATTATCTTACTGTAGGGGAAAAGTAAGGAGGAGTGGGGAAAAGGGAACAGGGAGCTGATAGAAGGGACCACGGTTGAGAGAGGTAAAAGAAGCAAAGCAGAATGAACAGAGTTAAAGGAAAGAAAGTGGAATGAATGAGGGAAATATTGGTTGCTAATTACTGTGAAAAAAATTTGACAGTGAATTTCTCTAATGAAAACTTCATATTTCAACCATATTGAAAAAAAAATCAAATTTGTAGAAATATGGGTCATGCTTCAATTGTTAAATGGTCAAAGGAATAAACGGGCAGTTTTCAAAGTAATCAAAGCTGTCTATAAACCTATGAAAAAATGCTCTAAATAAATATTGATGAAAGAAATGAAAATTAAAACATCTCTGAACTATTACCTCACACCAGTCAGATTGGTTAATATGGCAGAAAAGGAGGAATGACAAATGTTGGAAAGGATGTGGGAAAATTAAAACTTGGTGAAGTACCAGTCTAGACAGCAGTTTAGAACTGAGCCCAAAACCACTACGAGGTCTGTATCCCAGTGAGATAAAAAACAAAAAGTAAAATGATGTATGTGTACAAAAAAATAGCAGCTCTTTCGTGGTAAAGAATTGGAAAGCCAGGAGATGTCTATGAATTAAGAGAATGACCAAACAATTTACATATGATTGGGATGAAGTTCTATTGTTTTTTTTTTTTTTAAGATATGAGCAACAGAATGTTTTCAGAAACCCTGGTTGGAAAGGGTACATTTGGAGAATAAGCCCAATTTGCATGTCATCATTAGGATGCTTTTTAGAAGAGTTAGGTGGAAGTGGGGTGTGGCAGTGGAACCATAATTTTAGAGCAGCAAAGGGTGTTGTGGTTAAGTAATCCAATGCTTTTAGAAGAAAAGCTAGATCTTTATCTGGGACATGTTAAATTAAAAGTCACTAGTGAGCAGTTTAGAAAAGGTGTAGCTGCAGATAAAAAGTTATAGAGGTAGATAGGGGTATGTAGAGATATAGTTATGAGGTAATTCATGTCATAAGATCGCTAAAAGAACTGAGAATATACAGCCACTTTGGAGGAGAGAAAATGAAAAGGAGAAGGACTTATGCGAAGTATAATAAGTGGTATACTGTCACAAGCCAAGGAGATCGGTTTTTGTTTTTTTAAAGAGGTTGGCAATTTGGTTTCTCAGCAACATTGGGGTTAGGAGAGATTATTGGGGAAGGAAAATGTAGTTATTCACTGTCAGGTGAGGGATTTTAATAGGATGAAGGGCCAGAAATGAGATTGCAAGGATTTTTGGAGTGAAGAGGAAGGAAATAGATGTATGGTGCAAGAATCTGGTGGGATAATAGCAATAAGCTTTTAAGTTAGGGAGACCTGAGCAAGTGTATGAACATGGAAGAAAAGTACCAAATGACAAATTCAAAAAATTAAAGCCACGGCCTGGAGGGGATAAAATCATGGGGCATACAAGTCACACACAAAAGAGAGGATAGAGAAGTATCTGTCTACCTCATAAGAGTTTGAGGAGAAGTAGTGCAATTTGGCATAAAGGGGATGGAGGATAGAGCCAGATAAGAGAGCCTTAAATTTCAGGCAAAGATGTTCAAATTTCCTTTGGGCAAAGGAAGCCACAAAACCATAAGCAGAACAGAAATGTGGAGCAGCTAGATGGCACAATGGAATCAAAAGGAACTGAGTTCAAATTCATCCTCAGACGCTTAATACTCATTAGCTGTGTAACTCTGGGCAAACCATTTAACCCCAGTTGCCTCACACATACTTCCCAAAATTGAAAGAGCTGATAAATGGGGAGAAAACAAGGAAGGAAATTTTTCCATAGTCCAAGTAGTTGCAAGTTGGGATTTGTGATGTGGAGACTGGATCAAAAAGCATTTAATGATGTCTAGTCAATAAGGCCAGGTCCTGGGCCTGCCCTCAAGGAGCTTTTGTCATATTGGAAGTTGGGATGGAGGATGGATAACAATATTCACATAAACAGGTATAAAGGAGTTACAAGGTAATATAAAGATAGAGAAAAGCACTAATAACTTGGGAGTGCCAGGAAAAGCTTCATGTTACAGTTTCATGAAGATGGTGCTTCAGGTTGAGTTGGAAGGAAACAAGGAAAAGGCAAAGGAAAAATAATAAAACAAGGGGAAAGCCAGGGCATGAAGATAGAAAATGGAATATTATGTGTAAGGAAAAGTTCAAAGGCCTCAGTGTGTCTGGACTGTGGAATCCAGAGAGAAGTGAGAAGTAGGAAATAAGTGAAAGGAAAGAGAAAAACAGAATTAAGAAAATAACAGCAATGCTTTAGAGGGGCTAGAGGGCCTCTGGAATCAGGAAAGCCCAAGTTCAAATAAGGCCTCAGACACCTGCTAGATTATTGGAGGCAAGTCATTTTACTAATGCCTCTGTTTTTTCCTCTTTTTTTTTTTTCCCATGAGGCAATTGGGGTTAAGTGACTTGCCTAGGGTCACACAGCTAAAAAGTGTTAAGTGTCTGAGGTCAAATTTGACTCAGGTCTTCCTGACTTTAGGATTGGTGCTCTACCCACTGCACCACCTAGTTGCCCCTCTTTGTTTCTTCTCTGTAAAATGGAAATAATAATAATAGTACTCATCTCCCAGAGTGGTTGTGATAAAATGATACATTTGTGAAGCAATGTGAAATGCACTATATAAATAAATGTAAACCATTATTTTGAACATATATTAAAGGAAAAATCTAAGAGACAGTTTCTGAGTAATAATTAGGCTAGCTAATAACCAATAAATTGATTGTAAGTGGTTTTTCTCAATAACCAAAGATAAAAGACTTGGAGAGCCTGAAAGCTTTAAATAGTCCTTAAAAGGAGATTTGCTTCATGACTGAAAATCAGCCTTGATTGGTGGACATTTACCGAGGAAGTGAGCTGGAAGTCTTAAGCTCCTCCTGCCCAGATTCTGGCTTGATACTCTAGGCCATCCAAACTACACTGGTTGGTTTTCTCCTTGAGTTGGGACAGGAACTCTTTTCCTCAAGATAAGAATTAATTCAGACTAGGTTCTGTTTATACTCTAAGCAGAAGTAAGGTCTTCTAGTTGGATGGCGTATGGTCCAAGATCAAAGAGCATGTTTCCTGAGGATTAGGGGTAATCAGAGTCAGCCATGTCCTTTAGAGACTGACCTTATACAGGACCTGGGCCTCAATGAAGAAACAGGAGGAAAAAACTAGGATCCTAATTTAATAATTGGTCATTAATATAATAAAAATTTCAACCATGAGATGAGGTGGTTCCACTGAAGTGTAATGATATTTAGAAGGAAGGGAAGGTTTTGGAGGAAAAGGTAAATTCTGTTTTGGACATGTTTGGTGTAGATCGTTAAATTGGACAGATGTACTTTGGGTCTAGCACCCAAAAGGAAGAGAGGAGTCAAGACTAAAGAGATTGGGGAACCATATTCAGAGCTGTGGTATTTGGACCCCATGGAAGGAATTATCTTGGGCTAGAAAAAGAACCTGGGGAAACACCCCCAGGTGTTTTTAAAGAGCTGGATAAAGGAGTCATCAGTGATATAGAGCAATTATATATCCCCAAAAAAGGCTAACGTGCCCAGAAGGGCAAGGATGGTTAGGGGAGTTGCAAATGAGACCAGGAAGCCTGTTTTGACTCCTGGGAATATGCTAGACAATATTGTTAAAGAGGTGGTTAATGAACAATCCAGAAAGGAAAATATCATTTCAAAGAGTTAGCTTGGCTTCAGGAAGAACATATCAAGAGTAACCTCATTTCCTTTTTGACAGGATTACTAGACTAATAGATTAAGAAAACTCTCATTTGCTTTATTGAAATATAGGCTTTCTCATGTATTTTTTGTAGACAAGCTGGGAAAATGTGGGCTAGAAAGAAGTGCAATTAGATTAATTCAGGGCTGCTTGAATGTTTAGACTCAAAAGAAAGATGTTGATCTTGGCCATATCAACTTGGCATTGGGTCCCTGGTTAAGTGCTCTCAAGATCGGTGATTAGCCCTGGGTTATTTAATATTTTTAGCTATTTTAGTTTTAAGCTATTCAGCTCAGCAAATGCAATATACTTTTAGAATGCTCCTCAGCATTCATTTAGTCCAATCCATACTGCAGAAAAGACTCCATCCACTACTGTGCTATAAGAAATAATATGCAGGATTATTTCAAAAAAACCTGGAAAATCTTACATGAAGTGATTCAAAATGAAATGAGCAGAACCAGGAGAACACTACACACTAATAGCAAGTTATCAGCTGTGAGTCAATTACTGAGATCAGTACCACAATTCCAAAGGACTTATGATGAATAATGCTTTCTACCTCTAGAAAATTGATGAATTCTGAATAAGGACTGAAGCATTCTTTAAAAACTTTATTTCTTGCTTTTTCTTGATTTTTTTTATAGCTAATATGGAAATGTATTTGCATGACTTCTCATATATAACTCTTGATCTCTAATTTCTTGTCTTTTCAATGAGTAGAGGAGAGGGGCAGAAGAGAAAATTTGGAAATAATTTTTTTAATTAACATTAAAAATAAATCGATAAGAAGGGAAAAAAGAAAAAAGATTCTTTACACAGTATTATATGTAGAACTCCCTATTACAACACCACTGACAAATGATAGAATTTTATTTTTCTTGAAGACCTCCAATGAGGGAGAACTATTTCATGGGAACCCCTTCCACTGCAAGATAGGTCTGATTGTTAGGAAGTTCTTCCTTTCACAAAACCTAAATCTACATTTTTGTAATTTTTATCCATTGTTCCTAATTTTGCCTTTAATTCTGCTTTTTCTTTATCTAGAAAAATTCTCTTTTCTCATGACTGAAATTCAAGTACTTGAAAAAGTTAAATTCTCTCCTCTTCCTTTTTGGCCCCCAACATCCTCCTACCCTGTTTTTCTTTAGGCTAACTATCCCTAGTATTTTCAACCAATCCTTATGGCATGAACTCTAAAAGTCTTTCATCAATCTGGTTGTTCTCCTCTAAGGAGAGATTTTTTTTCAGATGTCTAGCCACACTTTTCTATCTTATATTTATGACACTGATTCTGTGAACCCATGTGTAAGATTTTATGTTCATCCCCTTTATTTAATATTTTATTTTTTCCTAATTACACAAAGAATATTTTAAACATTCATTCTTTAAAAATATTGAGTTCTAAATTGGCAAGCAGTTTATTATAGATTATGAATGTGTAGTCATACAACACATTTCCATATTAGTCATAGTTAAAGAAAACAGACCAAAAAAAAAATGATAAAAATTTTTAAAACTTTAAAAATGTACTTCAGTCAGCATTCAGATGCCATCAACTGTTTGTTTGGGGGTGAATGGCATTTTTATCATAAGTTCTTTGAATTATCTTCGATCATTTTATTCCTGAGAATAGCCAAGTTATTCATAGTATATAATAACATCAATACATATTGATGTTACTTTGTATAACTCTCCTGGTTCTCCTCATTTCATTTTACATCAGTTCATGTAAGTTTTATTAGCTTTTTCTGAACGCTTCCTTCTTGTCTTTTTTAAATAGCACAATAGTATTCTGCCACAATCATAGATCACAACTTGTTTGGTCATTTGATTTTTGTAATTTTTATCCATTGTTCCTAATTGATTGAGTTGATTGGACAACTTGATTGAGATTCCCTCAATTTCCAGTTCTTTGCTGCCATAAAAAGAGATGTTACAAATATGTTTGTGCATATAGGCCCTTTTCCTTTTTGTTTTTTATCTCTTTGGGGTGCAAATGTAGCAATGATATTACTGAGTCAAAGACTATGCAAGGTTTTGTGGTCCCTTGGGCATAGTTCGTAATTGTTATCTAAAATGTTAGGATCAGTTCATAATTCTATCCACAAAGCATCAGTGTCCCAATTTTTCTACATCCCCTCCAATATTTGTCATTTTCCTTTTTTGTCAAATTAGCCAATCTGATAGGTATGGGGTGATAATTGAGAGTTGTTTTAATTTTCATTTCTCTAACTAATAGTAATTTAGATCATTTAAAAAAATTTAATACATATATCTAGGATATACTGCAACATATTTAACATATATAGGACTACTTGCCATCTTGGAGGAGGGGTGGAGGGAGGAAGGGGAAAAAACGAAACATAAGCGAGTGCAAGGGATAATGTTGTAAAAAATTACTCTGGCATGGATTCTGTCAATACAAAGTTATTATTAAATAAAATAAAATTAAAAAAAAATTTAATACAAATAGCTATCATGACCTCACCTGAAAACTATCTGTTTTGAGCATTTATCAATTGGGGAATGACTTGAATTCTTAGAAATTTGGTTCTTTTTTTTTTTTTTTTTTAAAATACAACCTTTGCCCTTTAGTCGTAAAGGTCTTAGATGAAATTCAATCACATGAATATTGTAGCCCACTTAGTGTGCAGTAATATGCCTTCTTCACATGGCCTTTAGCACCTTGTGAGTGCAAGGCAAGAGGTGGATGGCAAAAAGGGTTCTAAAGTTTGTATAGGCTCTAGTGAAAGTGTGGTAGGAATGAACTGGATGAGAGGATGGGAAAACATGGAAAAGGGAGAAAGATTTTCACCTTAGGAGAGAACAGTGCTGAATCACTGGAATTAGGGAAATAAAAGGTCAGAATCTGCTAGCCACAGGACTGGTGAAGTAGTGGTTTTCTGGGGATTCTATTTATCTGATGGTGGATGGAGACATAGTCATAGTGTACTAGAATATATGAAGTGCCTACTATGTGCCAACTATCATACTAAATGATGGGAATACAAAGAAAAATAAAGGAGGGTATATTATTTCAAGGAACTCAGTTTTTTTTTCCTTTTACTCTTAAACATTTTTACTTTTTTTACTACTCTTTCCTTTTACTCTTAAACATTTAAAAAATTTCAGTAGTATTTGATTGTTCCAATTACCTATAAAAATAGTTTTTGATATTATTTTATTTTTCTAATTACATATAAAAGTAGTTTTCAATATTTATTTTTATAAGATTTTGAGTTCCAAATTTTTTTTCTCCCTTACTGCCTTCATTCCTTCCTTCCCAAGAATACAATTTGACATAGTTTATATATGTATGATCATTTTAAACATATTTCTACATTAGTCATATTATTCAAGAAAAATCAGACAAAAGGGGAAAATGACTAGAAAAGGAAAAGTAACCAGAAAAAAAAAAAAACATGTTTTAATATATATTCAGTTTTCATATTTCTCTCTCTGGATGCAGATGCATTTTCCATCCCAAGTTTATTGGAATTGTTTTGGATCATTATATTGCTGAGGAGAGCTAATTCTATCGTATCTGATCATCATACAGTCTTGTTTTTACTTTGTACAATGTTCTCCTGGTTGGGCTCACTTCACTCAGCTTCAGTTCATGTAAGTCTCTCTAGGCGTTTCTGAAATCATCCTGCTCATCATTTCTTAGAGAACAAAAATATTCCATTACATTTCTGTGCCATAACTTATTCAACCATCCCCCAGCTGATGGGCATCCACTCGGTTTCCAGTTCCTTGCACTTTAAAAAGAGGTGCTACAAATTTTTTTTGCACATAAGGGTCATTTCCCCCTCTTTTATGATCTCTTTTGGCTATAGATCCAGTAGTGACACTGTTGGATCCGAGGATATGCATCATTTCATAAGATATGGGCATAAGAAATTCAGTCTAATGTATGAGGTTTTCTCTGTCTAGGCAACAAACAGGAGATAAAGGATTCTTGCTGAGGTGTGGGTTCCCAGGAACTAGATGTGAATTTGCATGGTTCCAACTCCTTATTATAATATTATAATTCATGGTGAAGTGCCCAGACGAGAGAAAATATAGGACAGCCAAAATAATGTAAATTTAAGAGTGTTTATTCCTAGCTAGCAACTGAACCCCACCAGAACAGAGGAATCAGTATCAAGCGATTTCAGAGACACATTTAGAGAAAGAAACAAAAAAGTTCCCTAATACATTTGTCACACTAAAGGAATTTCATCCTGGACAGGAGGCAAAGATTATCACACTAAGAGTCCCATTTCCTGACAGGCAATAAGATAGTATTTCTTTATGATTATCAAATTGTCAAGGTCTTAGGTTTTTTTAGGGCAGCACATCTGAGGGTGTAAAAATACCATCTGCATTAGGGTATGAAGAACCACTAACAAACTTCTAACCTCAGTTTCAAGATTATGCTTCTCACGGTCCAGAGGGGTCTCCTTCCACTGAAGTGGATGGAAACGCTCAGAAGATTAACCCACATTTGGAGTATATCCTCAGCTCTGAGTAAAGTCTAATATCTGACTGGTCTTTTGGGGATTTCATTTGAAGACTCAAGTCCTGATTGGGGCAACCCTACTCCTTTGCCACACTGTTCTTGTTTCCAGCCATGCTGTCTTTGAGTCCTCATGGAAAATAGAACATTTATCAGGTTTGCAGAGGGCACCAAACCAGAAGGGATGGCTATCATTTTGAGTCATAAGGCCATAGTTTCAGGGCTAGAAGGAACCTTAAAGGTCAAGTTCTAGTACAAACTCTTTACTTTTTCTGATGAAGATACTGAGAACCCAGAGAATCCAGCCACTTGTTAAAGATCACATGGCTAAGAGGTAGCAGAGCTGAATTCGAACTCATGCTCTTTGTATTAGTCTATAATGTCTATTATATTGGATGACATAATCCAAAAGATTTTGATATGTGTAAACATTAAGCTGTCTAAGAAGAAAGAAATTCTTGTGGGTTTATAGATATATGGCCATTTATGTATCGCACACAGTTTTTAAAATAATCAACTTTTATTAAGGAATTGAATTTGGAATCAGATCTGGATGTTTTAGAGCCCTATAAGCTTAATGTGAGTCAACAGAGTAATATGGCGGCCAATAGAAGCCAGTGTTATTGATCCTCAGCTTCACTGGCAGGGGCAATGTGCTTAAGATAGTGAGCTAATAGCCTCTGTGAAGACTTGTTCCATTCTGGGAAACCCCAGTTAGGAAATATATTAATAAGTATGTGATTTATCCAAAAAAGGACAAAATAGGTAAAATAAGAAAATAAGATGGTCCTTGCCCTCAAGAAATTTACATCCTAATAGGTCCAGTGTAAGGCAGCTAATATAGAGTGCTGAAAGTGAAGCAACCAGAATGATGAAGGCAAGAAAAAGAAAGTGCAAGGAAGGGTGATGGTCATCTCTATTTTTAGGATTTAACTTAGAGCAGGGATTAGATTTGTTTTGTTTAGCCCCAAAAGGCAGAATCAAGGAGTTGTGGGTGAAAGTTGGAAAGAAGCAAAATTACATTTGACATATATAAAGTGGAATGTTCTGCCTTGAGAGGCAGTAGCTTACCTTGTATTGGAAGTATTCAAACAAAGGCTGAATGGCTAGTTGGGTATATTGTAGGGGGAATTCTTGTTTGGGTATGAGTCAGACTTATTAGTTTCTGACATTTCTTCCAGTCGTATAATTATGCAGTCATGTACATTATTTTTGCAGATGTCACAAAGCCAGAAAGGATGGCTACCATATTGGATCATAAAGTTGGATACAGACCCAGTAGTGACACTGTTGGCTCCAAGGATATGCACCGTGGTCCACTTCATTATTTTTGGTTAATAATAGCAAATGTAATAATAAAGTGAAGGCTTGCAAAGCACTAAATATTATTACCTCATTTGATTTCTCCTGAGGTAGGTGCCTTGTATCACAAATGAGGAAGCCAAACCTAAAAGATTTTAAATGACTTCCCTCGACTCCCACAGCTCGGAGATGTGTCGGAGGTAGGATTCACATTCCACTTACCACCCAACTGCTTCCCAATCCATATTTGGACACAAAAAAAGGGAAACCAAGAAAGGTAAGATTCATCCAAGATCACCCCACTGGTGAGTGGCCAGGGTGGAATGATTAAGACCCAAATCTGCTCTCAAGTTCAGAGTTCTTTATTATTTCATATTGCTTCTAAGTTATATAAAATAATAAACATAGGTAAAGATGTATTGTGATGGCTCTAACATTTTTATGGCATTGATCTCTGTATGTGTGTGTCGATGTGTATATATAGATGATGGGAGCCACATATTTGGGGATGAGTGGCAATCTGGCCTTGTGCTTTCATCTCTACAGCTGGGTGGTCTGGTGGATTGAATGCTGTATTTGGAGCCAAATGTCCTAAATTCAAATGTAGCCTGAAACAATTACTAATTGGGTATCCCTGGCAAATCACTTAACGTCTTTCTGCCTCAGTTTCCCTGGTTGTAAAATGGGGGTTAATAATAGCACTTAGAAGTAAATGAAGTGATATTTGAAAAGTGCTTAGCACAGTGCCTAGCACATAGTAGGTATTTTTTTAAAATGCTTGTTTTCTTCTTTCTCTCCCTCCTCCAAAGAATTCCCAGTATGATGGATTCCCTCTACCAATTTAGATCAGCATGTAATCTGTAATTTAAAGTTGTAGAAAAACTGTCTGGGGATGATGACTTTTCCATAATTAATATTCCAACAATTTCACAAACTAGCTTTCTGCTTTTGGTGGCTGAGCTTGATCTTTTTCCATCTCTGCATTTTACAGATGAGTACATGTAAAGCCCAGATTGGTGAAGATCTCATTCAAATTATGGAATATTATTGTTCTGTAAGAAATGACCAGCAGGATGATTTCAGAAAGGCCTGGAGAGACTTACACAAACTGATGCTGAGTGAAATGAGCAGGACCAGGAGATCATTATATACTTCAACAACAATACTATATGATGATCAATTCTGATGGACGTGGCCCTTTTCGGCGATGAGATGAACTAAATCAGTTCCAATAGAGCAGTAATGAACTGAACCAGCTACACCCAGCGAAAGAACTCTGGAAGATGACTATGAACCATTACATAGAATTCCCAATCCCTATATTTTTGTCCACCTGCATTTTTGATTTCCTTCACAAGTTAATTGTACACTATTTCAAAGTCCGATTTCTTTTTGTACAGCAAAATAACTGTATGGACATGTATACATATATTGTATTTAACTTATGCTTTAACATGTTTAACATGTATTGGTCAACCTGCCATCTTGGGGAGAGGGTGGGGAGAAGGAAGGGAAAAATTGGAACAAAAGGTTTGGCAATTGTCAGTGCTGAAAAATTACCCATGCATATATCTTGTAAATAAAAAGCTATGATAAAAACAAAAGATGTCTCATTCAAAATCACAAAACCAATTCATGGCAGAATAAGATATGGAATCCTAGTCCTTCCTTTAAAAATAATTGTTATCAATGTGTTTTGTTTTACTTAAAATTCTCCCTGCCTTTCCAGAGAGGCATTTTATATAAGAAAAAATATTACTTAAAGAAAACAAAAAAAGAAAAAAAGGAAAAGATGGATGAAAAAAAATTTTAAAAATCAATATAATGAACTTATCTGAAAATATATGAAGCGTCCCATACTCAGGAACCTCCCACCTCTGCACAGGGCCAGGGGGAAGTGTGTCTCACAGCTCTTCTCAAGTCCTTGCTTTTGAGACTGCTGTGCTTTTGGCAGCCCCATGAGTATGGGCTTCTTGCTGTTTGGCCAGATTCGGGGTCACGATCAAAACTTGTCTGTGATCATTAAAATAACCCATCTGTTTACTGTACCAATGAGACTTACTAAGTCCTTTCCATGGTTTTCCTTAAGTCAGTTTCAATCTGCCAAGGTAACAATGAGTTAAAAGCCAGAAGTCATCTTGCTGTTCCATCAAACTAATTGCTTCTCCAACTGGATGCCTCTTGACAGCAAACCTTTGTGTTCTCCTCGGCCGGCTCTCTTTGCCCAGTCTTTTCAGTTTCTGAGTTCGTCTTGTATCACAGGTGCAAGATTTACTTTAATTATCCCAAGCTACAGCTGAGGGGAGCCGGCCTACTACCCATCTGGTCCTAATCCAGAGAAGAGGCCGCTGTGTCCTGTGCCAGTGTTCCGAATTGTCATCCTGGCTTTTCCTTCTGCTGGAGTTTTCATCTCATCTGCCAAATGTGGGAGCATTGAAATGCCGTACCCTCAGATTCCTCAGCCCCTGCAGCCAGCCAGATGGACACACACACACACACACACACACACACACACACACACACACACACACACACACACACCCATCCCTCTCTTGTCAGCATCATAACTTGTTGGGCTCCAGACATTTAAAGAGCCAATATGAAACATTAGATGTTGTCAAACTTATTACTCCAGGTCTACTGGCAATCAATTGGCCGACATCAAGTCCTCCAAGCTAATTTGGGGGGGTGTCCATCAGTTTTGCTGGGGGCTAGGATGGTGCTGGAAGTGGCCATGGAACTCTACCTGTGGTATTAACTTTCAGACCATTCTCTCAGTCTTTCCCCTTTTAACGCTTTCAGTGTGCAAACTACCTGGCGGACTTTCTCATTGGGGTATCTTGTGAAGGAGGTACTACAGGTATTATTCCTGTCACCTCCAGTTTATAGATATGAGGATCTTCTGTAAATATGGAAAAAAAAATCTCAGTAAGAAAAGGAATGGGATCCAAACCCAGCTGACACCAAGTCCAAGACAGTACGTATACACTGTGCTACAAAGAAAACTGGATTGGGAATTGGCAGATAGCAGGTCCAAATCCCAGCTCCAACACTGAACTAGCTGAATGACCTTGGGCAATACACCAAAATTTCAGCCTTAATGTCTTTAAATGGGTCCTGCTTCTTTCCCTGGTTTGTTTTGAAGAAGCATTGAATAGGGTATATGACGTCAAAAGACCATTAGATTGCTAACTCTTTAATAGTTGTGTGACTGAAACTCATTGAGCCTCAGTTTCCTCCTCTTAAAAAAATGGGGAGAATAATGCCTTCCCAACCTATCTGACCAGGCTATTATGAGAATCAAACAATATACTTTGAGTGAATTCATTTTGTAAATCTTAACGTATTAGACAAATGGTCTGAGGACCTTGGCTTTTGGTAACACCAGATGCTGGTCAATAATAATGGCTAACGTTGCTTAGCACTTTAAAGTTGACAAAGCATTTTATAGACACAGTTTATCTAACCTGATACAACAACCCTATGAAGCAGTATCAACATTACTCTTTCTCAAGGGGAGGAAACTGAGGCTTAATTGATTTAGCTCAAAGTCACATAATAAATAATAAATGTCAGAGCTGGGAAGAAAATCCAAGTATCCTGACTCCAAAAGATTGAGACCCCCTTTTTAAAGTTCTCTTATATCTCCTCTTCCATACCTCCATTCTCTTCCTCCTTGATTTCAGTTTCAGAAGGTAAGGCCGTACTCCTCCTTCCCAAGGCTAACAAAATACATTTGCTTAATTTCTTCCTTTATCCCATACCCTATCATTTTCTTCAGCTAGATGGAATAGTGGATACAGCACAAAGTTAAGTTACAAAGTCCTGAGTTCAAATCCAACTTCAGATTTCCTAACCGTGAGACTCTAGGCAAATCACTTAATCTCTATTTACCTCAGTTTCCTCATCTGTAAAAGGGAGATAAAAATAGCACCTACTTCTCAGGATTGTTATGAAGATCAAATGAGATATTAATTGTAAAGCACTTAGCACAGTGCCTGGCACGTACTATACAAATGTCCATTACTATTATTACCATCAATCTCTCAAGGTTGTTGTGAGGCTCAAATGAGGTATTTATGAAACATTTAGCACAGTGCCTGACACATAATAAGCACTTTATAAATGTCCATTATTATTATTACCATAATCAATATTAACATGTTATATTCCATTTTCATTCTGTTAAACATTTCCCAGTTACATTTTTGTCCTTGCCTCGCCATTTGGATTCCTCTCCTCTGGCTCCCTGGGTCCATTGCCTCTCCTGGCAACCATTTGCAATTTGGTTTCTGATCCCACTACTCTCCCAAAGCTGTGGGCGCTCTCCAAGGTCTCTTGGTACATAGTAGGTATTTACTAAATGCTAGTTGATTGATTGTCAATAGCCAGTTGTCAAATCTAGTGGTTTCACCTTCAGTGATTCTCTGTAATACTTCAGTGTTGACCCTGATCTTCTCTATCATCTCTTTTGGTTGTAATGACAACTTTTACTTGATTTTCTTACCTGACTGATTCTTCTTGGGCTCCTTCATTGACTTATTTTCTTGTCCCCAACTTTTAAGTTTGGGAACCAACTTGTTGGTCAACAAGTATTTATCATAATATTACTATGTGCTGGGCACCGGGCTAAGCACCGAAAAAAACAAAAGGAGAAAACAGTGTCTGCTGACAATGTTAAAGATATGTTATTTGTATTATATGAGAGAGGCAGCTGTGATATAGTGAATAGATTAAAAACAGGGTCTTAAAAGCAAGAAGAGACACAGAAAATCATAAATCTTATCCTGGAGGCAATGGGGAGCCACATGGTCAGACCTGGGCTGTAGGAAGATCACTTTTGACAGTTAACTGGATAGTCTGGAGCCACTAGAGAGTTTAAGGAGGGAGGCTAATCAATAAGTTATTGTAATGTTCCAGCTGTGAGTGATAAGGACTTGCACCCATTCCAGTGGCAGAATCAGAGAGAAGGGAGCATATATGAGATGTGTCACAAAGTCGGAATCAACGAACTTGTCATTAATCAGTGGTTGGGAGGCTGGATTAGAAGTTGGTATCCTTTACAATAATAGGAAAATTGGGGAAAAGGAAATGGATGCTACTAAGTCCACCTACTAAGGAAGGTGAAGGGAAGACATAGTGTTCAGTGTTCACCTAAGTCCAGTGCCAGGAGACCTTCAGTAGAATAGGAGAAATTGAATCACAAGTGATCAATAGAGGCAGTGAGGGAGTTGATGCAACGAGATAGAACAGAGGAGTACAACTGGCAAGCCAAGGACAACCTATTTAACAACGTTGGGAAATGGCTAACAAAAGAGAAAAACAATGTATTTTTTTCCATTATGAAGGAAAGACGAGTTCTGTTTTGGACAGGATGAATTTAAGCTACTTGTGGGTCATTCAGTTTAGAATGTTCAATAGGAACCTGGAATCGTAAGAATGAGGTTAGGACTGGATAAGCACATCAGGAAGTTGTGTACAAAGATCAGTGACTCCTACTTAAAGGGAGAAGAGGAGGCCTTAGGACACAGCCTTGGAGGACAGCCAGAGTTGTCGGGGCATGACCTGAACGGAAATCCAACAAAGGTGCCATCATATAGGTAGGAGAGCCAGGAAAGTGCAAGCAGTACGGCAAAAACATAGGAAGCAGGCAGTGTTCTAGATGAAAATGAAGAAAAAGGCCGTTGGATTTGGTGATTAAGAGACGATTGGTAATTCTGTAAAGGTTTCAACTGAATCACGAGGTTGGAAGCCAGACCAGTGAGTCAAGAAACAGGGCTGGAATCGGAGGCACCAACTATAGATGGACTTCTCAAGGATGCATGTTGATTAATGGCTGAATTGGAGGATTTGTGAAGGCGAGAGAGACATGGGTATAGTTTGTAAGAAGCAGAAAAATAGCCAGAGACAGAAATGAGACAGTAAGGAAGACAGAGCAACTTGCTGCAGAAGATGGAATGGAAAGGGATCATTTGCTTGGCAAAAAGCTATCTCTTCCTGTGAAATGGGTGGTGGATATAGTGAGACAGAGAAGAGGGAGCTCTTGGTAAAAAGGCATTCAATTCTTCTGGCAACTTTCTTCACCATGACCCCTAATTATTAACCAAATTCTATTCTTCCCCATCCCACCCAGATGAATCTTGACGGATAAACAATGAAGGGGTTACTTATTTCTTGGCTACAAAACACTTTTTTTTTTTTTTTTTTTTTTGGTGTATGGTGAACTACAGTATAAAGGTATTATAAAATCACTTTTTAAATGACCTTATGAGTCAATCCACTGGAATACTCCTAAATCAATCTTTGAGGCATTAGAGGATTTATCCTGTTGATGTGTCCTTATTTTTATTTCAGCAATGTTAGCTACTGAGGGAAGGATTTCAACAATTAGAATAATTTTCCTTGCCAGGCCAGGTCTTTATGGAGCCAAAGCACAGTGATGAGGTAACTAGGAGGCTCCTAGAAATTTTTCTGACACTTTCTCAATACAGCTTGCGAGGACATAGTGAAAATAAAATCACTCTTGAAAGTAGCTTCCAGTTACTACTAAAGATTCCTAGATTACAAAACCTTTTCTAGGTCAATAAAGCCGAGTCATTTTAAAATTCCAACCTCAGACCACATCTCTTCCTTTTGAGTCTGAGAGCCTTATTGTCGCTTAGAGCAAGTCTGTTTGAATCTAATAAATCTAAAATTTTTTCTTTGATGAGAAACCTTTTAATTATAATTCTCAAATCATTCTGCTCTGTTGCTTTAAACAGGCATTTCCCCCCATTAGCAGAAAGCTCTAAATGGGGTCCCACACTTTCAAGTTTGGAGAATTTTAAATCTGAGAGGATCCATACGAAAGTCAACAAATCTCTCACATGCCTGACTAAGGACCCCTGAGAATCTCGGGGTCTGTCAAGGATCCTCACGGTTTCGTGGCTGGGGCAGAAGACAGCTTCTAGTCCGATGATTATTTATTTTTTAGATGTCTGATTAATTTTATAGAGGAGCTCTTAATTTTTGTAGTTTTTTTTTTTTTTTTTTTTTTAAAGATGAGCTAACAATGAGAGCTCAGTCAAGACCACAGGCCTTAAGGACGTATGTAATACTAGAACTCGGGACTCCTGAATCTCAATCCAGGGGATTATGTAGTTTACTCCAAAATGCATTTATAGTGAACGGCCTCAGCGGTAGATGGGAAAGAGTCGCCATCAAGGGCGTGGAGAATGAAAATGCAGAGAATCCCCAAATCCCATTTTGGTCAACATTCCTCATCATCAAACGTGGTTTTCTAGCGTCCTAATCATCTCTGGCGGAAATGTTTGAATGAGTGAAGGGCAGTCAGCAAGTGGAGAGGCAAGGGGCCGCAAAAACTCTCAAATCGCAATTAGACTCATCCAATCTAAGAAGCTGAAGCCCTCGTCTAAGCAACACTCACTTTGACTTGTGTTTCCACGAGGCGGCGCCCTAGAGCAGAGCGGCCGCCGCGGGGCCCGAAGGACCCTGACCCGTCAGTCATTCGCGGGCTCCCTTCCCCCGCCTCCGAGCCCACCCAGCCCAAACACGCCCCGGCTTCTCCAGTCTCGCAGATTACAGCTCACGACTCGGGGGACACGGCTCGGCCGGCGGGGGACGGGGCTGGGGTCTAACGCCTCCGAGGGCGGCTTGAACACCCCGCGAGGCTTCCCCGCCCACTCAGCAGCCCCTCCCCAAGAAGGTTCAGTTGGCGACGGGGGTAGTCGGGCGGTCTGGGGGCTAGCCTGGGAACCCCTCTGGGTGGGCGCTGTCTCACCCCGCGTTCTAACGGCCCGTATCTAAGAATTTGGCTTAATTTGGGGGAGGGATTCCGGAAACCTCCAAGGGCCTTTCCTCCTCCCCGACTTGTGCTTCACATAGAGTTCTACAAGGAAGCATCATTTCCGTCCAAGGGTAAGGATCACAAGGTTAACCGTGGACCATGTGTCCTGCTCCTCGTAGGTCACGGGCTACTGATTTATCATGGGGTGAACCTGCTTGGGGGGTGGGGAGGGGGAGGGAGGAGGGGGAGAAAGGTGCTAACATCACTTTTTCCTCCAGTACTGGAAGGGGTTTACATCTAAGCTGCTCTTCCCCCACTCCCCTGCTGACCCAGGGTGCGCATCTGCGACGTAGCTGGATGCGGTTTGGGGACAGGGCTTTGTAGTTCACTAGAGACATCAAGTGCTCCGAAAATCAACTAAATCTGCAACGTGGCCTCAGTGCCGTGTTCTAAGCCACAGGAAATCTTTCAAAGAAAATCATACTTAAAACCAAAGTTACAAAGTACAATCTATTTAAACTTTAATTTGTGCATTTGTGATAATTAATGACTGCAAAACACTCAAGTTTTTTTTAGAATGACATTGTTAAAAAGGCACGTCTCATTTTAATGAATGCATAGTGTACCATTCTAAAATATCCTAATTTCCTTACAAAGTGCTCTGAGCAGCCACTTACAGATACAGAATAGCAAAATATATTTACAATCTAGAGTTTAAAATTTTAAATCTGACTAAAAATAAACTTTAAAAAACTACAGAGAAAATTAGTGCTTTCTTCAGCTTAATTGTGTGAACATACCCTGCCCTCTAATTTTTTTTAGTGATTTACTTCAATTTAAAAAAAAATTTCTGTACAATGTGTAGTTACAAAAGGCTACTTCAGTGTTTAATGCTAAAAGCCTTTTCAGACATGGCTCTCCGGGTGTATCTGAGAACCAAAAAGAGTAAGCAGACTGTACCTCAAAAGTATTTCATGTCTCATGTCATAGAACAGTTCCAATGAAATCCCGAGCCCTGAGCTAAGCTCTTCCTCTGACCCCTGCTAAAGACAGGCAGCACCACAGACATGGTAAGATAACTCCACAAAGTGGGCTGCTCTCTCTAGTGAGGAAGCATATGGAATTCTGAGGAATAAACCCAACATGCCAGGCCTCTTTTCTCCCAGGACTTTGTTGGCCCTCCTCCTTGTATGGCATCAGGAGCTCTGTATCATCATCATCATCACTTTGGTGGAGTTAAAGGGCAATCAACGGGACTGTCAGTATTCTTGGGGCTTACACTGTTCTGAAGAGGACAAATCACGAATGACAGTGGAGAGCTGTAAGGTTTTTGAAACACCTTAAGATATCTTGAGCTCAGTTCTCTGTAACTCAGTGTGCTTTCATTTTTCCCTACAAGATATGAATTGTTTCAGAGGGAAGTTTGTTTATTGCAATTACGTGGTGAATTCAGTCCAGGTAAGCTGACGGCTTGCTCTTGGTGAGGTATGATGATCCTATGTGGCTGAGCCAAGATTATGAGTTATCTATATGTCTATAGAGCTAGAGCTATCTAGATTCTATATCCTAACTGAGGGGAAAAACATTAGAGTCACCAACAAGGAAAAAGGCTCTAGGCAAAGAGAAACACTAGTTGGCAAAATGACTTTCCTGTAGCAACACAAAGATAACCCAAAACAGGCCCTTCTCAAGTGTTATGAAAATATTTGGTCAAATTACTTTTTGAGACTTTTGAGGTACAGTTTTTTAGTGTTATAATAGGTTTATAAAATATACATACACTGTTTTATCAAAAATATTTATACATTCTGTTACAACATATTGCTTTTTTACCCTCAGTAACTGCCAATATAAAATCTGGATTCAGTGGCCTAAAATGTATACAAATGTACTTCACGTAAATGCTGGAGTCGGAGGCGTCTGCGTGGCCACTGTGCCAAAGTAACAAAGTGGTACAATTAAATAACAAGCCTAGAACATCAAATAGATTACAACTCACACATATACATGTTCATGGCATGTATATACTGACAATCCCCATGGTGTAAAAATGATACGTTTACCTTAATACAGCAGATACAAAAAGAACTAGGATGCTAAATGAAGGGTGGGTCGTTTTTTTAAAAGGCCATCTTGTTCATTGATTTGGAAAGTCACGACTGAAAATCCAGGAGCATCTAGGCTTTGGGAATGCGTACAGAAAATATAGTATCTCAATTCATACTGACCAGAAGCACTCCTTTCTTTACTTTCTTAATAAAATGCTGATGTTCTGTTTGTTTCAGCAATGCTTAACAAACAAAAAACTGTTTGGCAAGTAGCTTTGAGAACTTGTCCATATTATTATGGAAGCACTTACATGGTTGGTAAAGATAAGGCATTAAAAACATTTCCTCCTAATAAATATAGAAAATTTACAAAAGAAGGCATCAATTCATTCCGTTATTTTCAAACTCAACACCAAAATGTGTACAAGTTGCAAATGACACTTTTGGATAATATTACAGTAATTCCTTTAAAAAAAATAACAGCATTTGCCTTATTCTGATAGAATCTTGGTAAGGTTGAGTATCATTTGCATCCCAAGCTTTTATTCTTAAAACACAGTGGAATGAAGTAAACTGGTTATCTTTTATCTTTTCTAGATCCCAAGCTGATCTTCCTTCCACTTAAGGCAAGCATAGGACAAAAGTATCCACTGTAGAAGAGGAAGGAAAAAAAGACAACATTGATCCAAGTGTGTCCACCTGTGAAGGATGTTTATATGGCCTGTATTCAGCTTAAACCCCATAAAACTGTTTCCAGTGCACAGATTAAAAATGGAAATACATTGCAAAAGGCCACTCTTCAAGAAAGATATTAAACTAGTACTTTAAAAACAAATCTTCATGTGATTTCCAAAATCAGAAGCTACTGGTGGCACAGAGAGCAAGCGGAGGGGTTGCTATTAGGCTAAAGAGGTCTGTCTTCTCGTGAGTCACTCTGCTAGTTTCACAGTGTCTTGGAACTCAACACCAATCTGCAATGTAGTCGAAATCTCGAAACATTTCTTGCTCCTCTTCTGAAAGTATCCTTGGTTCCCGAGGTGGGGTCAGAATAGGTGCTTCTGAGGTAAATTCATCATCAAAATTACTTACATCCTCTCGTCCTCTGATGGTAGGAACAAACGGTGGCTTTACTTTCTTGGCTAGCAAAGCATTCCAATCAATTAGCTGTTTCATAGAACAAAGAACAACAGACAGATTGAGTTTTCCTATTATGATTTGTTAAATAGTTTTAACAGTTCCCTTAATTTCCTACTTACCCGGAAAAATGGATGCTTTTTTACATCCTCTGCATCTTTCTCACCAGCTCCCAGGCGCCGTTCTGGATTTCTTCTCAGTAGCTAATATCACAAACACAAGATTGTAAAATTAAAACTAGTCACCTTCATTGCTAAGATTCTCAGAGGCTGTCTTTCGTTCACCTTCCTTCTAAAACCTTTTGAGGATCCCATCCTTCATTCTCAAAGGCTTAGTTTGACAGCCAATAATCGTTACTAAATAACCTTTCTTTAGACAATGCTAAATTCAAGCCACATACATGGCTAAGTATACGTGTAGATAACCCGGAAAGGGGAACACCAGACTATTTTTCTATCACATATATAGGGGTTGATAGCATTATTGCTGAATCTCTATTGAATCAGAGACATGTAAATGTATTTTCACTTCATTTAACTAAGAAAACCACTTCATATCTGTTAAGGTACATTTGTGACTGCTTGAACTAGTGGCTGTAAAGATCTCTTCCACCTCTCAAATTATGTGATTTAGGACAAGTTGCTTAGTTTAATCTATACAAAAGTCCCAGACTGGTCACTTTTTATCCACTATTAGAGTTCTGCTAATCCCAAGAAGTAGTGTAATATGTATATGCTAATGATTTGTCTATCTGTATAGGGGGTAAGGATAATATAAATAAATTAAATGCTGCAATGCTGCAATAGTTTTCTTCGGAAAAAAATAGTTTTAAGAGACTTGCTGAATACTGTTTGGCTCTTACCCTTCTCATTATGGAAATGGCTTCTGTAGACAAGAATCGTGGATACCTTACTTCATCATTTACAATACTGTCGAAAACCTCTTCTTCATCATCACCAGGAAAGGGAGACTGAAAAAAAAAAAAACAAAAACAAAATAAACGAAACAACTTTTGTTAAGCTAAAATGACTTGACTTCAAGTACTACAAGTTCTGCCATTACCTGGAGCATAACTTTCTTGCAGCCACACCTAAGAAGAACACAACCAGGAAGTAAGAATAAAGGCTTCCATGCAGCCAAAAGAAATAACCAAGATCCACTAATATTTTCACATTCAAAAATTCACATTTAATAAGCTTGGTAATCTTGTTTTTAAGTTTATGCAGATTCAAAATAGCAAATTAGAGGGAAACTAAGCTATTCACACAACAGGTTAGAGATGACAGACGAAACTAGGAAAAGCAAGCCTGAAAACCTAAGAAACAGTAGTTGCTGAAGATTTACTAAATCAGGGAGAAGCACAAGAACAGATACAATTTCAAAAAGGTTAGCTTTATTCAGTATAATCTTTTTGAGATTGCAAGAAGAGGCACAGTGGTGCCTCATGGTGGGTGGAGAAACAGTACTGAAATCAGGTCCACCTGGGTTCAAATCCTGCCTCGGACACTTACTAGTCATTGGGTTTAATTTCTCAGCCTTCTGGAAATTCTAAGGCTCTAAGTTGGAAGAAGAGATGCAATCTCTATTGGTGGAGGGAGTTTCCTCATAAGGCATTCCCTTTGCCAATGATTTTTCAATAACTGCTATGAAATAATAAAATAGGATAATTTAATTTTTTCTTTAGATATTTTTCCTGCTAGAAGTGTTAATGACAAACAAAATGGAAAAAAAAATCATTTCATAAGCAATTAAGAGCTAGGTGTAAAACTCAATTACTTAAGAGGCATTTGCTTTTGATAGTAACTTTCTGGTTTGGCTACTACTACCAGATCCTGTTTAGACCTTGGAGTCATTCTGGAAAAGTTGTCATTTGCCCTTCATTTTCAAAGAGGATCAATGATATCACGGGATGTTGTCTTGACTTATGCGTGAAGTGAATTTAAGTGAAGCAGAGCTGTATGAAAATCATCAGCTTCACTCCTCCAGTCATCAGAGTCCAGGGGCAAGACTAAGGTCAGTATGAGTAGCGATGGCTTAGGATGCAGTAGATGACCTCGGCATCTATGATGTCTGACCAAACTCCAAAGCTGCCTGTCCATTCCACCTGGAGAAGTCTTCACATGCTTGGGGCAAACACCCCCCTAATTCAGTAGCAGGTTTGTCGTTACCCTCAGCCTGGTTTAGCTGGCCACCAGAAAGGACTTTACTAGCATATGGCTGCTGTGCATGCTTCTGCTTCTTGGAGCCCCATGTAAGAGCTGAGTGCCAAGTAGACCCCAAAGCTGAATGAGCAGCCCTCCCACAGAGGGACTGGTCCTCCTTGAATACATCATACACCCTTTCTAGGACAGTAAGGGAACAACAGAGTCAAATGGCCACAGCTTCTCCTGCAATAAGGGCTCAGAAGACATCATTTTTGTGGATGACTTCTGGGTAAGTGAATGAAAACTGAGCAAACATGTAATAAAAAAAAATTATTGGTAGTGACTCTAACTGGCTTAAAATATAAACTTCTTTCTAAAATTTTGCAGAGAGTAAGTGAAAGTGGAAGTATAATGAGAAATATGACTCATAATACAGGTAGGAGCAATAGAAAAAACAGCATTCAAGTTTATAAAAAGCTTGCTGAGTGAGACCCATATAAATGAAATCATCCTGAGAGGAGCTCAGAAAGAGAACAAGCATTTCTTAAGTGCCTATTAGCTGGGCCAGGCAGGACATTTTGTTTATATTAATGTTACCTGGTTTGATTCTTACAGCAACTTTATGAGATAGGTACTAGTATTCTCATTTTGCAGAAGGGGACAACAGAAAAAAGGAAAAGATCTTTTCACCACTACAACAATTTAATATGCACTTTTACATAATAATTTCTAATATGCCATTTGAATAAAATAAATATGGAGAAAATATATGGGACTGGATGAAATATGCATAAAGAATTTTTGTGTGGGAGGTGACAATTTTGAAAACTCTGACAGACAGATTCTCAAGAATATCTAAAAGAATAATGAGTACCCCATGTAGGAAAACAAAGCAAACAAAACACAACTACCAAAAAACAAAACAAACAAAAAAACAGGCCAGGTGATAAAATAGGAGGAAGTATAGCTGAGCTTTCTCTATTTTTCTCCCAAACAGATCTAGAAAAACACCAGAATGAATCTTATCTGGAAATCCAAGGGAGGAAAAAATCAGTTATTGTTAAGGTCTGTGAATACTGGAGATGGGATTTAGTTAGGAACAGCAATGTAAAGCATTCTAGCACAGGAAGAGGATGTACACAAACGCAACAAGAGACCATAGACCCTATAGAAGGTTCTGATGTCATACAAGGTGCAGAGAGACATGCCGCTGGAAGTGGGTCATAGAAATACAATAAACTAAAGGGGAATCTTGCATGGGGGGTGGGAGAGTGGTGATTCAGGAGAGGGATAGTTGCCGGCCTAACCTGTACTATGTACGTTTCAAAGTAAGCTGCAGTTTTGTGTCTCTGAGACCTCATGAGACCTCAGGGTCTCCATTCTAGCTTCATTCTTACTGAAGCCTGCAGTAGAATAACAAGGATAGGATTCCAGGATCAAAAGGGATCTGCTCTTCTGTGCCTCTGTACTAGTAGAGATGGTTCCCATTTCTCTGATTGATAGGGACTGAATCCAGCTAGCACTGGAATGCTAACCACAGCAAACTCAGAGGTGTGTTGCTCAGATCCAAAGCCAGGTCAAGAACTTGTAAAACTGAGACCAAAGGAAAAGAAATCTGAGTTTGCCATGGATCAGATCATTTGGGGAGCACAAAAAGCTTGCAGAACACCAACCTGAGCTGTCCCTGAGAACTTGGAATAACATAATTCTCAGTACCACAAGAAAGCAATATCTAGCACAGACATTCACTCAAGAAGTGTGGCCTTAACAAAAATCTAATATTAGGAAGTGGGCTAGAAAAATGGACAACAAAAAAGAATACCACCATAAAAAAAAGTTAAGGTGACAGAGACACTTCAAGATAAAAAAACCCATAAGGATTACAAATAATGCATAAGGAAAGCCTCAAAGGAAAACATGGCATGGGCACAAGTTGAAATGGAATTACTCAAAGAGATAAAGAGTTTAAAAGAAAAAAAGGATTTAAAATGTTTTTATAAATAAGAATGTTAAAGGGGAAAAAACTAAAAAAAGAACTTAGAACTACATAAGAATTAAAAAAGGAATCATTAGCTTGGCATAAGAAGTACATCTAACCCAGGAAATAACTTCTTGAAAACTAGAATGGATTAAATAAAAACTACTGACTTTATGAAATGATAAAAAATATTAAAACAAAATCAAAAGACAGAAGAAAAAAATAAGGCGTAGGAAAAACATTGACCTGCAATATAGGTCAAGGAGAAAAAAATTAAGATCTACTAGATTACCTGGACACTGTGACCAAAAAAAAAAAAGAAAAAAGAAATCAAATATCCTATTTCAAGAAATCTTAAAAGAGAACTATCTAGATCTCTTAGAACTAGAGGACAAAATAGAAATAGAAAGAATTCATCAGCTAACTTCCTGAAAGAAACCCCAAAATGAAAACTTCTAGGAACATTGTAGGGCAAATCCAGAACTTCTAAGTCTGAGAAACAATAATGCAACCAGCCAGAAAGAAAGAATTCATGTAATAAGGAGCTGCAATCAAGATTAGACAAACTTTAGCATCCATCACTATAATGAAAAGCTTAGAATATACTAGTCCATGCAAAGAACATAGGCTTTCAACCAACAATAACTTTTGTTAACCAACAAAACAGAATATAAATCTTAGGGGCAAAAGAACTGACCTTTAATGAAAAAGACTCTTAAGCATTCCTGAGAACAAGATCAGCTTGCACAGAAATTTTACAGTTATAAACAGAAACATGAAAAAGCAAGCATAAATGCTTAATGATAACATACTAAATAAAGAAACTTTTACATTTTAATACAAGAAGATAAGATATATTGTTTTCCCCCTGTATCCTATCAGCATCAGAATCATAGAATTTAATTAAACACAGGTCATGGAAGTGGTTCTATTAGGTTCTGATGATCTAAAAAGAACTGAAAAAGTGGAAAACTGGATACCCTAGGGAGTAAAAAAGGAGAGGAAAGATGAGGAAAATTATCTCACCTAAATTAGGCTGCTCAAATAAATTGTACACATTAAAAAAAAAAAATCTAGGGGTGGGGAGTGGGTGACACCTGAACCTCATTCTCATCAGAACTGGTCAAAAGAGGGAAGAGTCCCATGCAAAATAAACTAAGGATTTACATTACTTATTCTTGTGGTTTCAAAGAATTGGAAAGAGATTGTCCATTAAAGTTAAACAAGTTTTATGGCATATAAAGGTGATGGAATGAAAGGTTTTTAAGAACTGAAAGGGACAGTTACAGAGAAACCTAAGAATATTTATTTTATCTGACAGACCAGAATAAGAACTTACACAGTGACGATAAAGACAAACAACCTTAAAAGATTAAGGAATTATGATCAGTGCAATGTGATTCCAGAGCTCATGTTTGTAAAAGAATCTTACCTACCAGGTCCTGATAAACGGGTGATGAACTCAGACTAAGACAGACACACACACACACACATACCTACTGGTAAAAGGTTTTCTTTCCTTTTCAAGGAGGGTGGGTGAGAAATAAAGTAGGTTCTTGTTGACTGACAAAAATTATTTTAAAAATCATGCTATCTCATCAAAAAAAGTTACATAGAAAAAATTAATAAACTTTTTTACATATCTACTTTCTTACTTCTATAAAACAATCTACTGATACATCCAGGGCATTTTTGATGAAGGTTTAAGAACAGAGGCTTTTTTACAAACCATCTTTTAAAGTAGATGATATCTTTACAGTTATAAAATTGACTGAAAAGTGTTAAGAGAATACAAGAACTCATAGTACTTATTTAAAAAAAAAAAAATCCATGTAGTTGGGAGAGTAAAATACTTCCATAAAGTCTGATTTTGGACTCAGGTCTTCCTGTCTTCCTGACCTCCAGAGAGTTACACAATACTGTCAACTGGGTTCAATCCACAACTCCCATCCAATTTTACTGGGTCCTCACTGCTGGAGAGAAATCTCTTATTTTTTTTCCCCTGCTCAATTTTCAAAGATGACATCCTCAGCAGAAGCTATTCTAAACTCAAGACTTTTCCTGGACTCTGTCCTTTCTGGAGCTGAGGATCCAAGCTACCAATGGAGTTTCCTAAAGGGCAGCAGTGATCATGTGACCTCCACTCCCCATTTACTCCAAATCAAATACAGAGAGTCTTTCTGACCTCGAAGCCTTCCCTTCAGAGATCTGGCCACTACCTCCTTCTCCAGCCTTATCCTTTCTTCCATGAGCTCCCCAGTCTAACTATACCTGCCTCCTCCTCCTCCTCATACCCAATGCTCTATCTCCAGATTCTCTGCCTTAGTCCTTGCTTTTCTCCTTCTCTTTATCTCTCTGGTTCCTGGGCTTCCTTCAGTGCTTAGCTCAAACACCATCTGCAGGGGCTCTTTCCACATTCTCTTGCTGCTTTTCAGATGGCTACTCAGTCTTCATCTAGTTATTCACACGTCTCTCATCAACATGTGAGACTTCTGGGAGCAGGGACCATTAATGCCTCATATATAGTGACTACTTAACAAATGCTTCTTGATTGATTCCTTAATTAAGAAAACATTCTCCATTCTCTGTTTTTGTTTCTGTCTCAATGAAAAAGCTTTATCTTTTCTAAGGTAAACTTTCCTAAGGTACTTTAAAAAAAAAAATATATATATATATATGAATGATTTGATTTTTGGTTTCAAATTCTTTCCTTCCCATCTAGGAAAGCTAGATAGTAGTGAAAGTTTTGAGCCTGGAATGAGGAAGACTTAAAGAGACTCTGGGCAAGTCACATATCCTCTATTCACCTCAGGTTCCTTAGCTGTACAATAGGAACAACATTAGGACCGGCCTTCCAAGCATGTTGTGAGGCTCAAATGAGATAATAATTACAAAGTGGTTGGTATATAGTAGGCACCTGTTAAGTCTTATTAAACAAGCCTATTACAAAAATGTAGTTGAACAAAACAAAATTTCCCTAATACTCATGGACTATATCCATCAGCTCTTTATTTGAAGATGGATAGCACATTCATCATGAGATCCCTGGAGTTAGGGGTTTGTATTGATCACAGACATAGAAAAGATTTTCAGTTTTTATCTCTTCAGTTATTTTCACAGTTGTCTTATAGTAATATTTACTTTAATTATTAAATTATATAAATTATTATTAAACTTTTCCTGATCCTGCTCATTGTTCTCTGTATTAACTAATACAAATCTTTCCAAGTTTTTTCTAAAAGTCATCCCCTTTATCATTTCTTAGAAAACAATAGTATCCCAATACATACAAAGTTATTCAGCCATTCCTCAAATAATGGGCAGACTCTCAATTTCCAATCACCAATAAAAGAACTCTATAATGAATTCTATATGTGTGAGTCCTTTTCTTTTTCCTTTAATGTCTTTGAGGTATACATTTAGTAGTATTGCTGATCACACATAGCATTGCACTTTGAGTACCAGTTCTAAATTGTTTTCTAGACTGGTTGAACAATTAGTCCAATTAGGAGGAATTATTCCAATTCCTAGCTCCATCAAGAGAGTACATTAAAATATCTATTTTCTCAAAAATTCTCCAGTATTTGTTACTTTCCCTTTTGGTGTAAAAGTCCAATCTAATTATTTGTCTAATTATTAGAATTTAGAATATTTCTTATGGCTACTGATAGCTTGGATTTCTCCCTCTAAAAACTGACTATTTATATCTTTTGACCAAAGGAGAGATCTTATTCTTAAAAATTTCAATCAGTTCCCTATACATGAAATCTTTATCAGAGAAATCTGTTGCAAAGATTTTCCTCCTCAGCCTTCTACTTCTAACTTTAACTGCATTGATTTTGTCTCTGCAAATTTTCTACTAATCTGACATAAGCAAAATTGTCCATTTTGCCTCTTGCCAACCTTTCTATATCATTTGGACGTGAACTACTCTTCTCCCTCCACAGATGTGAGGGGCAATTTCTTCATGCTCCTTAAATTTGTTTTTGTCCTCACCCTTTCACATCTAAATCATGTTTTCACGTGGAAAAGTCTCTGTATATCATGTAAGTGCTAAGTCTTTATCTACTTTCTGCTTTCCAGTTTTCATAATAGTTTTTACTGAATGGTAAGTTATTGCTTTAATAGTTGGAATCTTTAAGTCTTTCAAACACTAGCCTCCTGTGCTCATGTGCTTCTGTATACTATGTACCTTATCTGTTCTACTGATCAACTTCTCTATTTCTTACATAGTACCAAATGACTTTGTAATCTGGTCAAGCTGGGCCTTTTTCCCTCCTACTTTTTTTCCTGTTAATTTTTTTGATATAGTTGACCTTTTGTCCCTCTTCCAAATATACTTTTGTTCTCATGCCTTCCTGTCTTCTATGAAAACTTACCTGCCTCCAATATTATCATTTTCCCCCTATTTTTCATCTTTTTTCATTCTTCCCAGCCCTGCCTATGTAGTTTGCTCCTCTGTAAAATGAAGACTTGGAACATTACTTGTTCTTCATTGTTAATCTTCAGACTCTCTCGACTCTCTAATCACCCAGTAACCTTTCTACCTTTGAGGTCATTTTATCTAGTCTTCACTTATTCCAGATTATGGTGGTTCGTATATAGAAACCCAATAGGACAGTATCCCCCTCCCCCCCTTTTCTTTGACATTTTATCCCCCCCCAATTACATGTAAATATATATTTTTAAATTTTGAATTCCAAAACTATCCCTCTTCTCCCTTTCCTCCTCCCTCCCTGAGATAGTAAACAATTTGATCTAAGTTATACCTATGCAATCTTGTAAAAATAGTATGCTTTGATCTGTATTCAGACACCATCTATTCCTACTTTTTCAATGAACTCCAGTTCTTGGCTCACAGTCTCCCTTGCTACTCCAATTCCTGACCTCTATGTTGTGTTTCTTCAAATATTCTCACCTCTCAGTTCTTCAATTCTGCAACTATGATCTCCTGTCACACCACTTCAGGATAGCCAGGGGGATGGTAACCAATGATCTTGTTTCCACCCACAAGTACTCTACTTCCATGAAATTTCTTTCTACAATTATGATCTCTATTATATCTTTCTATATCTCTACCTCATTCTTCCTAAAACTTTTTTGTCTTCAACGTGATTTCCATCCCCTTTATTCCAGTCATTTGCAAGGCTAATGTCCCTGCTGTGGCTACATATTTTTTCCTTCCCAATATTAACCACTCAGCATGAGACACTTTATCTCCCAATTATCTCTCTTATCTTTTCAAGTTTTTTTTTTTTTTTTGGTCTCTTTGTGCTATTGCTGCTGGTCATGTCTTGTTACCCCAAAATCTCAGCAATCATGTTTTCTGCTTCAACTCACATGCTGCTGAAGAGAAACATAAGTCATGCAATTGTGCATCTGACATCCATTACATATTCATGTTTTCTGTTTTCTAATCTCTCGTGGGTTCTGACTGCAACAAGGCAATCCTTTCAACCCCTTTCTCCCACTTACCATCAAGTCTATCCAACTTTCCTCCTAACTTCAGGGTTAGTGCTCTATCCACTGCACCATCTAGCTATCCCCATCATGTCTATATCAAACTACCTTTCCTGTTCTTGAGCCTCCACAGTAACCTTTCTCTCTCCTCAGCTGAGATTCTTGATTAGAAAAAGTTCTTTGGCATGTTTTCTTGCTTTCTAATACACATACCCTTCATTCCATCCTGTTTTCCCCAGTATCATCTAGCCTCTTAACTTTCAGCCTCTCCTCATCTATTAGTTCTTTCCTTCTTACCTAGAAACATGCCTGATTCTCTTCTATCCTTAAAAGTTCATTAGCTCTTAGGATTCTCATTATCCCCCTTGTCCTTCCCCTTCCTTTTTTATCCAAACTTCTAGATGTCATTTATACTTAAATCTAGGAAATTGTTCTCTCCAGTTAATAACAATCTGAATTGCCCAATCTAATGGTCTCTTCTCAAACTGGATCTTTCTTGACTTCTCTTCATTTACCACAGTGCCTAAAATATTGTAGGAACTCAGTTTGCGCTTGGGAACTGACTTAGACGAGATGAGCTGGGAGGTGAGATTCTCACTTGTCCTTGCCATTGTGCCCAGTGACTAAGCTTGCTCACTTGTCCTTTGCTCACTTTCTACTCACTTCTCAGTTCCTTTAAATCTGGCTTCTAGACTGACCCCTTGAATCAAATTTCTCTCTAAGGTTATCAACAATCTCAATGCTGAGCTCAATAGCTTTTTGTCTGGCCTCATTTTACTTGATTTTGCCAAAGTTGCTGACACTGCTGATTATTCATTCCTCAGGCAAAACTCCTTGGCTACCGTGAAAATGCAGAAGCTGCATGCCCTCTCTCTCTCCAGCACATCCTCTCTTTCCTCCTCTCCCTTTCTCTCTGCTTCTATGTAGCTCTACACTTGGTCTCATTGGCTCATCCTTCTGTTCACTACATGGAGCCTTTATCTTGGTGAGCTCAATAGCTCTTATGGGTTCAGTCAGCTTCCCTACTCGCACCATTCCCAAATTGCTCTCTCTAAACCTCAACTTTCTCCAGTATTCTAGTACTGTATCATTGCCTGTTGGTTACCTCTACATGAATGTCACACAGGAAGTGGTTTTCTAAGTCAGTCTGCTGTCTATTTGCAGTTTTTGTATACAAATTAAGGACACCATTTCTATTTGAATTTAATATTACTGCTTTGAACCTCTTCTCCTATGTAGTTGATCAGTAACTATATACTGATATATACTGATGATAGCTTGTATAAATGTCTAAAACATTAAATGATTTTCTTCCAAGGTCCTTTAAGCCAAAAAAAAACTAGATATAGGGTCACTCCTCCAAATGTTATAGATGGTACCAGCCAGTATTCTTCTAGTTACTCAAAGTTGCAATCTTGGAATTACCCTGTGATCCTTCCCTCTCCCTTAACCCTCACAGCTAATCAGTTGCTAGGTATGCTGAATATCCATGACAAATCTTGCACTTTTTTGGATTACTGCCATAGTTTTCTAATTTGTCTCCTCCATCTTGAATCCATCGTATACTCGAAATTCCAAGTTGATAATGCCAACATACAATTCTGACCACATCACCCACCCCCAATGACTTTTAGGATGAAATACAAAATTCTCAGTCTGGTAAATTTAAAGCTCTCTACTTGAATCTGGGTACCATTTCCACCATTATTTCTTCTTATTTCTTTTCTATTCAAACTGGCTCACCACTCTAGCTATTCTCCAAAAAGGACATTTCCCCCTCCCCTCTCTGTATGCCTGAATAAGACACATTGCTGAGTCTCAAATGAACTCACTCTGCAATTCCCCCTTGCAGAAGTCCTTGTTTCTTTCAAAGCAAATCCTATAAAGCAAGTGCCACCTCTTATAAAAGACCTTCCTTTATTCCTTCCTGCCTCTTTCCTGCAGAGTGATTAGCAGCCTCTCTCCTTTAAAATTATCTTTTATATAATTTGTATTGTATTTGCTTTTGAAAGTAATTGTACTGTATTTATTTATAGAAATCTATCTCCTAAGTAGAATGCAGGAAGTTTACATGTTCTACTCTCATACACAGTAGAAATAAATGTTTATTAATTTTAAGTAAGCCCTGGAATATGAATAGAATCTCCCATGAGATATAAAGACACTAAAGAGTTCTTTCTACACTGACAATTCTCAAATCTACCCATAGTGCCCTAACATCAACTGACCTCCAATCTTGCATCTGTAATTGCTTTTCAGACACTGGGATCTAGATGTTCTATAGACAACCCCCTAAAATTGTTCTCAACCCCCAACATTCTCTATTAATGTAGCACCAACAGTCTCCCAGTCCCTCAGTTTTGCAAGCTAGAAGTCATTCCCAACCTCTTCCTCTCTCTCACTCCTATGTCCAAGCTTGTGCCAAGATCTGTTGATTTCATCTCTACGATTCTCTCTCAAATACACCTCCTCTTCTCTGACACTGCCACTCTGCTGGTGCAGGCCCTCACACTTGGACTGTTGCAATAGCTTGCTGATGGCTCAGCCTGTCTCCAGTCTCTTCCCAGTATGACCATTCAGCCAACTACAGTGATTTTTACTAAAAAATGCAGGTCTAACCATAGTCACCCCACCCCAAATAAAGTCCATGGAGTCCCCAGGATCACATATGAAATCCCCTGTTTGGAATTCAAAGTCCTTCACACCTGGGCCCCTCCTACCTGTTCAGTTCTTATCTCTTCTAGCCAGTGATACTGACCTTCAGGATGTCCTTTGAACAATATCCTACACCTATTGCCCCTGTCCCCCAGGCCTGGTGTATTCTCCCTCCCCTGTTCCTATTGCTTCCTTTAAATTTCACCTCCAACCCCATTTTCTTCAGGAAGCTTTGCCCAACTTCCCTCAATTCCAGTATCCATTCATCTTGCATATCGCTTGTCTGCACAGATTTGTTGTCTCCTCTACTAAGTTATGAATTCCTTGAAGGCAGGACTGCCTTTTGCCTTTTTCTGTGTCCCCAGTGCTAAGCACTGAGTCTGCCACATAACAAACACTTAATAAATGCTTACTGATTGACTGATCATACAACTTAGTATCAAGTGAATGAAGAATGACTATTGCCTGACTATAAACTAGTGGGCTATACAGCCACAGAGCAGGTGGACAGGTGCATAAGAACAGATGAATGAAATAAAGACAGAATTGATCAGAAGGAAAAGGGGCTGGGCTGCATTTCAAGAACAAATAAATTTTTAAAGATAATTCCAACCTCTGCAATGAAACAAATACCCAATCCTTTTAAATATCAGTATGTTTTCTGGTGATGCTGTGTAGCTATGGGTCATGGAATGACATCATCTCCAAAGAATTAAACCTGTGGATTACTCAAAAGGAAATTGAAAAGGTATAGAATGAATATAAGCTGTGATATACAGGTCTCAATCAACTACACAGGAGAAGAGGTTCAAAACAATGGTATCAAACTCAAATAGAAATAGCATTCATAATTTGTACACTGCAAACAGCAAATAGGAGGCTGACTTAGGAAGCCACAGATTAACATTTTCTATGTTTTACTATATTTTTATTTATTTAGTTAAATATTTCTCGATTACATTTTAATCTGGTTCTGGCTAAACTCAGGAAATGTTACAGGTCACAATGAAGCCCAAGAGTTTTGGGTTGGTATAAAGTGCACAAAGAGTGGGCGGGGGCCATTCTTTCTCCAAGCTTTTATATATATATATATATAATAGAGTATGGTCCAATTACTATTTAGCCTCATGTGCTTGGGACCTCAGTGCATCAACTCAAGCCTCAGCCCATTACAATAAAGAATATTTTAAAAGAGATTTATGAACAGAATAGGAGGTAGATGAGTCACATAGTGATAGCATGTGATAATTGCAAAAGTGCCAGCATCCTTTACTGGAATACACACAAATGTGAGGAGAATGTCAATGGACAGTCAATGGAAAAGTTAAAGGAGATCATGAACGTGAAACTGTATAGACTGAGAAAGCATGGTCAAGTGGGATAAGATTACAAATCCATTAAAATACCTAGTCTTGAACCCAATACTACCTAAAAATGTTTAAAAGTCCAAGGGAGTCTAGCCATGAGTTAAGTTATTAGTAGGTCCTTGGACATATACCACTTTGGACAGGTCCTAGAAAGCAATATGAGTAAATCTAAATACAATATGGATTATGCTAATAACATTGATTATAAATTCTCCAATATCTAGGAATTAAAATAAAAACAGGTTCGGCTGTTATTTTTAAAGGATTTTTTAAGCATGTTTCCACACAGTTGAACATTTTCTTTCTGATAGTGGTGACTAAGGCCAAGTGACCAATGCCCTTGTGAATGCAGAAAAACCTCAGCTCTTGCTAACAAGCAGGGGGAGACAAGGCAGTGTACTATGACTAAAACCAGGGGGGAGAACCTCTGCAGAGTAGGGTTCCAGAACCTCACTGATAGAAACTAAAGGAATCATTACAGAAAAATTGACCTAACTTAAAAATTTATGACATGATAAGAGTACTGGGATTATATATAGTTTTGCATATTGCGGACATCTCACTCTTAGAAATAATAAGAATTCCTATGTGTTGATCTATTTTCTCCAAAAAGTTTACTTCAAATTTTAAGAACTATAATGTATGAAAGACAGAAAAGAACTACTTTATGAGTTGATTTTCTATTTTAACAGGATAGCTAATCTTGATTTTAATGAAAGTTTATCAATGACTAATGTTGTCTGTACTCTGCTCTATTCTCAGCATCCTCTGTAAACATTATGGTAGGCACCAGAAGCTTAGAGGTAGTTGTAGTGGCTACAAGTAGGCATGGAAGCAAAGTTCTAATTTTTCTTAAAGCACTAAGTTTTCTGGTTGCACTCTTTTTTTCTTTTCTACCCAGGACAGCTTATTAACCACTGCTCACCTCTCCAACCAGCATTTCATATATAAGTACACCAAGCCCCCACCAGTCCACGGCTCTCGTATAAGACGTTTCAGTCAAGACTTCTGGAGCTAGAAATTCTGGAGTGCCACAAAATGTGCTCGTTCTGTCTCCGAAGCCCATTCCTAAAAAATAGAAATACCAAATCACTCCTTAGATACCTCATATGTTCTCCCCTCTCCCCCAATCCCCTCCGCCTAGAGCTAACATAAAAACTAGTTGATATTTAACTAAATAAAAAATACACAGGGAGAAGCAAATATCATATATCATGCTAACACTTTTCCCAGAATAATTCTGCCCCCTCACCCTTGGCTCCATCTCATCATTTTCTGATGAGTAGATAAAAGTACCTAAAATGGTGATTAAGTAAATATGTAACTCTCAACTCAACCCAAAATAAATAAAATAAATTCTATCCAAAATAATTTTAGTATTTTCAGTATATTGATTTCATAATAGACTATTGCTTTTTTCTTCCTTCTTTTGGGAAGATGATATAATGTATAATGTGTCTAGAAAACAAGATGGAAAAAATCTGAAGTTAATAAAAATAAAAACCCAAAATCTAGGTAGTGATTTTTCTGGATAATCAAGTGTTGAACAAGGTTGTATCTGCAAATTTGTCATCCAATGTAATCCAATTTATTTAGTCCAATTTATTTTCAATGTGCCTATTCCTATAACTTACACATGTAATTATCAAATCTACATTATACAAATTGGTGATATTAAGTCAACAACAAATATTTATCACAGAATAGACACTTCCAAAAAGCTGAAAACCTTTTATATTACTTTTAAAAACAAATAAAACTTCATGAGTTCTTTAAATGGTTGAATAGGGCATAGGAGAATATGTTTATTCACAAATAAATTCTCCACACATTTGAAGGTTCAAGTAACCTCCAAAAATCAGAAAGGGAGGCATTTAATAGAATAGGGAAAAGAAATGTCCTGTTCATATGCATATCACTTTCAAGGCATAATAAAGCATTCTTTTGTCTCATTTTCATAAACAGCAAAATCTGTATCTACATTTTTAGATATTCTTTCGGGGGGTAGGGAGGGAGGGAAGAAAGAGAGTAGAGAGAATATGAACCTATAATTTCATCAAGTTAATGTGCTCTCAGTTAGGAAATATCCTCTATCAGTGCAGACCAGCACCTGACTCAGAAACTTATAATTCTTAGAAAAACTACTTAAGGACTTCTTGAGGGTCATAGACACATTGTTTATCAGAGGTAGGCCATGTACCTACATCTTCCTTTCAGGATGGCTCTAAATCCATTATCTGATGGCTAATTTTCCTTGTATAAGTTGTCCATTTATATTTGTCAGTTATTGTAGTTAATTCATCCAAAGGAATCTTTAAGACAGCTCATTTAACTTGGAAGTAGTTTAACTCTTCTCTGACATGTAGCTTGTGAAGGCACCAAGGCAAGAAAGCATATTTGATGTATCCACAGCCCGTGGGCATTATTTCCATCAATTACATTCAAACTGGATCTCTGACCCCAATCATATTAAATAAAAAAGCTCATCTTTGATAACTTCGTTTAAAACAAGATGTTCTCTGCCTCATGATCTACAAGCCTTAAAATGTTATGCAAAAGTCTCCCCATTAAACAAAAACCACCAAGAGGAAGAGCTGCACAGATGAATCCAGAAGATCTGAGTTCTAAGCATGCCTGAGATGTCCTGGCAGTGAGACCCTGATTCAAAAGCAGATCTCTAAGGTTGTTTAAGTTGACATGAAGTTCCTGACCTTCACTTGTACAGGGAGTTCCCCAATATATACACTAGTAAAATCCTAGATCCAATTCAAAGAAATTTTTAAAAATATCAAAGAAACAAAAGAAAAAAAAATGGACCTCAGTGCTAGACAGCCCCTTTCGTTTTAATAGAGACTGTGGTAGTGTGACAAAAAAGGAAGGAAGACTGAATTAATTAACAAATAGCTCTGGGATAGTCATCAATATTAATTTCAATCTGAGTACTTTACCTAAATGGGAGTTCTGGCAAGATGATCAATGAAGTGACATATTATTGGAACAACTAGATCAAATCAACAAATACCTTCTTGCAATCAAAAACAAAAAACAGAAGAAAAAAAGGAATCTGAATCAAAAAGGAGGTATGTTTGTAAGTAAAAGGCAAATCAAATAAATGGTCAAAGGATATGAACAGACAATTTTCATTGAAATTGAAACTATTACCACTCACATGAAAGAGTGTTCCAAATCACTATTGATCAGAGAAATGCAAATTAAGACAACTCTGAGATATCACTACACACCTGTCAGATTGGCTAAGATGACAGGAAAAAATAATGATGAATGTTGGAGGGGATGCGGGAAAACGGGGACACTGATGCATTGTTGGTGGAGTTGTGAACGAATCCAACCATTCTGGAGAGCAATCTGGAATTATGCCCAAAAAGTTATCAAACTGTGCATACCTTTTGATCCAGCAGTGTTTCTATTGGGCTTATACCCCAAAGAGATACTAAAGAAAGGAAAGGAACCTGTATGTGCCAAAATGTTTGTGGCAGCCCTGTTTGTAGTGGTTAGAAACTGGAAAATGAATGGATGCCCATCAATTGGAGAATGGCTGGGTAAATTGTGGTATATAAACGTTATGGAATATTATTATTCTGTAAGGAATGACCAGCAGGATGAATACAGAGAGGCTTGGAGAGACTTACATGAACTGATGCTAAGTGAAATGAGCAGAACCAGGAGATCATTATACACTTCGACAACGATATTGTATGAGGATGTATTCTGATGGAAGTGGATTTCTATGACAAAGAGACCTAACTGAGTTTCAATGGATAAATGATGGACAGAAACAGCTACACCCAAAGAAGGAACACTGGGAAACGAATGTGAACTATTTGCATTTTTGATTTTCTTCCCGAGTTATTTTTACCTTCTGAATCCAATTCTCCCTGTGCAACAGGAGAACTGTTTGGTTCTGCAAATATGTATTATATCTAGGATATACTGCAACATATTTAACATATATAGGACTGCTTGCCATTGGGGGGGGGGGGGAGGGAGGGAGGGGAAAAAAACGAAACATAAGCGAGTGCAAGGGATAATGTTGTAAAAAATTACCCTGGCATGGATTCTGTCAATACAAAGTTATTATTAAATAAAATAAAATTAAAAAAAAAAAAGGCAAATCAAAGAGTAAGCAGAGCTGTTTTCCTCAACAGTCAAAGGCAAGAAAAGACATCATTGTACAGATTTTTTGAACAATGTCTTTTGCAGTAAGATCATCATGATAATTGTGGCCTACATTCCAGCATCTGTTAAAGAGGATAAAAAAGGAGAAAAATTCTACATGAAGAATCTGACAAGTACTTCCAAAAAAAGAGAATAATTTTGATACTTAGCACCTTAACTATGAAGATGGGCATAGGGGAAGATGATGAAAATATAATGGAAATTAAGGTTCAGGTCTGACAAATTGACGAGGCTAAAGGCCAGGTTTTCACAATTCCATATGAGGTCTTATGACTGAATATAGAGGAGGAGGTTTGCAAAATTTTAACTTATTAGCAATAAGTGTTTAATTTGATTCCCTATAAACCAGGGATTACATAAAAATTTCTTAGGTGAAAAAGGGTCATAAAAGGAAAAAGTTGAAGAAGCCCTGGGTTAAAGGACTGCAGACTGCTCATAAAATATCCAGCACTTTAAATTCACAGAGAACTGGTTGGGGTACTCGATAAGCTAATTAATTTGTCTCTTACATAGGTAGAAGAGGGTCAATTAATGGTGAATATGATAATCATTGAGAAGCACAAAAAATGAAATTGACAATATAACAACAGAAACAAAGAAATTTGTTACTGTATTCAGCTCTGTGTACCTGGACCACTTATTAGAGGAAATATAAAAATATCAATACAGAAGGTGAATGATAAGAAGACATAAAACAATACAACAGCTTTAACTTGACCTATAAAATGAACAACAAATAAAAAATGAAGAAGAAGAAGATACAATCCAAGAAGTGCTTTAGCTAGCAAAGAGCATGGTGGATTTAGCTTGAGAAGAACTGGGTGTGAGTCCCAGTTCTTATTACTTTGCTTGTTTGACCTGTTTTTTCATTGGTTAAAATGAAGTGTTTGGGCTCACTGGCCTCAAAGTATCTTCTAGCTCTCAATGTATGATTCTATGCCAAGAAGAGGGATATGACAGAAAAAGGCAGTAAAAATGGCTTAGAACATAAATTCGCGTGAAAGTATTACAAAGGAGGAAGATCAAAAAAACAAAGATAGTTTGAGGCGGGAGCCAAGTGAGCGCTATCAGACCAAACTGGTGAACCTCTGTTGTGGTCTTCAATAAGGACTTCTTTGTAGCCCTTGTGACTGTCAGAATCCTACCAAGCACAGCTCAGAGTAGACAAGAACTACCTCACAGTGAAGGGACCCACACTGAGCAGGGACCCAGCACTGAAAACACTCAAGATTCACATTACTCACTACCTTCAAAAGGTCACAGGACATGTTGTTATTAAAAAAGAAAAAGACAAATGAAAAAATTTTTACTACCCACTCTTCTACAGAAAGATACTTTCGCACCTTTGTGGAAAATAAATTCAACATCAATGATATCATTGGTGAAAATAAGAAATGGGAATATAAAGACTGCCATCAACGATTCTCAAATAGGTCACATCTTTACAAAGTAAACCTTAAGGTAAAAACAAAACTCAAGGCATCATTTGTGTTTATACTAAGATCACATAAGAGCCTTAATAAATGCAAGTAACAGACATATCTGTTTATTAATATGAACATGTTAATAACTGATTACTGACAATCAAATAAGACAAAATATTTGCCACTATGATGAAAAGTAGCAATGTCCAAATGGACAAAAGATTGTTGAAATTGCTCTGCAGTTTCTTTGGTAGATGATACTAAATTGACTCTGAGTTGACTGCATGAAAAACCCAGAATATTAATATAGCTACATTCAAGAGACTGCTTTAACAATCCACACGTGGAAAACTAAATGGATGAAAAATAACTATTGTCCAGACTATTATGCATAGTTGAAAAACCATTCCACTGAGTAAACATACTAATACATATATCTGAGACTTCAGATATATGAAGTGTCAGACACTTCAGGTGACTAATAAGCAGTGCTCAGAATTTAAGAGAAGGAAGTTAATAAATAACTGGATAACATTTAGGAAAACTGCATAATAGTAAACAACTAACATTTATGTAGAACTTTAAAGTTTATGAAGTATGTATACATATTGTCTTCTTTGATCCTAGACTCTGCAAAGTGAACTTTCACCCTGAGTTTAGAACTGATTCTAGCCCTTGGAACCAGGCCTCCACACACTACTTTCCTGGCTGTCTCCACAACATTCCTCCATCCCTAAATCCCCACTTTTAAACTCCTGTTTATATAATGTTTTCCTCAATAAGAAATTTATTAAAAGCAAAGACTTGTGTTTGCTTATATTTGTATACTTAGAGTTTATTGTCAGTGCTTAGAATAGAGAAAGCATTTAGCAAATGATTTCCCTATCTAAGTATCTATCAACCTCCTAGTTTCAACAATTCCAGATTATTTCCTACCACAAAGGGCCCCTTCCCCTCTTTTTCTCCGCAACAGAAATACTTTCCTGACAACATCAAATGTTTGTGAATTTAGGAACATTCAATCACGGAAAAATCAAATTCTATGTAAAGCAAAGTACTATGGACAGATGCATATTGGGGTCAAATGGGCTTTGGTGAATTTCCAAAGATGACTAGTTCATAAGGAAGAGGTAACATTAAGGAAATGAGTGATAGGAAAAGGAGGTAGGTTAGTGATGTGACAAAAACAAGAGGGAACAGATGAACAGCTACAGTTTTCTACTTCTGTCCATAAAACATACAGAGATTTAAAGGAAGGGTTTGGTACGTTTAATTGATCCTGAAGAAAGATCTGTGAAAAACACTAACAAAAATCACACAGAAGGAGTGATAAAGCATGGAGAGTTTGCAAATTACACTAATGGTACCACGTTGACAAGATCAGATTCACTAAATTAGTGAAAAAAGAAAGCTGGCTTTTAAGTAATCTTAAAGTAAGATACAAGCCTTCACAATTGTTTTTGTACAATGCTTAATAGGGACAGAATCAATTAGTAGCTTACTGGTATTTTTCTACAAAGACAATTATGATATATGTATATTCTTCCATGATGATATCCAGGAAAATTTCAATGTTTAATAATGTCAATGTGTGACATTATTGAATCATAATGGAGCTGAGGGAATACTGAAATGGGAGAAACTTGTATTCCAGAGAAGTGGCCCTATGACACTGAGCAAGTCATTCAATCTCTTTCCAAATCTTCCACTACTCAAATGTGGAGTAGATCTGATGATCCTTCAAGTCCCTTTCACCTCTGAACTTCTGTGAAATTCATAATAACATGATAATTAAAAGATAAGAACAATCTTAATAGAGGGAAAAAAAAATACTTGAAACGTACCTTCCCTTTCACAAGCAACATTAGGAAACTACCAAAATACAAAAGGAACAACGAGGCTTTGAAAAATAACTTCAATAAAAGTAAATTACCTTCTTTGCAAAGACCAAAATCAGCAATTTTCACAAAGCCCTCTGTATCTAGCAACAAGTTATCTAACTTCAAATCTCTATGTGGGGAAAAAAAAGAAATGGAAAAGAAATTAAAATTAATGTAACGAAATGAATATATAACCTGGTTTAAAAAAAAAATAAATTCCTTCAGCAATAAATGACCAAATATCCTCTTTACCAAGTATGGATTTTCCAAGTTCTGATTTGGGATTTAAATCCTCTATTGCTAATTTTGATTTTTTTTTTCCATCTCCTTTGGGCAATACTTACTGCTTTACTTGCAAATTTGATAAATTAGCATTCAGTTCTTTCTGTTATGGTAGGAAAAAAAAAGCATACCGAAAGGAGTGTTTTTATCACTTAAGAAAATATAGTTAAAAGAAGAAACCTCAATGCCATAAAACCTCAACAAACTCTGCCTTCATTCATTTAGAATTTGTGACTTTGACCTGAGCAAAGTTTAATTTTGCCACTGTGCAGGAAAGAAGGATTTGCCAAGTTAATAAGTAATCTAAAGTAAGTTGTAGAGAGTATCTTTAACCTTCCTGAGAGAATATAAGCTTTATAAGGATATTATCACAAGTATTTTATCGATGCTAATCATATACTAATTTTTACTTATGTCTAAATTCTCTACTTAGGAATACCTTCTTGGCACTTTGTTTGAATTATAAATTTATTTGAAAGTAATGAGATTTTTAGTTTGTGGGACTTATGCCATAATTTTTATTGGTTTTTCTCTACCTATTGGTATAGTTTAGTTTACTTTCATTCCTCATTTGAAAACAGGAAAAATCAAGCACAATCTACATTTGTGCCAGAATAATATGAAGTATCCTGAGATCTTTAAATCAATGAGAAGAAAAGAGGAAAAAAATTTATTTCCAAGGAAAACTTGCTGTCCTTATTTTGAGGTGTTTTTATAAATCACATAAAAAATATGAGAAGTCTAATTAGCTTTAATTTCTTATCCAAACCCATCGTCAGTGTATAAGATTTACTTACCTATAAACAATTTTGTGTTCATGTAAATATTGTAATCCAAGAACTACACATGCAGCATAAAATCTGTTTAAAGAATTAAAGCAAAACAGATTTAATACATTTTATTGATTTTTGCTTTTGATTTATAACCTTCTGCTTTGAAGACACCAAATCTTTTAGCTTTCAGTCAAAAGCAGTTAATTGGTAGAAAGACTGGAGAATTTTCAAAATGTATTTACATATACTTTATATTCAGACTAGATTTTGTATAGCTACTTGGCAAAGCTTTAAATGAATTGACAGAAGTTTAAGAAAACAGAGCAAACTCCAGAAGACAGTTGAAACTAAAGGGTCTGAAGAAATTTTAACCTGCCATTATCTCTTTATTAACTTACCATTTTGAGAGTTTAGAAAGACTTTGCCTAATGTGATTTTAAAAATGTCTTGATTTTTTTCTAGTTCTATGTAATCAAATTATTTTATATTCAATGACTAAATATTAAATATCTGTGTGCACAGCACTGTGCCAGAAGTTTGGAGAAATGTAAAAGGAGATATTAGCTTCATAAAACTTATGGTGTAGCATGATCAAGATTATACAGAATGGCAGCTAGGTGGTACAGTAAATAAAGTGCTGGGCTTGAAGTCAGGAAAAATGGAGTTCAAATTCAACCTTAGACACTTAGATAGCTGTGTGACCCTGGCCAAGTCACTTTACCCTATTTGCCTCAGTTTTTTTATCTGTAAAAATAAATTTGAGAAGGACATGGTAAACTACTACAGTATCTCTAAGAAAATCCCAAACAGGAGTCAGAAAGTCAGGCATGATTGAAAAATGACTAACAACAACATCAGGGTCAAGGACCAATGATTTTGTCATTATGGAAACTAATCTCCTAAAGTACCTGTAGAGCTGCTTGAAACTGAGAGAGGCTAATTGACTTGCTCTTGGTAGCAGACCTAGATTTCAGCAGTTTTAAATTCAAATGTGACCTCAGACACTTACTAGCTGGGATCCTGACCAAGTCCCTTCACCTCCACTCCATTTAGAAAATGCAGATAAGAGAAGTACCTACGTCCCAGGGGAGTTGTAAAGATCAAAGGAAATTAATATTTGTGAGACACTTTGTAAACCTTAAAGCATTATAATGATTATTGTGTCTGAAGTGAGATTTGAACCATTTCCTTTTGATTTTCAAGTCAACTACTCTATAAACTATAACATGCAACTTCAACAGTTTAGGACTAATCAATTTAATACTTTTATCATTTATTTATGTTTTTCTCAATTTCAAAAGTACACATTTGTCTTTCTAACAAAGTTATTATTAATTCCCTCAAAGTATAGGGCCTGTGCTATTTCTTTTCTACAGTCCATAGTTAAATTCAAATTAAGGACTGACACTTTCTCATTGCCATCAGCACTTCTACTGGAAAACAGAATGAAAGATGACTAATCATGGTAAAAATTTAGAGAACATTGGGACCTTTAATAGTGACAAAAAATGGGAAGAAAAAAATCAAGTGATCAGAGATGGGTGGTAGACAGCAAATAAGTGATTTGTGCAGGGTCACAACAGATTTCAGATTCAGACTTCAAACTCAGATCTCATGACTATAAATCAGCATGTTTTCCATTAGGTAGGTGGAAATGAAACGCAGTAAGGTTGATTTGTTTGAGATACTTAAATCACTAAGCAAAGTCACTCAGAAATGTCATTTGTTATTTGGAGTAATTCATGCTAGAACTTTCTTATTACCATGAATAATAGAGTAAGGAATACCTGGACAGTGTGATATAAGCTTAGATAAAATAGAAAGAGAAAATCTGGAGAACCTTATTAATAATTAAACAGACCTATCCTTCAAAAAGAAATCATGGCTTAATGTTCATGGTTTGGGAAGGAAAATACTTATAAAAAGCACAGAAAGTATAAAAGTATACTTACACAGCTCTTGGTTCAGAAAAGACATCAGTATGAATGTGCATCATTAGGTCCCCACCGGCAGCATATTCCATTACGAAGCAAACATGCTCTTTGGTTTGGAAACAAGCAAAAAGGTTCACCAAAAAGGGATGCCTTACACTATTCACAGTTTCAAAAATTCGTTTTTCACACATGAGGCTGCAAAAGAACATTGAAATGGCAATTCAGTCATCAGACATTTAAATTACAACTGATAAATAGCAACCTGCCAGTAAACTAGCACTTATTATGAGTCTGACCAGTGCATAGTGTTGATAATAGAATGAAAAGGTAAAAGTCCTTACCTACATGCTCTCAATCTAAAGAGGAAATCATGCAAACAACTCTGTAAAAACCTAGCTATGTGTAGAATAAAAAGATAGGCTGGAACAAATTGTGAAGAGCTTTAAAGGTCAGGTGTTTAAAACTTATTTGAAAGAAATAGGAGGCCAAGTGAATTTCAGAGTTGGGAGAAGATTGAGAGAAAGAAGCTGCTGTTTAATCTGGGTGATAAAAGCCTTAAAGAAGATTTTGTGAGCAGAAAATGATAAAATGAAACAGATTTTAGTGGTGTAAGCAACATAATGTGGCAACAATTGGACATGGGGTGAGGAGAGAATAATATCAAAGTTCTGAATTTGGGATATCAGAAAAATGGTGTAGCTTTTTTGACATAGCTAAGTTTAGAAGATGGGTGGGTTTGACAACAAAGATGTTAAGTTTTATTTAAGACAAGATGAGTTTGAGATGCCTCGGAAATATTCAGCTTGAAACATCTAATAGGCATAAATCACTGCTGATATGGAACTAAAGTTCAGGGAAGAAATTGAGGTTCAATATGTAGCTATGAGTCTCTATATAAAGATGAAAATTAAATCCATGGGAATTATAAGGATATAATGAATTTGGCTGAAGAAAAGAACAACATATTGGGGAGATGGCAAGGTATAAATGAAGATTAAGGAAGGAAGAGCCTTTGGGTGGGTCTGGTGACAGTGGTAGGGAAGGAAACAGTAAGTATGGAAAAGCTAAAGATTAAAGAGATTATTGGGTGGGGAGTCTGCTGGAGAAAATAATAAAAATTGACCTTGATAAGGGCTACCTTTTTTCAAAAACTAGAGGAAAGAAAGTGAGAGTATGGAATGATGACAAAAGGTTTTGAGTTGAGAAGGAAAAGCCTGACAATAGGCCAATAGAATTTGTGCTCCTAATCATACTTTTATGTGAAGTCAAAGATGCTATAGTGCAAAAAGTAGTTTCACAGGAAGCATCCTGGTATGGGCCAGCAACTGAAATACCCACATCCATTACAGTAGGTTTGGCATTACTTATTAACTGGGGAATGGCTAAACAAGTTGTGGAATATGAATATAATGGACTACTGATGAGCAGGATGATTTAAGAAAAACCTTTAAGAAAAATCTTTAAGAAAGATTTACGTGAACTGATGCAGAGTTAAGTGAGCAGAACCAGGGGGTATGGTACTTAACAATAACAGCAATATTTTATGATGAACGACTTAACTATTTGAGGAACATAATGATCTAAGACAATCCCAAAGAACTCATCATGAAAAATGCTATCTGCCTCCAGACAAAGAACTGATGGTGGCTCAATACAAAATGAAACATACTATTCCCCCTCCCCTTTTTTTTTTGAGTTTTCTTGCACAAAATAACTAATATGGAAATACATTTTAAGTGATTGCCCATGTATAACCTATATCAGGTTATTTTCCATTTCAGAGAGGAGGGAAAGGAAAGGAAAGAGGGATATAACTTTGAACTCAAAACTTAAAAAAAATGTTTTGAATGGGTTTTACATGTAATTGGGGAATAAAATATTTTTTTAAAAAGAGAGAATAGGTTTTCCTCTGAATAGTTTCCATAAGGAGCTGACAAGATATGCAGGCAGAACAATGCTTCTTTCCTTCATGCAATGCTAAAAGCCTCTGACAGAAATTACTATGTGGACATTTCTATCAATGCAATTTACTACTAATTCATATCTAATTATTTTGTGTGGTTTTTTAAAAAATCCTTCCTATAAAGCTTTCATAGCATGTCAGAATAATACAAAATAAGCTTAGGATGGTTAAGTGAAGTCAGATTGTGGTGGGTCTTAAAATTCTAATAGTAAATAATTCCAATTTATAATTTATCCTAGAAATTATAATGAAGCATTTAAAATTTTTGAGTAGATTAGTAATATGGTCAGATCTGTGACTTAAGAATACTAATTCGGCAAAGGAAGACAATGGGGAAAGGGGAAAATTTGTAGGGAACCAATAATGAGGCTACTGTAATAGTTGTAATAAGAGGTGATAAGGGTCTGAACAAGGGTAGTAGCTATTTGAGTACAGATTATAAATTGAATGCAAAATATATTGAAATAGATTTTATGTAACTGGGCAACTGATTAAATTTCAGAGGGCTGCTCAGAGGATAGAAGCTTGAGGTGACAAATTCAACAAGTGGAAGGATGACAGCTTTTTTCCCCTTTTAACAATATGAATAACCGTGTATGTGTGTGTGTGTGTGTGTGTGTGTGTGTGTGTGTGTATGTGTGTGTGTGTGTACGTGTGTGTGTGTGTACGTGTGTGTGTGTGTGTAGTTTTTGCTCCTTGAGTTTATTACTTATCAAGAGGTGGATATTACATGTCACCACTGAGTCCTGTGAAATCATGGATGAATATCATATTGATCAGATTGTTAGATTCTTTACAATATTATTGTATGATACTATATACAATAATATAAATTATCCTCTTGATTCTGAACACTTCACTCTGTATTAGTTCATAAAAATATTCCCAGATTTTTCTGACAAATTTCTCTTTGCCTTCATTATTTCATATGGCCCTTTCATGTTCTCTCACATTCATATGCCATAATCTGTTCAGCTATTTCCAATTATGGGGTTCCTTCAGTTTCCAGTTCTTTGCCTCCACTTTACCATCACAACAAAGTTGCTATTGCATCTTTAAATCCTATTCCTCCTTCTCTGAGGATATCATTATTTTCAAAATAAGTTTGGAAGAGGGATGTGTCTGGGATTAAGTATAATGAGTTCTGTTGGGGGCATTTTGATTTTGAGATGCTGTAGGACATGATATCTCCTCTATCCACCAACAGTTGATAGTATAAGACTGGAATTAGGAACAGATATTAGAGCTGGACATATGGATTTGGGAGTCATCTGCACAAAGATAACTGAACTCATGGGAAGAGATCAGACTACTGAGAAAAACTAGAACAAACAATACTGGACTTGGGATCAGATGAAGCCTCTGACTTACTACCTATGTGATTAAGGTTAAATCATTTAGCTTTTGTAAACTCCAATTCCCTTACCTGTAAATTGAGATAAATACTCTTAAGTACCTACTTAATGGAGTTGTTGCAGGGACCAGTAGGTACAAATATTCTCAGCAGCTTTTTTTGTGAAGGCAAAGAATTGAAAACTGAAAGATGCCATCAATTAGGAAAAGGCTAAACAGATTATGGCATATGAATGTGATAAAATATGTGCTAGGTCAAGCAGGCTGCTATTAATATCTTCAGATTTTTCTTTTCTTAAAATAGTGTCCTTGATTTTTTCCATTCTTTTTATGTCTCCCTTCTTCCAGCTATTTTAGTTAATTAATACCCAAGAGAATTAAAAATCAATGACTTTCCCTATGTGTTGTTTCTCCTATTAGAGTGTGAGCTAGGACTATCTTAATTTTCTATTTATATCCCCAATACTTAGAATAGTGCTTTGCAGAAAACAAGTCCTTTTAATGCTTCATTCATTCATTCATTTGTTCACATCAAATCCAGCACAAATTTCTTCTATGTCTACATCTAGCTACAAATCCCTTAGTTTTTAGTGCCCTTTCCATGGCCTTATATAAAAAATGAGATACTATGAATATAAATGTGGTAGCTATTTGCTATTTTGTCTATAAATGTTCTTGAGAATGATCAGAGTAAGTCCCATGCAGTTCTGAGTATATAATGTTTGGTCTCTTTTGTTGTCCTCCACCCTCAATGTTCTGGATAGACAGTATTGCCTTTGGCTGCTGTGGAATCTTCATTTGGCAAAGAGGTGATTATTTTTCCTGGCTGAAGCAGTTTCTGGGCTTTTTTGGTGATTCTATTAGTGAGATTTCTTTATGAAATAATGATAAGAGTCAGTGCCCTTATTTTTAGCCATTTTTCACTCAAGACCTAGTTTAGACAATGCATTAAATTGCTGTAACTGCAAGTTATATATTCTACTTTTTATCCTTTCTTCTAGTTCATTCTGACCTTTGTTCTACCTAGTTAGACTAAACATAATCCCACAGTTAGTGACTTCCATATCACTAGCAGACAGGAAATGACTCCCAGAGAAATAATTTCCTGTCTGTTAAATGTCAGTTTCATTTTTTGTGATGTTGTTCATAACCTGCCACAATTAGCATCTACTTTGTGAAGAGAATATCAGACTACATAGGTGTGAAATATCTGAATCTAGAAGTCTGTTTTTTTTTCCATTTCCTAATCCCAAATTCTATTTCCCAAAGTTATTTTAACTCAACAAAATTTTATTTTAATATAAAACATATAACTGATAACGTATTTAAATGTAGAAACAAATCTATATTTTTCTATTAAACCATAACAAAATCAGATCAAAATATGACACGTATTTGACTTCCTGATCAAAATATGGCCTTTAGAATTCTACAGTAACTGTCTAACCAGAATATAAAATACCTATTTCTTACTAGAAAATAGGTGCGAGTATACTTTCCTTTAAAAAAAAAAAAACATAAAAAAGCAAGAGTTGATACTAAAATGAGTTTACTTTAGATTTTTCAAAGTACTCTGGAATTTAAAACTACAAATTACAGTGTGGCAAGATGTAGGCCCATCATCCTTAATTTCACTCTATGGTGTTTTGAATCTTAACATGAACTCTTTTTGAAAAATGAAAATAATTGTAAAGATGTATTTACACAAAGATCTGGATCTCATGGCTAATAGGTTTTTAAAAATTAAATATAATTATAACAATGTTTAAAAAGTCTACCTGCTGTGTTAAAAGCAGCATGGTCTTTTAAATGCTATATTATTATAGTCATCATCTAGATAATATAAGACACCTGTTCAATTTTAAACAGTGACAGTAAATGTAGCTATTATGAACTATTGTCTAGACTCCATTTAATAGCTTCATATTACAGATGAATTCCTACCCTGTACATATTACAATCTGTTTTTAATTATGAACACAAAATCTGAAGTTAGTTTGTTTTTTAAAGCTTTAGGCTTTTTGTGTGCCTTCATTCTAAAAAAATATTTCAACAGAAACCTAATATTAGGAAATTATAAAGAAAACGTTAAAATGAGATTTATAACCCAATCAAGATCAAAGGATAATTGACCCCTAAAGTTTTTCTAGTTTCAGATCTAGGATCTAAGAAATTTCTACTAAAATACTAAAACATTTAGTAAAATCATTAAAAATATAATGTTATTGTTTTCAGTCATGTCTGAGTCTTCATAATCCCATTTGGGGTTTTCTTGGTAGAGATACTGGAGTGGTTCAACATTTGCTTCTCTGTTCTATTGCTGCACAATAGAAGATCATTGGCTCCAGTGGCTTCCTATTATTTCTAAAATCCAATGTGAGAAATGTTCTGGAATTTCAAGTTCTTTGGAATTTCATTTTTTCCTACTTTCCACTTTTTCTGCATTTTCCTCTCCTCCAGGCACTCTGATCAAGTGATGCTCCCAACTTTGCCTCTTGCTGCGGTTGTCCCCCATGCTCCAAATGTGTTCCCCTCTCACTTCACCCGGAATCTTTTAATAGTTAATTCAAATCCCACCTTAGGCAGAAGATGAAGCCCACGTGGCCACACCACTCCCCCTTTCTGAGATTATCTTCAAGTTACAGGGTCTATATATATCTCCTATTAGAAAGAATTTCTTGTCCCAAAGAGATCATAAAGAAGGGAAAGGGATCTGTATATGCACAAATGTTTGTGGCAGCCCTCTTTGTAGTGGCCAGAAACTGGAAACTGAGTGGGTGCCCATCAACTGGAGAATGGTTGAATAAATTGTGGTATATGAATAATATGTAATATTATTGTTCGGTAAGAAATGACCAACAGGATGATTTCAGAAAGTCCTGGAGAGACTTACATGAACTGATGAGTGAAATGAGCAGGGCCAGGAAATCATTATGTACTTCAACTACAATACTATATGATGACCAATTCTGATGGACCTGGCCATTCTCAGCAATGAGATGAACCAAACCAGTTCCAATGGAGCAGTAATGAACTGAACTAGCCTATGCCCAGCGAAAGAACTCTGGGGGATGACTAAGAATCATTACATTGAATTCCCAATCCCTATATTTTTGCCCACTTGCATTTTTGATTTCCTTCACAGGCTAATTGTACAATATTTCAGAATCTGATTCTTTTTGTACAGCAAAATAATGGTTTGATCATGTATACTTATCGTGTATCTAACTTATACTTTAATGTATTTAATATTTACTGGTCATCCTGCCATCGGGGGGAAGAGGGGGGGAGGAGGGGAAAAATTGGAACAAGAAGCTTGGCAATTGTCAATGCTATAAAGTTACATATAACCTCTAAATAAAAGGCTATTTAAAAAAAAAGAAAGAACTTCTTGAAGGCAAATAACCTAACTCTGTCTTTCTTTATATCTTCAGCAATTTGCCCAGTGCCTAGAACAGAAAAAGTGCTTCAGAAATGCTTAGTGACTATTCACCTAGGAAATTTTGGAACATAGATATTAGGGAAACATAGATATTTGGAACATAGATAGTAGATTCATATATACATTGATCCTCACAGGAACAATTTTTTTATTTATTTTTTATTTTATAATCATTTTATTTTATAATTTTTTATTTTTTATAATCATTAATATTTTTTAATCAGCAACTTTTAAACATCAATCAAAACTAGAATGGAATTAATTGACAATATGATTTATCCCCACTTGATCTAATTTCTTTTTTGGATTGAACTGATGATTTTCTTGGCTACTAGAAACTCTAGATGAGAAAATGTCCTTTGCCACTGCAGATCTGCAATTAGATGAGGGGAAGGGAAAGAGGGAATCAGATAGACAAGACACTATCTGGTGTCCCCAGGACCCCAATAGTTCCTGCTCTGGAGATCAGCCAAATCTATAATGCCTCCACATTACAAATAAAGAGGCAAATAATATGATGGGAGAATTTAAGTGGATGACTTATCAAATGCACGGTGCCACACAAGGAATTTGGTTCTCCAGTGAATCCTGGAAATACACATAAAAACTTCTGTGTGATTTCAGGTAGCAGGAAAAAGAAAAGAAGTGAAAGGGAATAAAGAAAATCTAAGTGGATCTAATCTAATTCAAGTTGGACCACAGATAAATCCATTTCTTAAATACCTTTTAAGTTCTTATTACTACCCTCAGCATACTGAAAATGGTATGGTATTTTGCAATTAAAAAAAATTTTTTTAACATACAACATTCTCTTAATTTAGCAACTCTGTATGAGGTAGAGGCTGGCAAGGTATCATTTAGTATTTTTAAATATTGTAAAAGAGTATCAGAAAAGTCAAATGACCTCTCACTTGTTTGTTACACAGACACAGACACACACAGTCTTCCCTGTACTCTCTCCATCTACAGAAAAAACAGGGGAAAACAGAATGTGAAGCTAGAAGACCAGTTTCTATGTACCATACAGCTACCCATGAACATTAACAGATATTGCTTTAATGAAATACATATTTCTTCCAAATATTTGAAAGTGATCTCATGACCCAACATTTTTTATAATAAGTGATATTGCTACTTGTTTTACAATGAATGAACTAAGTCGCTCTGTCCTGCTGTTTACGTTTAGCACATCTGCTTAATCAGGGAGTCTGGATCTGTAATTTCATTGGTATTACAGCAGAGGGCCACACCAATCCTTCCAGTGTCTCAAACTCGCATCCTGGAGTTCTCTCTTTTTGCCACGCCATCTACCATATTCATATGGTCTGCAAATTTCACTTTTGCAACATCTCTTGAATACGCCCTCTTCTCTCCTGACTCTGCCCCATGCTGGTGCACATCCTCTTCACTTCATACCTTTATTGCTGCAATATCTGCTAATAGATCGGCCTGTGCCAAGGTTCTCACTCCAAAACACACTCTACTCAGCCATCAAAGTGATTTTTCTAAAGGGTAAAAAGTTCCTACTCAAAAAGTTCCAGTGGCTTCCTATCGTCTCTGTTTGGCATTCAGAAAACTATGCCTAGCCCCCTTTTAGCTTTCCTGCCTTCTTTCATTTTATTCCTTACCAGATATTCTTTGATCCAATGTCACTAGCTGCTGGGAAGTTCCAAAAATCTGCCACTTCATTTCTTGGCTCCAGACTTTTCTCTGGCTATGCCCTATGCCCTCCTTCACGTTTCTAACTACTGACCTCTCTGGCTTCCTTCAAGTCTCAACTAACATTCTATCTTCCACAGAAAGCCTTTCTTTTTAATTTATTAAAAGCCTGCCCTCTTGTTAATTTACTTTCTGCTCTGTTCTCTATATAGATTGCTTTGTACATATGTATTTGCTTGCTGTCCCCTTTATTACACTGTAAACTTTAAGGTAGTGACTATAAGCTCAGTGCCTGGTACATATAGGAGCTTTATATATGTTTATTGAGTAATTAACTGGGATAGGGAACCCCCAATGAGGAAATTCCTTCTGCTGCAATAGATCATTAACTGTTCTTAGTTGTTTCGGGCACTGAGAGATTAAGAAACTTGTGTCAGAATCAATCTATGTCAGAGATGGGTTTGAACCCAGATTTTTACATAGTCTGAGGTCAGTCCTCTGTCCACTAACCCAAACTGCCTATCAAAATCTTTTTCCATACAGCCACTGCAATTTATATATATGTACAATATAAATACATGTTATACTGACTTACATTTAATGAGCTCTTAAAAATAAAACACAATTAGAATATTTCAAGAAAATAAAAATTCAGGAAAAGAATATTGTAGAAATATGGATATGAACATATAAGAAATAGATCATTCTCAAGGGTGGAAAGTATAAAGAGTTAAACCAGACATATTTTCTACTACACTGTTGGGGTTTAACCAATTTGCTGCTTCTACAAAAGTGGATAATTCATATTAATTGATATCAACAATAAACATACACATAAGTAACAAAAGTTATTTATGTCCTTCAATCATACTTTTAAGGGATCCATAATAATTTTGTATTTCACGTTATATGAATTCTTACATAGAATGAAGAATGGCAGCTGCTTACATTTACCTATTACTTTACAATTTAGAAAATGTTCTCACAACTATAGATAAATAATGCTAATTCCATTTTATACATGAGAAGGCTAAGTTTGAGATGTTTTAAATGGCTTTGTCAAAGGCATACAGCTAATGAAAGTTAGAATGAGGATGTGAACTTAAGAATTCAGACTCCCATCTAAGCACCTTTTCTTACACCCTAATGCCAAACACTTCAAAGATTAAGTATCTCCTTTGTAGTCAGGCAAGAGGCCAAGTCCTGAGGATAAAAAGAAAGGCAAAAACAGGGCTCTTGCCTCAATGAACTCAACATTCTCATGTGAGAGGCAAAATGTAACCAGACATAGATGGTGTATATAGAAAATAATTTCCTTCCTATAGGGATGAAGGGAAGAATGTGAGGTTTGAGCTGAATCTTGCAGGAGGCCAGAACAGCCACTGCCAAAAATGAGTGACAAGCTGGAAGTGCTCTGTTTGAAGAACATCCTGGAAGCCAAGGCTACTGGACCATGTGCAGAGGAAGCAAAGCACACTGACTACAAAGTTGGGAAGAGCTTTCTATGGCAGAGCAGAGCATTAAGGAGTTCTCCTTAAGAGAACAGGGAGAACTGGGACTTTACTGAAGGGGAGGGGGAATCTGCCTTTCCCTCTGGGAAGGTCATTCTAGGAGCTGCATACATGGGTAATGGAATGGGTAGACTTGAGACAAGGCAATGGACCAGAAGGCCATCTGAAACAGCCCAGGCATATGAGTGAAGGAGGCATGTATGTACAAGGAAGAGAACGTAGGCAAAACAGGTTATGAGAGTACAATCCATTAGATGATCCATTAGACTGGGAGCTCCTTGAAGTCGAGGACTGTCTTTTGCCTCTTTTTGTATCCCCAGAGCTTAATTAATGTTTATTGATTGAGAGGATGATCATACCCTCCCCTCAAAAATCATAGATCTCTATGACTTTTGGTACAGAGCCAAGATGGCAGAGTACCAGGAAGTGATACAACCCAGCTTCTCCACAAAGACATGCCATATGAAGTCCTGATTGGAAAATCCAGGAAAAATCACAATAAGTCACTTATCTAGCCCAGACTGGCAAAGGAAGACAAGAGAAGTGGTCTGTGGACCTTGGACTGGGTCTGGTCAGGGGGGTTATCACCTTGAAACTGAATGAAAACTAAACCAGGATAAGGAGAAGTCCCCAAAAGAACCACCTGATCTTGTGATCCTACACAATAGATTCGAGTTGGCGATGTTGTCATTCCCTACCCAGTTTTGGTCATGAATCCAAGGAAGGCTAGGGTGGTGGTCCAGGGTGAGGGATGGTTGTGGGCCTAAGATTGTGAAATGATTTAGGATTAAGTCCATAAAGAAGGAACAGCTGTATGGCTGAGCCCAGGAGCTGAGGGGGGTTCTAGTGGATCCCAGGTTTCAGCTCAATGTGAATTCTGCAGCAGAATAGTCAGGTCAGGAATCCTATTCCAAAGGGAACCAGAAGTTCTGTCCCTCTGAATCATGGAGCTTCCTGGCCAATTCAAAGGGACTGAGTCCAGCAACAGACTACTGGACTTGCAGCGAGGGTTGTGTAGACCTAAATCTAAACCAGAAACATACAGAGCTTTTGGGGAACGCTGAAAACTTACAGGCTAGTGGGATTCTAGTAACACAACACTCAATACACCAAAAAAGCAACAAACAGTGCCAAGAGGACAAAAGCTCAACTCAGACAGTCCCCAGTGACGTGAGCAAAGATTGATATAGCCTAAAGCCATAGAAGTAAATTGGAAGAATGAACAAACAAAAAAATTGGAATAAGAGATATAAAACAATATCCAAGAAAAAAGAAATTCCCTGAAATTTAGAATTGATCAAAAAGAAGTTAATTACTTATTGATTAACGAGTTTCTTCCAAACAGGATGTTTGGAAGAAAGGAATTCTAGGGAGAAAGACAATGTCAATTTGGAGACATCTATGGGGACATCTAATTTAAGATATTCATGGGGCAGTTAGTAATGTAAGATTTGAGCTCGAGAAAGAGACTATGAATAGATATAGAACTCTAGAAATCATTTGTACAGAGGTAAATTGAACCTATAAGAACTGATGAGATCACTATGCAAAATAATTTGAGAGAGGGGAGGAAGTGTTAGGACAAGTGTTAGGCCTTGAGGGAAAAAGTATGATTTATGGGTCTGACCTCAGTGACAATTCAGCAAAGGAGAAAGAAAAGGATAGTAAGAAAAACAACTACCAGAGAGTAGTGTCATAGAAAATATCCAAAAGAAAAGGACAAACAGCATCAAAAGTCACAAAGTGGTCATGAGGGATAAAGACTGAGAAATGAAAATTTGGTTTGGCAATTAATACGTCACTTTTATTCTGGAGAGAATCATTTCAGTTAAATGATGTGGCTGAAAATCAGATAACAGACAATTTAACAATGAGCAAGAGAAAAGGAATAAAGGCACTGAATTTATGAGACTTTCTCAAGAATTGTAGCCTTGAAGGGAAAGAGAGAGAAAAGATGACTGCTAGCTGGGGATTACTGGAAATGGGTGAGGATTTTTGTTGTTGTTGTTGTTGTTTTAAAAGATGTTGGCTCCTCTCTGCCTATCTGCCTAACATTGTGTGACTATCAATTAATTGACATTGAGAAAAATGTGATGAGAAGGCTGTTACAGAATCAGTTATATCTTTTTCACAATAATTAGAGAACTGCCTTACTCTAACATTATTGAATATCAAGAACAAATAAGTTGTAGCTAGTGTTTATTTCTGAATTTCATTATGATATGTTTAAATTCATTAACCAGTTAAATTTTCCCAAAAAGATAGAGAGATACGCAGAAAGAAAATATTACAGAAGGTTTGGAAAAAGGCTTACATTTGAGCACATAAAATAACTCATTCCTTAAAATATCTTCTATCAGAAAAAAAAAATGAACATTAAATAATTTTAGTTTGGGGCAGCTAGATGGTACAGTGGATACAGCCCTGAAGTCAGGAGAACCTGAGTTAAAATCTGGCCTTAGTCACTTATTAGTTGTGTGACCCTGGGCAAGTCACTTAGCCCTAATTGTCTCAGCAAAAGAAAAAAAATTAATAATAATAATAATAATAATAATAATAATAATAATAATTTTAGTTTGCTTTCTTTAAACTAACCTGTCTACTTCATCCCGAGCAACGATATCTCCTTTCTTTAAGGCTTTTATGGCAAACATCTCATTTGTATTTTTGTATTCAGCCAAAAGCACCTGCAATGACATAGAAAAATATAAAGTAAATTATTTACTTACACTTTGTATTTTCACCTTATTTCTTTCCAAAAAGGATGAGACTGCTTCTAAATTAAAACAGTATAATTTACTTTTAGGATTAATTAAGAAAAACTTTAAAGGCATACCTTTCCAAAATGCCCTCTACCCAATACGGCACAACACCTAAAGTCTTGAAGACTAAACTGAAATCTCTGTGGAGATCTGAAAAAAAGTAATTATCAACATAATTATTAGACTAAATTATAAACTTAAACTGAAAAATCTATTCAGGAAGTTTCATAAAAATTTCATAAATTTAGATTACCTTCTATCCTCAGATTCTTGAACACTTCTATACTCTAGGCCTGATTGAGGGATAGGAGGCTCATATTCAGCTTGTTTTTTTGAAGCAATATTATTTCTGTCATTTTCAAAATTAAAAGTTGTTTCTGAATCCTAATGAAATAT